>NW_026000005.1:50713534-50812351 GCF_001458135.2 Marmota marmota marmota
TGGCAGTGTGGGAGGTGGTGGCAGTGTGCAGGTGGTGGCAGTGTAGGAGGTGGTGGCAGTGTAGGAGGTGGTGGCAGTGTGCAGGTGCTGGCAGTGTGGGAGGTGGTGGCAGTGTGGGAGGTGGTGGCAGTGTGCAGGTGGTGGCAGTGTAGGAGGTGGTGGCAGTGTGCAGGTGGTGGCAGTGTGCAGGTGGTGGCAGTGTGCAGGTGGTGGCAGTGTGGGAGATGCTGCCTAACAGAGGAAGTAGATCCCCGGACGCGCCATGGAAGAGCGCAGCTTACCCTTGACACCTAACCCCCTTCCTTTCTCTCTCTCCTTCTTGGGCACCAGGAGGTGACAACCCCACTCTGCCACACCTGCAGCCCAGTGTGTAGAGCCAGCCGACCATGGACTGAAAAGTCTAAACCATAATCCAAAATAAATGTTTTCTCCTTTAAGTTGATTTTTTTCAAATATTTTTTTCAATGACAAAAAGCTGACGAACATGCTGACAAAATTATCCTGGACATGTGTCATTGGCCTAAGGAATCTCCAGCTGAGGGCTGTTGGATGGCACGCCCCTCCCTTGGAGAAGTGCAGTGGCTCTAGCTGCAGGCCCCAGTCCTGGTCTAGCCGGTCAAGTTCCTCAGGGACAGTCAAGGTAGGCCTGCACATTCAGAGTGTGTGGCCTGTCTGTGGTAGGAATGATCCCAACTCTTACCAGAAAGTCCACCCCAGCATTTGCTCTCCAGATTTCATCAAAATTATTGGCAAAAACAATTTTGGTGTAAAGCTCCCTAGAGCCCTGATTCTCAAAGTGTGCTCCCTGGACCACAGCTGGGCCTCTCCCAGGAACCTACTCAACAGAAATCTGGACTTACCAAGACCCAGGGGATTCTTGGGCTCTCGGCAGCTAGGGAGGCTCTCTAAGGACTGGCAGTGTCCCCTCCACCACCATGCTGTGTGCTTCTTCAGGGCTGGCGCCACAGAGGGCGAGGGATGAGAAGGGACCTTAGGAGACCATATTGTCCTAGTCAAGGGCAGCTTCCTAGACCACCGGCCTGCGCTTCACAGGGACCCCACGATGAGGCATTCCCTGGGGCCTCGGCATGAGTGTCCTGTGGCACTGTATGCTAATGAGTGATTGTGTCTCTGCCATTTTGCTCAAAGCCAGTGTCGGTCTGCGTCTGCTTCCACATGATGGCTTCCCTTCCCCTCTGCTAACTTGCTGCACCCTCTGCCTTTGTACTCAATTCTCTTTATCCCCAATGTCTTTCTATAAATACCCTCCAGATTTTTTTCTTGAACAAGAAGGGAAATACATTAATAAATTTATGCCTTCAATGAGACTAATAGTCTTCTTTAATGTCAATGAGTTCTTAAATAAAGGAAGCGTTTGTGATATTTTTCAGAGATTCACTTGCTAAATTTCTCACTTCAAGCATTTGGCTATCATATCCACTGTGGCAGGGCTACTGGGCATGAATGCTCCATGTGGCACAGTGTGAATGTACCATTTGGCACAGGTGGGAATGCACCAGTGATTCCTAGGATTTGAGACTCCAACTCTGAGAATGAGTCCTCCCTGTGTGACCTCTTGCTACTGCTACCCTGGCCTTAGCAGGGGATTCTGGTCCACTAGCCTCGTCCCTAAATCCCTCAGGGCACGTGATAGGAGCTTGGGATAATGGCAGAACACACCAGAGTCCACCTGACTTGCAGTAAAGCCCTTCCTCTGGGCCCTCTGAAGGCTGCCTGGCCTCCAGACACAGGTGCCACTGTCTCAGCCGTTCATAGTTCCGCATCAGCCCACCTGGGAGCCTCTCCATACTGGTGTTTCCCAGCCCCGCAATGCTCCACAAGTCTTGGTGCAGTCTCACAGTCATTCTACACCTTGAGAGGCCTGTACAGAAACAGAAAGCCCTAGAACATTCTCTCTGCCCTTCTGCCATCTCCTGGATGGGCTGTCAGGAAACCTGGGCCATGCACTAATTAGGCATACAGTGACCACAGGACACTCATGCTGAGACCCGAAGGGAATGCCTCACAGTGGGGGTCCTGTGTGAAGCATGAGCTGGTGGTCTAGGAAGCAGCCTTCTCCTAGGACACTACGGTTTCCTAAGGTTCCTTCTCATGGTGGGAAAGCTACTGGCTGCCTTAAGTCACCTGCATGCTCACCAAGAGGCATGTCTGTCTCCTCCCATGCTTTCAGCTGAGAGGACATGTAGTGGGAATCCTGTTGGGCTGGAAGAGGCCCCAGGCAGTTCTGCCGACTGTCACCAGCCTCTCAGGGCCAGTCCAGCACCCTGTCCCCAGCACTGAGCCTGTGGGTGCGGCCTGGCTGCAGAGGCAGCAGGGCCAGGCTGCTGCTCCCACAGAGCCAGGCAGCTCATCTTCCTCTCTTGCCTGCGGGGCAGCCAGGACAGGGTTGAAAGCTTCTCGAGCTCACACAGGCCACCATTGTAAATGACATGTTGGCTCTTTCTGGGCCCTGCCTCCTCAGACCCTCATCTGAGGCCAGCAAAGCCACAGCTGGGGCTCCCTTGCCTGGACATGGTGAGGACGGAGCTTCAGCGAGGAGACATCCCTTCAGAGGGTCACCAACAGCCCAGGATGGCTGCAAGCACTCCTGACTCTCTTGGCATCTGGCCACCACATGGGGCCTTGCTGGCTGGCACACTTGCCTGCCCCAAAGCTTGCGTCACCCATAGACCCCAGAGAAAGTGGGCACCTGCCTGGAGGGACAAGGTGCATTTTGTCTGCTGAGTAGAATGTCATGGTGCCGTGTGTCCATGTTCCTATGTGGACAGAGCTTCTCAAGACAGAGCCCAGGCACGCTTGGCCGGTGAGGGAGAAGGCCTCTCCTGTCTCCAGGGCCTACGGTCAACGGAGTCTGGGCCGAACCAACCTGAACATGACCCAGCATGTCGAGCTGCAGCACTTTCGCTCCCTTTCCCTCGGTGTCCCAGGTAGATGCCCTTCTATAAGAGAAACCAGAACCTGGTGGTCCTGAGAACGATGACTCTGGGTGGACCCAGCTTTTGTCACACCCAAGTGACAGCCCTCACCCTCCCTGTGGCTCTTCTCTGCTGGAGGAGCAAATGATTTATCAGAGGAATTAATCTTTGAATTAACTTCAAAATAGGTCTAGAAGGGCCTGGGATGTAGCTTAGTGGTCCAAGCACTGGCTTAGCTCAGACAAGCTCCTGTTTCCATCCCCAAACCAAAAAAAAAAAAATGTGTGTAGGATCTTTGGTATTTATGACTCCTCCTGTAATTGAAAACACAAATAACCAAAGGTTTGTTTTTGTTGTCTAGAAGCATTGTCTTAGACTAATTATTTTGTTGCTCTTTCTTTGTGTCTAGTTTAGTCTAGACAAATGTTGGGAGGCACACTAGCCTGTTTTCTGACATCACTGTAGGACCGAAGAACCTCCCACATGTAGATTCTAACACATCCTCAATGTCAGTGCCCGGGAAGGAACTCGCAACACTTTGAATATTGACAATCGAAAATGCCCAGGTCCAGAAATGGATTTGCTAGCATTACAAGAAAAAGATAGAACTAGGATTTTTGCTGCTGTGTAATTGGCTAAATTTTCTATAACCAAGACTTGGTTTCCTTGAAGCTTTAAGCATAAACTTTAAGCCATTCTGATATCACCAAAATTGAATGTTTTTCATACTCAGAATGAATAAAGGAGAAGTACACATAGACATGCCCGCGTGCGCGTGCGCACACACACACACACACACACACACACACACCAAAAGTATGGCAGAAATAATGAACCAAGACTCGTTTCTCTCACTTGTCTCCTGTCTCTCCTGAAGGTCTTCTTTGGGTCACTCTTATTCTCTGCCCATGGCACACCCTGCCCTGCACCCCCTCTCTGCCGCAGAGCCCCTTGGTGTAGGCAGGAGCAGGTGTGGGGAGCCCAGCCTGCGGCACCCCTCACACAGTCACCTCCACCTTCTCTCCTGGGTCCACCCAGGAGCCCCGGGGCTCAGCTTCATTTGGGAGGCTGACAGATGACTCCTGTGTGGACCAGGCCTGGAACGAGGGCCCACTTGTGGGCTGCAGGGGGCCGGAAAGGCCCTGAAGTTTTGAGCAAGAGAGGGCCAGGACTCGTGACTTCTCTCTGAGTTTGAAGGGGCAGAGGTGTAGAGCACCTGGCTCCAGGCTGGCCCTGGGCAGAGGCCAACCCTCAGCAGGGCCCGGCTGGGACCCTTCCCAGGACCCAGCCTGGGGCCTCCTGGATTCCCCCCACCCTCCCCCCTGCTCCACCAGGCCCGAGCCCGGTCTGCAGACCTCCCTGGTCTGAGGTGAGAGCCAGGCCCACCTCAGGGCCAGGCTCCTCCTGGCCACACACGCTCCCCTTCACGCTCACACTCGGCTCCCACCCCTGCTCGGATGTGCTGTTGGCCCCCGCTGTCCTGCCATCGCTTCCTTTCTCGCTCTCCTTGTCCTTTTGGGACAGCCCGTGATGTGGTGCTCAGTAGAAGGCACTTTCTGGAAATCTTCGCCCCTCCCCATCCCGCCGTACCCGGGCAGGGCCACAGAGGCTTCCCCTTCACGTCCACTGCTTCCTGAGCAGCGTGTTGTCCCTCCAGTGACGGGAGCTTTCCCATCCCCAGGAGCTTCCTGATGGGGAGGCCAGCTGCGTGGGCTGGACTTGGGCCTGACCCCGGCCGGGTTCACACCTTGAGCTGACCATGTCCCCAACAGCTTGGGCTGCTCCTCTCAGTTCTCGGGAGAAAGCAAAGCTGATGAGAGGCCCAAGGCCCTCCTCCAGGACAGCCCTCCTCCCCCTGGCCTTCTGGCAGGGCCCAGCCTTCCCTCCATGCTGAAGGCCCGTTGGCACTACACAGCCCTTCTCCCCTCTCTTCAGAGCCTCTAAAGGTGGGACAGTCGGTCTTGTCACAAGAAAGGTTTCCAGTTGGTTGCTGTGGGGCCTCTGTTCAGCCAGGATTTAAATTCCTTTGAGAAACTGTGAAAACCAGTCTCCCAGTTTTGTGCTTTTCTGGCAATCAAAATGTTCTGCTTTCCCCGGAGCCTTGAAAGAAACATTCACAAACACCCCGAGGAGCAAACTCCGACGTTAGCCTCCGTCTGCGTCCCACCAGCAGCCCTCACGCACAGGCCCGCCCAGAGGCTCGGGGAGGTGGCTCCGTCTCCTGCCACCCCCTGTTCCCGGGATTCGGAGATGCCACCCCAGCCGAATCAAAACAGCACTAAGTGCCACTGTGACACTCCGCCTGTGTCATGGGCGAGGCCACACAGGTTCTTGTCTCCTTTGGGGTTGGACACCCTCACAGGATTATTTGTGGGCGGCAGTGGCCACCCGGGTTGTGGCCTGGACCCCTGTCCAGTTTGGAGCCCCCACTTTGGACCTGGGGAGCGGGCCTCTGTCCGCCTTTGATCTCTCCCCTCTGAGGACATGCCTCTAAGCCAGCGCTCCTCACTGGCCTTTTGTCCTCCAAAGGACGTTTGATCACGTCTGGGCACTTTCACATTGTCGGGGTCAGTGACCGGGAGCCAGTGGCACCTAGATGGCAGAGACCAACCATGAACTTCCCACAGTGCCCAGGACTGTCCCCCCACGAGGAAGTAGCCAGCTCAGAGGAGCAACTCCCGTCTTGGCCTGCAGAGCACTGGCCCACAGAGCTTCAAGCAAGGTGGCCTCAGCTTTGCTGGGGCTCTCACAGTGCCTGGTGGACGCAGGGCCTTGGTCCAGCGGAGCCACCGCCACAGCTCTCCTCAGATGGGACGTGCCACCCCTAGAGCTGGCGATGCGGAGGGCGGGTGAGGACACAGAACTGGATCTCTTGACCCCTAATGGTCAAACCTGAGTGTCCTGTATCTTCTGGGGACCACAATGGACATTACCCCATCCTCTGGCAGAGCAATTTCCAATGCATGGGGCCCAGAGGACAATTCTGGTAAACAGGACCTAAAACCTGATTCCAGACCTGGACCCTGGGCCACCTTCCTGGGGCTTCTGGTTTATAACCATGGATTCAAGAATTGTGTGTTTTCCTTTTCCCTAGATTCTTCTCTTTTTGCAGGGGCTCTTTCCCCGGGACAGATATGCAGGAAGCAGCACTCTTATTTCCTCCGTGTTGATGGCCTTGACTTTGCCCTCATGACTGATGGTGGAGGTTAGGTGGCTACATATGCTTTAGGATTCCCTCCACCTCCCCTGCCCCAGATGGCCTCAGTGAAATAGTTATGAGAAAAGAATAAGGTCTCCTTGAATCCCATTTAGAATATGTATTTCAAATTTCTTAACCTTGATCCCTTTTAGAAAAGCTCCCTGTTTGCTGAAGTTCCTGTTTCACAGCCTTCCCCTTCTGCACATGGGTCCACTGTTGGCCATCTCTCCATCTGAGGCCTGGTGAGTGTTCACTGTCATTTGTAGCCTCTGGGGGGATGTCCAGCCCTGGCTTCTCCTCTGTGCAGACTTGACGTGCTAGGAGGGAAGACCCAGGAGTGAGGAAGCCCAGCGCGGGACACCTCCTGTTGGCCACCGGCTGTGGTCATCTATGGCCACTGGGGGCATTGAGCCTCTGCCCCCCATGACTCAGCAGGCGCACACAGCCCATTCCTGGCTCCACCCAGAGGCCCCTCCCCCTCCCTCTGCAGGCTGAGTTGCTGCAGAGCCCCCACAGGGTAAGGTGCCACCTGAGCCACTTTAACCTGCAGTGCTCCTGGGTGTGTCTGTCCTCTCTCGGGGCCACTTTGTTTTCCGGCACCATTCTCACTGCAAGTCACCAAGGACGTAGAATTTGGTTGCTTCCTTTTCTCAGTTCTCCGAGGTCCTGGGGGGTTTCCCTTATTATTCTGCTAGGTCATCTAGTGGGGATTTGGTGGTGTAAGGGACATAAAAACTACAAAAGGTTAGGGTGGCATCTTGGACGAGAAGCTTAATGGCAGCCCGTGACGGGACTCGTCTGTAGCTATGAGCACACGCCAAACCGTAAGTTCAGAGACCATGTGATTAACATCAACTTGACATCAGGCTCTGCTCTAGTTTCACTTGATGGTAAAGCCCACAGCCAAGTGGAGGGCCTCCCTATTAGCTCATTCTCACATTGTCAGGGATGCGAGTTCACTCAAGCCTCCCAAGGGCCTGGCCTGATGGTGCTTGGGAGGGAAGCTGGCCCTCAGCTGGGAGGCGCCTGGCTCGCTCCCGGGCTCAGGGCAGGAGCCCCGGGGACACCTCTGGAGACGTCTGGGGATATTCTGAGTCTGTGGGACTCAAGGGCCTCTGTGCTCAGCACTCCTCAAATGCCAGCTTGAGCTCTTTAAAACCCAGGCAGTCCCCCGAGGACTGTGACTAGTGGTCCCCACCCTGTCTTAGTCCCAGTAACGGTGACAGTCACAGTTGGTCAACGTGGTGTCCACCAAGCACGGCCATGGCCTGTCTCTGTTTTTCTATTTGAAACCAGGAAGTTCCTGGTAGAGACAGAAGTAATGTCTGTCTTCGCTCTTTCACTAGGTGATTTAGCTTCTATCAAATGATTTGGCTGCAGCAATTACTACCATGGTGTTTGCTAAAAAATAGTTCTGTTTCCATCGTTCCTCATACGTGCACGAGCTAGAATTGTACTGTGAGAAGGGCTGTCCTTTCCCTCCCGTCTACGTGTTCAGTCATTTACTTGGACCAGCACGGCTGCGGGGTGCTCGCTACGTCCCAGGGGTGATAACCCATTACTATACTCAGCTATCTTGTTCTTCACCTTAATCCCCATTCAGTCATGGAGAGGCCTTCATTTCCGGCACCACAGACTATTCCTGGCTGGTTTTGCATGTGCCCCGAGGCCGGCTGTGTCAGCTGTCCCTCCAGGGAGCCCGGGCCCTTCACTGGGGACTTCCCAGGCCTGGGAATGAGTGCATTCATTGCTGCGGGTGTCCATAGCTGTTTCTCGGCCTCTCATTTTTTCCTTCTCCATTTTGGGAGCAAATTTCTGCCACACGCATGTCAGATAGAGCACTAGGCTCCAGGATATATAAAGAACTCAAAAACTTAACACCAAAACCCCTAACAACCCAACTGGCCTCTCATTTGTCACCGTTTGTGTCCCATTTGGGATTCTCCGCTCTCTATGGGGGGGCGGCTGGAATGGCCTCAGTACCTCTGCAGAGGCTGTCTCTCCAGCCCAGGGGAAGTCAGAGCCCAGCACTCCCACCTGCCTCCCAGGGCCCTGTCCCTACGGCATCCTGCGTCTCCTGGGCAAAGGTGAAGAATGCCATCAGCTCCCAACAGAGCCCAGTGGGTCAGACCTGGGGCCGACAGGAGCCCAGCACATGGCCCTCTGCCCTCCTAAGTGCACTGGGCTGGCCCTGTCCCCCAGACAGGCCCCCGTGGAGGGAGGACTGACCTCACCACGGGATTTCAGGTAGCCCGGTGCCTCTTCAACCTGAGCTTGTCTTTTTTTCTGTTTGCTTCACTTCACTTGATTGAAAAGAGCCAGTGGAACATTTCTCACCTGAAAATCCCAAATCAGAAATGTTCCCAAATCTGAAACCTGTGAGCACAGGCATCGCACCTCAAGGGCAAAAGCCACATCCAATGTCACGTGACTGGTCACGGGGAGACTCAGGCACACTGCACAGATCACAGGACGCCCGGTGTGTGTGGCCCAGCACAGGTGGCTCTCCAAACCGGAATCCACCCCAGGTCACGAGAACCCCCCGGGGGCCAAGACTCCACAGTCTGAAACCTCTGGCCGAGCTTTCCCCACAAGGAATCGCCACCCCGCAGGGGACCTGTGGCCTGGGAGGGAGGCTTCTCTTTGAAGTATGCGGATGGATATTCCTATCACAAGAGACATCCTATTGCAGGTGGACTTGTTTCAAAGTAGCAAGACTCTTTCCTTTTCTCTTCTCTTGTTCCCCTACTTCAGTGAGATTGCTCAGAGCTCAGGAGGGTAGGTAAGAGTGGGGACTTTCACACACTGCGCAGGCAAAATCAATCAAACAACCAAAATACGAAAAAAATAAAATAGGCAAGGATTTATTTCAGCACTGTTGTAACAATAATCCTGAGGGGGAAAGGCCCCCGAAATAGTTAATCATAGAAAAGGTGAAAAAAAATTACTGTGACTGTCCTGACAGGATGCTGCAGCGTCACTGATCAGTTTTCCCAATAAGTCATATTAGCACCATGGAAGCTACTCACGATGCTGTGGGGAGCCCACTAGTCGAGGACAGCAAGCCGCACTCGGAGGGGAGGGGACTCCAAACTTTATTTACGCGGGCCCAGAGGGGATCACTCCAAATTCTGAGGCCCACCACCAGTTTTTACAACAGTTACAGGCTACCGAGTGCCCGGAATTTTCCAGTCTAAAGGACACCTAGTTGTCAGTGGGGCTTCAAGTGGGAAGCATAGAGTGTGATAAGGGGAAGAACTGGTACCTTTTAGGAGGCCTTGGGCCCGGAGCCTCCACAGAGGCATTTACCCTTCAAAGGGAAGTCCTTAGATCCTCGGGAAGTTACAATCCAAACCTCAGGAGTGGAGGGGCTAATCAGGTTCAGAAGAGGAGCTTCCTGGAGAGGTGAGGAGGGGCGCTCCCTTCCCAGGCTCCAATGCTCCACAGGGCTCCCAGCTGGTTTGCACCCGGGGCCTGGGTCAGCGCCCACACAGTGTACAGTATGAAGCTGAAAAGGGAAGTTACAGTGCTGGGCTGGCTGGCCTTCGGACACCGCACACGCACATGCACACACACACACACACACACACACTCTTTATGAATATTTAAAGGAAAGGGGGGAAATGTACAAAGTGTCCCTAGTGGTTATATAATGGTACTTTGTGTAATTTTCTTTTCATTCTTATTTTTATATCTTTTTTATCTTCCTGAAGGAGCCCCGAATGCTATTTCTGGTGAGAATAATAGCTCTGTGGGCTGAGCAGTATATTTGGTCTTAGTGGGTCAATGACTAGATTTAGTGGGGATTTTTTTAAATAATGATTCTCAGTTACCATGGGGTCTGACTGGCAGAGCTATCTGGGAAAAAAAAAAAAAAACTTTTCCAGAATACACGCACTCATCTAGCCCCGCCCCCGTCCACACAAGCAGCTGTGTGCACCCCCCACACACTCTAGCTTAGTCCATTTTATGTCGCTGTAACAGAATACTTGGTACTAGGTAATTTGTAAAGGAAAGAAGTTTATTTTAGCTCATGGTTTGGAGGCTGAGAAGTCAAGTTCAGGCAGCCACCTCTGGTGAGGGCCTCTGGCGGCTTCAGCTCACGGCAGAAGGCAGAAGGGCGAGTAGCCGTGTGAGGAAGGCGCCAACCAGCCTTCTCCTGAGGTGTTTAGTGAGGTCCTGGACAGCGAGGTCTCACTTGCACCAGAAGGGCATCGACCCCTCTTAACACCCTGCCCCTCCAAAGGCCACCTCACCACTGCGGCCACAGCAGATCCCAGCGTGAGTCCAGGGGGGCTCATATCAGGCCGTAGCACACACAAACACATGGACACAGAGTCACGGACACTAAGACCGCCCCCTTGCTTGTCCTGCACCACCAAGGCTTGGGACACCTGCTACAAGGAGTGCCACTCTGACCAGGGGCAGAGTGTGGACCAGGGCTCACTCAATCCTACCAGCTGTAGTTTCAAAACATAAAGGAACACTTGGAAACCAAAGAAAGCATTACAATCCTGTCTCTTTTGAGGGGCAAGTTTAAATTATTGGACTTCATACTGGGGCTTTGGGGAAATCCATTTTAACTTTCAGGATGAGACCCCTGCCCAGGCTCTCTTGGCTCACAGGGTGGTGCAGGGGGCTGGAGCTGCCCGCTGGGACCCGCCCTGGCGCTTTTAGGTACAGTGCCTTGAACACATTCCTCAACCTCCTTGAGGCCGTTTGTCTTGAGTTTTCAGAATCACTATGAGGATGATAATGGTTTCTTCCAAGCTCATGGTACCATAGTGAAACTGAAAAGAGATCCCCACAAAAGACACTTAGAAGGGTGCTTGGCTAACGGTGGGTACTCAGTACTTTCAGTGTTACCACCGACATTATCGCCTGCCATATTGCTATTCTGCTTGGTCCATAGCAGAGGTCACCAGTGGTGGTCCATGGGAAAGTCTGGGTCTGCAGATGTGCTTTGGCTGCACGGCACAGTCTTTTAAAACATGAGTTAATCAACATGAAGAAAGTGTGAGATTTTATGCAAAGGGCCAGGTTCCTCACTTCTCTCGGGACAGTCTGGCATCTGGAGGTCCCGGGCCCGTCTTCCTGCCGAGTGGAAACCGCAGGAGCTGGTGGCTGCTTCCCCTCCTGGGACCCATGACCCGTTAGTTCCGGGCCCATTTCACTCATTCTTGTCAATGTCCCTGTCCCTCACCCATGGGCACTGGGCTTGAGATCTGTCTATCAATGCTTACCATCTTCCTCTACCGAATGATGCTGCTTGTTTGTCAGAACAAGGGGAGGTCTACAGCAAAGGCCATGCAGACACAGGGTTGGGTGACTGGTATGTGTGGACAGTCCACGGTGCCATGAGCTCGTGGACACAGACGATGGTTGAAAGCAGGTCTCAAACTGGGAGATGGTTGTAAGGAATCAGAGCTGGGACCAGGGCACAGGCCAAGGTCAGAGTAGGCCCAGAGCTGGGCATGCCAACCCAGTAGACCTGACATGCTGGGGCTCAGCACCCAACAGAGGTCCTGCAGGGGCCCCTGACCACCAGGATCCCTTACAAAAGCTCTGGAATCCCAAGTTCTGAGATAAGGCCAGGCCCCAAAATTGGCCATTTCTCCAAAATGATCAGAGCAAGACATGCTATGGTGAGGTGAGCCAAATGCCTCATTGAGCCAGAGAGCTAGCTGTCGGACCCAGTGTGCCCACTGCACTGGCCCCGTGGGATGGGGTCTCCCTGCAGGGTTGAGAAGAGCATGGGGCAGGAGAAGAAGCAAGGGATGGGGCCAGGAGGGCACGGCCTTCAGAGCCTCAGTCACAGAGGGAGAGCTCAGGTCAGCCCCAGCACATTGACCAGCCTCAGCCAAGAGGAGACTGGTCTCCTTTTGCCGCAGTCCGGCTGGGCAAACGACCGGGAGGTGACCAGCAACTTGAAGGTTGAAGTGGGAACTGCTTTATTGTAGGGAAAACTCAGCGGGAACTGAGCGGGAACTCAAGGTGGCGGGCACCCAAGGTAGCAGGAGCCGCCTTATTGCGGGACCGCAGAGGTATAGAGACCTAACTGATGACACCCAGCTTGACTCAGTCAGCATCATCTAGATACGGCAGTCAGCCAATAAGGAATCCCTCCATCTTAATGGCCCAGTGGCGTGGCCTCACAACCACTCCTCCTGGCAAACCACCAGGCGCCATCTCGACTTGATGTGCGGTCCCCAACATCCGTTGTCTTGGGACTTCACCAATGAGCCTGTGACTCCCAGAATGTCACCCAGTTCAGGGCCTGCATTCATGGGCCCGCAGACCAGCTGGGTGCTCCACAAATGCTGCCTCTGGGTGGGCTTCGGACCCATGGATTCAGGCAGGAGTGAGTGACCCCAGCTGGCACCGGGGGGCTGCAGTCCTCGGGAGCCCAGGGCACTGGCTCATGTTCCCCCAGCCTGGGCATCTTTTCCTTGTTCTGAGGGAGCTCCTCCTGGCCAGTCGCCCTCGGTGTGGTGGGAAAGTTCCATCTCTAGGGTGTACTCAGTCCTCGTCACTAACAGGCCTTTCTAGCCACAGCGAGAGGGCAGAGTCCTCTAGAGATCTGGAGTTTCCACCGTGGACACACCCCGCCCTCTGCCCCAGGTCCTGTGTTCCCTGGAGAAGTCCCCGCCCAGCCAAGAGTGTGGGGTGAGCGGGGCCAGGCCAGGGCGGCTCCCACACCTCTGTTCTCCCCAGGCCACCAGTCCCTGCTGCCACCACAAATCAACTCACTCAGCAGAGGAGAAAACTTCACCTAAAAAATCTCTGATCCATGGCTCAAGATGGCAGGGCCACAGGGCGGACTTTGGAGAGATGAGAGAATCACAGTGCGAGATGTGAGCTCGCCCTGGAAGCAGGGACGGGCCATCCAGAGGCAAGGACCTTCAGGCAGCGTCCTCCAGGCACGGAGCTGACAGAGGGGCTGTAGGTCAGTGGTGGCGACTTAGTGGCCACTTAGAACAAAGCAGCCCGCATGGGAAAGGAACATCAATCAGATGCCGGCGGAAATGCCTGTCGTCAATCAGCAGGACCCCCTGGCCGATCCTGGAGTTCAGCCAACTCCCCTGACCAACTCCAAAGGGACAAGGGACCCTAAAAACACCCTTTCCTGTCCCAAACCCTTCCCTTCCTGCTGTAAGCCCCATAAACGTCCAGTCCGGTCGAGCTTCCACGGGGTTTCTCCTCAGACCCTTCCCCTGTCCCCTCTGTGGGTCTGATGGAGTTCCGCCCGGGAGTGACATCTCAATAAAGCCTCGCTCGGCGGCCCTTTTAAATCTGCCTCCTTTGGTCGCCGCCCACCTCGCCGGATCTGACAGTGGCCGGTCAGTGCACTTGACTGTCTCTGGACAAAAGCTCTAGAATTACAAGTTTTGAGATAAGGGCAGGCCCCCAAATTGGCCATTTCTCCCAAATGATCACAGCAAGACATGCTATGGTGAGGTGAGCCAAATGCCTCATTGAGCCATGAGAGTTGGAGGTGGGGGACCCTGGCAGAGGCCCCAAAGATCCTCATGCTCAAAATTGCAGGGTCTGGAGGGCATGCTGTGGGGTGCCGCAGGGGTCCGTGTGGGAGCTGCTGGAGG
Organism: Marmota marmota marmota; assembly: GCF_001458135.2. Lineage (NCBI taxonomy): Eukaryota > Metazoa > Chordata > Mammalia > Rodentia > Sciuridae > Marmota > Marmota marmota. Next base: position 50,727,271 of record NW_026000005.1, read on the forward strand.
TCAGCAGATGCTCTGGTGGCCCCACTTACGTGGCCTGAGACAAAGGTCACGAAGACAGATGGGGTGAACTTTCACTGCACCACGGTCTTCGGTCTTCATCAGCACTGCCTGTTGTCACCACCTAGCAGGCCTACAGCAGACCCAGGGTCCCCACAGGCAGGGATGTCTGGGGGTGGGACAGCAGCTGGCAGCTGGTGAGTGGTGAGCAGGGGAAGTAGGCGGGATTGGCAAGTTAGCCAGAGGCTCATGAGGTGGTCTCCCCTCGGTGGGTGGGTGACCGGGCTCCTTCACCTGTCACTCATGGAGGGCCAGATTGCAGGGGAGGGGCCTGAAGTCATGGAGGACACACGCCCGTCCTGGTGATATCTCAGGAGTGGCCTCAGAGACAGACTTGGTCCCAATCCCAGGGTGACCTGGAAGCTGTTTCCTTCTCTGTTAGCAGGTTTAATCTCACCTCCCGGGAGCTTTGGGTAAGGATTCTCTGTGGTGCTATGTGGCAAGCACCCTTCACACGGAGCCTTTAGGCTGGGTGCTCTAAACCACCCCCTGGCTGGCTTGGAAAACTCAGGCGGAAGAGGCAGATCTGCAGGGTGTCTGCAGATTACTGCTTCTGGCTTTAGTTGCCTGATGCTACAAGACCAGTGGCCCCCAAACTCAGTGGCTAAAAACAACAGTAACTAATCATCTCACAGTGGGCGGGGATCCAGGAGCAGTGTGGTGGGTGGTTCTGGCTGGACACTGCTCCGCGGAGGGCAGCCACTGCCATCCAGGGAGGGTCACAGGCACTGGAGGCTGGACGGGGGTGGAGGGGTCCCCTCCAAGGTGGCTCGACCCACGGTTAGCAATTGTGCTGGCAGAAAGTCGCGCCCTCATCATGAGGCTCCTGCAACTGCCCGGGCTGCTTGGCTTCCTCACACCTGGCCCTCCATGGTGGCCTGCCGCAGTCTGGCTGGGCACAAAATCACGAGCCACTCAAGCAGGAACAAAGTTTATTTTTTGAAACTGCCGCCAATGTCCGGTACCGCCCGGGAAGATTTTTTCCACCCACGCGGCCTCCTCCCGGACCCGCAGAGAGAGCTCCTCCCCCGGAACTCCCACCTAGTGTACTTCCCCAACCAATGGGAACTCTCCAGGAGTCCCGTAGCCGGCCTAGGTGAACAGCAGGAGTCCAATATCCATATGAATGCAAATCTTAACATAATCATATCATCTCAATGGCTAGCTGGCGTCACCTTTCGACCAAAAATGCCATGCATCATATACTTGGCTCTTAGCAGTGGCCCTGCAGGTGAGCAAGCTAACTGCCAGAGAACGTCTACCACACTCTGGGCACGTCGGGTGGGTCGGCCTGGACCCACCTCTCAGGGCGAGTGTCTCAATCACACCATAAGAAGAGTACGTGGAACAAAATACATTCCATCCACACAACATGTGCCTTTGGAACATAAAATCGAACATAATTTTTTATTATAATTTGAGAGAGAAGCTTCAAAAATCGTCAAGGTTGCTGGCAGTCATTGCTGGTCCAGTCTGTGTGTGAACAGAGGTGGACCTTTCTTGCCAAGTTCCTGGTTTGATAAAGACAGTCTGGAAAAAATCTTTCTTTTTCATGAAAAAATTGGCTGGACTAGTGAGGAGCAGAAAAAACAGAATATTCAAGAATGATCAAGAATCCATCTAATTTATATCATACTGCAAAATTCTCACACTTCAGAAAAACAACAGCCTGGCTGTGGGGGTCCAGGGCAGTGTTGCCCATGAGACAAGGCTTTGAGGAGGACAGTGGGGAAGTGCTCACTGCAGAGAAGGCCTCCCTCATCCGAGCCCAGATCCGCTCAATCCTCTGACCCCGTTCAACGCCTGGCTCTCACAGGATCTCACTCCTCAGAGAAAATGGAAGCACCCAAGACTCCCCAACCTGCACCGCCCGGGTCTCCTTCCTCCCCCCGCACTCCCCTGGGATGGTGAAGAGTGGCCCCAGCCCAGAGGGCCTGAGGCCAGCCAGCCTCTGCCCTCACACTGGACCCCACCCCACTCTCCACTTTGAAGGCTGGCCGCAGGTTGATTCCCACCCACAGGGAGTCCCCGACATCTAGCTCCATCAATTCCTGCCATTCCCATCTCTAGAAGCCTGCCCAGGTCACCGTCAGCACCACAGTCAAAACCACCAGCAGCAACTGTGCCCGGCCCACTCCTCCCTGCACCCCGGTCCTGTCTCCCTGCTCCCTTCACAGGTCAGTGTCCCCAGACAGAGGTCCTCAATGGCTGTCCCCACCGTCCAGCCTCACTTATTCCTCTGTTCACTTCCGTCTGGCTTCTGTCGACACAGCCTCATGGGTCTGCTCCCGCTGTGGGGGAGGGGCAGCCCTGCAGACCCACCCACCCCCTCAGCTCAGCCTGCAGGTGGCTGAAGGGAGGTGCTTGAAGTGAACATGGGGTGTGTTTTAGGGCTCCCCACTTAGGCACAGACTGGTCTCTTCAATAGTAAAGCTGATATTGTTCAGTTCTACTATCTAACACCAGTGCCTTGAGAGGACCAGAAATGGATACGATTTACAGTCATATTCAGACTCCAACATATATAGTAGCTCCTGGTTCCCCTGCCCGGAAGTTGACTCCCAAGGACAAGGCCCATCTCTGCATTGATCTCTCTGGTCCCCACCACCAGAGCAGCCCTGAGACCCACTCAGTGAGGAGCAGTGCTACAGCGTAGCTCAGGGTTCAAAACACTCTTGCACAACCTTTGCACTTGACTTTTAGAATAATGGCATTCTGCACTCCCCACTCTTCAGCACTCCTGGGTCCAGGCGAAGCCAGGGAGTGTTGGACCAAAAGTCCAGAGCAGAGCTGTCCCACAGGTAGTTAGGGGTTAAAGACCCACAGGATCAACCAACAGGGATTCTGAGTACATTTTGCCAGTTATAAAGTGAAGTCTGCCTAAGCTTAACCTAACACCTTTTCTAAGTTTCAGTGCTGACATAGGTGTTATGGGATCCAGGTGTGTGACTGCGTCTACACAGAACGTTTTAGAAGAAACATGCAGGTAAGAGACTTGCCAGTGGGCCATACTTTTCAACTTTGTCACTTCCTTGATTTCCAGACTGGCAGACAGTAATGATAAAACTGGTCAAAATTATCAAAACCAACTGGAAATTTACCAAATCCAAATCTAACAACTTAGATTTGGATTTAGATTTAGATTGTATTTAGATTTAAATGGATATAGAAAAACATTTATTCAAGATAAAGTACAGAAGTAGGAAAAACCTAAACTTGTGCTGTTTTTTCCCTGGGGCTGCTCCATCCTCAGCCCACAGCTCAGTCAAGGTGTCCTTTAGTGTTTACCAGCAAAGGAGGCTTGAAAACCCACAGCTTCCTGCCAGAGGGGATTTCCTTGATTCTAATCCTACACAGAAAATCCGCGCACTTGAGGTGTTATGAAGGATAACCAGCTATCTGAGTGGCAGATGAACAGGAGAGCAAATGCCTTGGCTAGCTTGGAGAAAGCAAGACTGATGGACTAGTGAGACATTTAGTGGGAAGATCAAGGTATGGGTTCCCAAAGCTTCCACTCTCCCTGAAAGTGTGAAAGGTTGAGCACACATGCAAAGGTGTGAGCATGTTCAGGGACAGACAGACCCTCCCTATATATACCTCCGTAGCTGTACATGAAATCTTAGACACATAGGGAGCAGACATGTAAATCTGTCAATCAAGAATTCCATACCCAGTAAAACTATCCTTTTCATTCTTGATAGAGTCTTTTGATGCACAATGTTTTTAATTTGGAGTTCAATTCATCATTGTCTGCTCTTTTGCTGTCATATCCCTTTCTTGTCCTGCAGAAGGCAAAAGCCAGGAAGACATGTAAACAGCCTGGACTTTGAATACATCCCCAACTCACAAGCAGATGCAGCTGGACCTTACTGCCTCAGGATGTCTGAGCACAAACTCAGCAATCATTGCCTAATCAACACTGAGCTGGAGGCAATTCTGAGGAAGTCACATTTTAAAATTAAAGCAACAATAATCTTTTAAAAAAATGAGCAGAGAAATTAGATGAGATGGCTGAAGAAGAAAGAATAAGAAAGAATCAGCAAACTTGAAGAGGGATCAGTAGAAATGATCCAAGAAATAGAACAAAGAAAAATGAATGGGGTCTTAGAAAACTGGGAGATATCAAGTGTACCAACACACACATCATGGGAATTCTAGACAGAGCAGGAACATAGGTGGGCAAACACAGGCAGCCCTCAGTCTCAATGGATCCCTTGTCTGTGGGTTCAACCAGTTACAGATTAAAAGTATTGGGGAAAAATTGCATCTGTGCTGTACGTTAATGTATATTTTTTTTCTTTTCATTGTGAACTATTTACATATTATCTACATTATATTCAGATTTTAAGTAATCTAGAGAGATTAAAAGCACATGGAAGGATATACTAGGTTATATGCAAATATCAAACAATTTTATAAAAGGGATTTGAGCATCCTCAGATGTTGGTATCTGGGAGGGTGAAATCCCAGAGCTCATCCCAATGCATACCAAGAGACAACTGTGCATTTGAAAAAACAATGTCCTAAAGCTTTCCCATTTAATGAAAAAAATCTAATCTACCAGTCCCAAAGCTCAATTACCTTCAAGTATGATAATACCAAGATTCGCACCTAAACTATATAAATGTGAGAGACAAAGAGTATAATGACTCATCACAAGTAGAAAAATCGAAATAAGATTAACAACAGACTTCTCATTAGAAATAATGGAGACCTCAGGATAATGGGATGGCATTTTCAAAAGAATAAGGGAAAATCTGTCAACCAAGAATTTCGTATCCAGCAAAACTATCATTTTTCACTCTTGATAGCATCTTAAAATCTGTAAGATGCACAACATTTTAAATTTTAATGGAGTCCAATTCATCTATTTTTTAATCTCGTCTGCTCTTTTGGTGTCATATGCAAGAAATCCTTGCCAGTTCCAGGATCATGCAGCACCATGCAGCTTTCCCCTCATCTAAGAGTTCAAGAGTCCTTGGTTAATGACTGTGAGGAATGCTGGGCCAAAGGGCTCTGCTGCCACGCTTCTTGGCACCGTTAGCACACACATTAGGACACGGGACTCTCAGAGAGGGTCTGTGTTAGCAGCTGACTACAGGGCCATTCTGTTATTGTGAGAGATGGCAAAATCCATGCTCCACTGAATCCCAGTCAAGAAGCACATGCCGTGCTGCCTGATAGATTATTTCCACATTAAATCTGTGCAACCACCTTGAGGGGAACTGCTGTCACCACCCCAGTTAGGAAGAGGAGCTGAACCTTCTGGTTCAGGGACTCGCAGCTCCCACCACCAAGAGCAGCAGCTTGGCTTCTAAGCCGGTGCTCCCACATCCCTGTGGGTCCTCCCCCATACCTCTGTGCAGGCTCCTGGCCCTTCTGCCCCAAGGCCTCTGCTCAGCCTTCTCCAGGTGGCCCTAGGGAGCTGGCAGGGCTTCCTGTCTCCTCAGACATGCTGCCTCACCTGCAGCCATCTCTGAGACCTTTGGTCCACCCAATCTCTACAGGGTGGGAGACAGACCCAGTCACCAAGGACAAGGGAAAAGTCCCGTTTTGCACTGAGGTCTTGTTCTCACTAAGGGTTGATGTCAGTGAAGCACTTCCCGTGAGCTGGCAGGACGTTCCATCCTGTAGCTCATGACGTCAGTAGTTCTGCTGGGAGGCACGTGAGGTATGAGGGATGGCCCAGTGACATCCACATGATGGCACAGTGTGTCACTCTCAGGTGACACAGTTCCTTGACCCTGCATGTCAAGTAGCAAGGCCCCAATCTTGCACAGCCAGGCCAGGCCAGCAGGCACTCTCTGACCCATGGGTGGCCTTCCTGGGGGCAGGCAGGAAGCCATCTTGCTCTTCCTGTATCTCACCCCTGTGCTTTGGTAATAGCTTCTCAGTTCTCCCTTGGGAAGCCTCCTCCCCAAGCGTCCTGGAGTACGGTCACTCTGCACTAGTGTACTTCCTGCCACGTTGCCAGGGTCCAGCTGGATTTTCCTTTCTGACAGATTGACATTAAGCCAAGTCAGTGTCAAGGCTGGGCCTGCAGAGCAGCTTCTAGAAAACCAGGTTTGGCTCCTGATGAGGCTACTTTTCATATTTCTATTATTATCTGTTAATTGGTCAATCTGAATGGCTCTTTAATACCCAGTGGCATCAAAGGAATGTTCTAGAATAAAGAAACATGAAATAGGTAATTGAGCTCACTGACTCAGTGGGGAAGGAGTTCCAGAACCCCTATCCCTAGCCTCGCCCTCCACACTGGCCTTCCATGGACAGCTCACCCACCTGCCTAACCCTGGGGTGCAGAAGAGCTTCCCTGGACGGCCCAGGGAGACGGGAGGGGAAGCCTCTGGGCTGGTGTCCACACCTCAGAACGCTGCCTCCCCCAGGAAGAGGACGGGGAGCAGATCCTTGGCAGTGCACTGCCCTTCAGAGAGGTCTGACTCAAACACACACACAGGTCAGGAGCGAGAAGGCGGCCAGGCCCCCTCGTGCCTTCTCAGCCATGCAGGAGAGGGCCGAGCGCCCTGGCTCGCCGCTGCTACCGAAAGGACCAGTCCACCCGGGGAGTTCTGGAAAGTAAACAGACTCCTCCAAGGTGTGCTGAAGTCAGTGCGGGAACTCCTGAGAGGAAGGAGCGTGCGGCCCTGGTGGGTTAGACTGGGGGCGTCTGGGGACGGTGGGTCAGAATGTCTGAGTCATACGGAGCCGCAGCCTGCCAGAAATAGTAGGGCCGGGTGCCAGGGCCCACCCTGTGCTGGCACCCAGGGGGCCCAGGGTGAGTGTGTGTGTGTGTGTGTGTGTGTGTGTGTGTGCGCGCGCACGTCTTCTCGGTGTTAGCATGTGAGTGGGGGTGTGTATGTGCACGTGTGTGTGTGTGACATGTGCCTGTCCTACCTGCCCGCAGGAGTGAGGAGTCTCTCCCAGGGATGACTTCTCCCAGGCGTGGCCCTCCCCCTGGGCGTCGAGAGGGTGCTGCTGTGGACGCAGGTCTGGCTGCGGAGGTGTCCTGCCGGGTTTATTTGGTACTGCTTCCCGAGCTGCTCACATTTCCAGGCGAACGTGTGTCCCAGGCACCCATCTGAGATCCTGTAACCAGCTGGGAACAGGAAGGGGAGTGACCCTGCCCCCACTGACCCAGGCTCCAGGGCTGTGTCACCTCACGGCCTCTTGCAGCCCTGGCCTGGGGGAGCGCCATGCTCACGGCCCCTCCTGCTGGGGCGGCTCCTGGAGGATGGGAGACCGGGCCAGGGAAGCCATCCAGCAACAGGCCATGACCTCAGCCCTGTCCATCCAGTTCCCTGACCCGAGCTGGCCCGGCCAACGCTTCTCCAGAGATGTGAACCAGGGAGCACGAGGGGTGGAGCTGGGCAGGGGAACCCCCAAAAGAGAGTGGGGATCCAGGTCAGGAACGAGAGGAGTCCTGGGGAACGAAGACCACTTGGAAGGAAGAGGAGAGTGAAGGAGCAGTGTGGGGACAGGAGGCCAGACCGGGAGACCCGAGAGCCAGATGGACAGAGGGACAGCTGAGACTCCAGACCCAGCATCCAAGGATCCCGTCGGGAACATTAGGAAGCCACCTTGGTTAAATAACAGTGCTTCAGCGAATCCTCACCACCCCCCACCCCCCACCCCCGCAGGCAGCGCCAAGTGCTCCAGCTGTGCAGATGGGTAGGCTGAGTCCAGGGGAGTCAAAGGACCCTGCAGGACGCCACAGAGCCAGCAGATGGCACCATCTGGGAACTGACCCGCATTTGACAAACCCAAGCAGGAACCCTAATCCCGTCTTGCCATCCCCCATCCACGAGCCCCCTCTGCCACTAAATCTTGCTTTTGGAGTCTGCTCAGACCATCTGGCGCTCCGGGGATCTGTAGGATTTCCTGTCTCCTGTCCCTGGCTCCAGTGTTGGACACGTAGCCAGTGACTCCTCTGTCCTTAATCAAAACCACAGGCAGCAGTGTCCGGTACGCCTGCTGCTGTGAGCTTGGCCCATGCCTACTGTCCCAGGCAAGCAATAAACAAGTCAGCCACAGAGGTGACCTGCTCAAGGAGCACCGGACTCCCAAACCAGCAGCCAGGGTAGTGGCACCCGCAAGAGCACCCAGTTTGGGGCAGAGGGGTGTGGGCGCATCAGAGCAGGGCAGGACAGGGCTCCAACCACCCTCCATGGTGGGGGCACCTTCTTCTCTGGCAGAGCCAGGTGACCTGGCTAGACTCCAGGGATTCTCTATAAGTGAGGGAGGAAGGGGGAGAGAGAGAGACAGAGAGAGAGAGAGAGAGAGAGAGAGAGAGAGAGAGCACCAGCCAGCCTGGGGCTGGGATCACTAGATTTCTCTTCTCATCTCTTTTCTCCCTGAATGTGGCTCCTCTCAGGACCATTCCCTGTTTATTTAAGGAGACTGATTACATTGGTATTCTGTGCCAGCAACTCTAGGCTTCAAGGGGAGCCCCTTCCCCAGGACCTCCTCCCCCAGGTCCTCACAGTGCAGTGACACAGGCTGCCCACCCTCTTCTCTGCCCCCCCCCAGGTCCTCACAGTGCAGTGACACACACTGCCCACCCTCCTCTCTGCCCTCCTGCCCCCCCAGGTCCTCACAGTGCAGTGACACAGGCTGCCCACCCTCCTCTCTGCCCTCCCGCTCCTGGGCTCCTGGAAAACACTCCCTTCTCTCCAGTCCTGCCTGCAGTGTCTGCTCAGTCCCCCTTCTCCTGCTCCATTCTTTTTCCAATGAGACGCAGGTGGCCCTGGGTGAGCCCCTGGGCTCTGGAGCCCAACACCCCCATGCACCACCTGACTTCCCTGGGTTCCCAGGCTCTGAGCGTGGTCAAGTTGCCAGGATCAGCCTGCCCCAGGCTCCCTGTGACTCTGCAGGAAGGGCCTTCTGAAACCAAATGCTCTGACGCAGCCGTTTTGGAAGGAGAGCCAGGAGGGGGCCTGGGGAGGTCCAGAGAGCCGGACCTTTATTCTCCATCTGGACACTCCGTAGAAAGGTTGCGTGGACTTGGTGGTGGAGGGAGCATTGTATTTAGAAATACAAGGAGAGGGGCTGGGGATGTGGCTCAAGCGGTGGCGCGCTCTCCTGGCATGCGTGCGGCCCGGGTTTGATCCTCAGCACCACATACGAAACAAAGATGTTGTGTCCGCCGAAAACTAAAAAATAAATATTAAAAATTCTCTCTCTCTCTCTCTCTCTCTCTGCCTCCCTCCCTCCCTCTCTCACTCTATCTTTAAAAAAAAAGAAATACAAGGAGAAAGACAAGTGTTAAAGCTCTGGGTGAGAGGGTGACTGTGTTCCAGAGGCCTGACATATTGCCAGAGGGAATGGTTGAAAGGTGACACCAGCGAACCATTGAGATGATGATTTGAGTTCAGCTGTATATAACTGCTGTGATGCTGGATTGATTGAGTTGTATATGGACCCTGCTCGGGAATAGGGTGGCTCCAGGGAATCTGCCTTGGGTGCCAGCTACTTTGGAGTTCCGGGGGAGTTCTCGTGGGGGTTGGGAGAGATTGGGCTCGAGAGCCTGGTGGAAGGTGTGTGTTCCCGAGGAGTCTGTGTGCAGTGGGGAATAAAGAGTTGCTGTTTGAACCTACAAGGCTTTGTGGCGGCTCGGTTATTTGTGCCCAGCCAGACTGCGGCACAGATCCACGGCCATTTGCCCTGCAGGGTGTCCTCGTGCTGTGACTGCTCACCAGTTCTGTCCACAGGTCAGCCTGGGACCTCCTCATCTGTGTTTCCTGGTGGCAGCAACAGATACCACAAACCTGGTGGCCCCAAACAGCACAGATCTGTGTGGAGGCCGGAGGTACGAAATCAGTTTCCCTGGGCTGCAGGAGAGCTGTGGGCAGCTGGATTTCCTCGGTGCTCTGTCTTTTCTAACCCCCAGAGCCCCTCCCTCCCCATGTCCTCTGACACTGACCCCACTGCCTTCCTCTTATTAGGACTGTTAGGTGCAGAACAGGCTGAACTATGTTATCTGCAGGGCAGGCTGAACAAATGTTAGCTGCAGGATGGCCCACACACTCAAATCCCCCTCTGTCTGGTCCTTTATCACCTGTTTGCGTCAAAGCTGAACATTCAACCCCCACTCAAGGCTGAACACTCAACACCCCCTTGTGCCAACAAGGCAGCTTGCAGACCCAGAGCCCCGTTAGATTTGGGCTCTAAAAACTCCCTCCTGCTGGGCCCCCCTCTCTCTTGCTCTCTTGTTCTCTTGCTCTGTCTCTCTCTCTTGATCTCTCTGTCTCCCTTGAGCGCATGCTCTCCTCTCCCTCTCTCTCTCTCTCTCTCTCTCTCTTTCTCTTTCTCTCTTTTCTCCTCTGTTGCACTGCTGCAAAAAGATCTCTTGGTCACTCCGAGTGTTGTGGTCACTTCCCTTTCAAGGACCCACTCCAGGATCATCTCTTTCCCTCAAGTGCCTTAACTTAACCACAGCGTCTCCCTTTGGCCACAGAAGTAGCATCTAAGGATCCCCGGGTTAGGAGGTGAGAATCACTGGAGGTGACACTATTCCACCTTTCAGACCCTGGGTCTCGACTCCTGATGGGTCTTGAGAACAATTTAATGAATCAAAAATAACATTTTAAAAGGTAAAACAGAATAATGGTGTCATCAGAAGCCCCACGCTTGGTGCAGTCAGTGCTGCCTGGTGACATTTCTCTCCCTGGTATTATCCACACTCTACGGACACACACACACACACACACACACACACACACATGCTTTGGGGCACTAAGGTCAAGGTTGGCAAGGCTTGAAAAGCATGAGTGTTGGGTGTCTGGATATAGCATACCTGCAGTGCTCTGGGAAGACACAAGGTACTTGGAGTGGGGTAACTGAGCGTTCCTTTCATTGGCTGTGTGACCTTCAGATTAACCTCTCTGTTTGCTAGCCAATAAAACAGGGGTAATGATATTGTTCAGGATTTTTGTGAAGATCAAATGAAAAGACTGTGAAAGTTCTGTGGGCATGCACAGTACTGTGTAATCTAAGGCAATGTAGTTGGTGCACTTAGTCTTGGAGAGTTTTTGAATTGCCTTAAGGGAAAAGGCCTTGTAAGGAAATGTTCCTATGCCTGTTGTTCCTCTACCTTCCAGGAGATGGCACTCTTGAAACACAGGGAGATGGTGGGAGGTGGCCCTGTGGGCTGCAGGGTGCCAGGCCATGAGAGTGTGCACTTCAAACCTTGGAGGGCCTGGGTCTCCTGGTGAAGGTCATGTCATGAAAAAGCTGACTGTCTCTGATTGTCTTCCCTCTGCCCCAGTCTCCCCACACTCGGTCAAGTGAACCCTGGTGCTTGCATGCCCCTCACTACCTGCCACCCACCCCAGTTTCTAGAAAGGGAAGTGCCCACTGTACTCCCAGGTCCAAATTCAATTTCCTCTCCCTCGCCCCCTGTTTGCAAACCCACCTTGGTTCTGTTTCCTTCCTTGGTCTTCTCTGCAGTCTGGCAGCACTGACGGTGGGTGGATCTTCTCGGCTGCAGTGAGCCCTAAGTCCTCTCCAGGGCCACGCCCTGCTCTGGCCTCTCTCCTGGCTGCCCATCCTCTGCCCTGCATCCTGTTCCATCAGATGCCACAGGAGTGGGGCCCTGGGACCTCTCTTCTCCAGCCTCTGAACCTGTCCTTCACAGGGTCTGCCTCTGCTCTCTGAGGGACAAGACCTCTGGCTCAGAGGCTCAGACCCCTCTACTGCCATGTTCCCAGGCACCAAGATCCTAGCTAGAGGGATTGTCTGCTCAAGGTCACGACAAGGTGACAACCGAAAGAGAAGAGAAACCTTGGGGAGGGAGGTGGGGCTGGCCTGATGCAGAGACAATGGAGTGGAAGGGGGAGGGGGAGGGAGGCCCCCAGTGGAGGCAGGAGCACACACAAGGCCCTCTGGCACAGTCCTAAGTGAGAGTTCCACTCGCTTGCCCTGCAGTGCAGCCCTACAGGGATTAGCAAAGCGACTCACTGTGTGGGGGGCATACAAGCAGCCTGGGGGCGTAGCCTGGGCGAGAAAGGCCCGCAGACAGAAGAGGTGAGCTTGCAGTGCGGCCCTCTGCAGTTCCCTGCTCTGAGTGCCTGTCTGTCCCCTTCAGTCTGCACAGCAGCCTCAGGAAGAATCCTCTCCCCCCACTGCACTATGAAGGAAGCTGAGGCCTGAGCAGAAAAGACCCCTGAAGCTCCTCACGGTCAAGCAGCCATGGGGCAATAAGAAGGGGCCAGGGCGTGGAGAGGACACCACCTTGGAGGGGGTCTCCATGGATGGAGCATTTCCTTAGGCCAAGAACTTTCCATTGTCATTGTTTTGGTGCAGGTTAGGTTATCTAACTGGTGAGTTTTACATGCATGTGCATATGCAGAAGAATCCAAAATTTATCAACTAGCTGCAAGTCCCAGAGAAGAATTTTCCCCAAATGGAAGACCCTGGTAACACCACAAGGAAGGCTCTGGGACTCCCCTTCATCCCCTTTCGCTGAATTCATGCACCATAATCAGAGGAGAATCCAGGCCGTCCTTACCCACATTGGCCAAAAAACGGCTCACTGAGGGGAAGTCGGGTCAATAATCAGGACCGCGTGGTGCTCTGTGGTGGGCGTGTGAGGAGAACGGTCCAAGAGAAGGGAACCTAGGACCGCCAAGACCCCCCTGCGGCCAGGCCAAGTGTCACCTCCCTGGCCTCCTCTGGGGGCCCCTTGGGTCAGTGGCTCTGGGTTTGGGGACTGCTGCTCCCTGCAAGTCTGCTGGGCTGGAGCTGCAGCTGAGGACACCCTGCAGAAGGAGGGTTGAAGAAGCTTCCGGCCAGTCCAGGAGTGGCACGAGCAAGCCGCCCACTGGTGCTGGAGTGCAGACAATTTTCATTTCCCTGGATAACCAAGGAAAACATGAATCAGAAGCCGCCCACGCTGGCCGCCAGCTGCCGCGGGGCACCGCCTGAGTCCAGGCTCTGCGAGCCGCTTTCCACACTCCACCCAGGGAGCCATTTCCCACTGGATGCCCACTTGTTTCAGTCCTCCTCCCCAGAGGCTGCTCGACCCTGTCCAGGGCCTCCACGTGCTCTCAAGCAACAGCTCTGCTGCCCCTGGTGAGGCGGGAGGGCATCCCGGGGTCCCAGCCAGCCAGCAGCATAGACTCACTCCTCCGAGCCTCCGCCCAGCCCCAGAGCAGCTGTGCCCACCTCACAGAGGAAGAGTGAGGCTGCTTCAGAGCCTGGCTCTCCTCAGAACCAGCCTCAGCCCTGGAATCCCTAGAGATGAGCGGTATCTCCTTGCAGGGAGGAGCCCGAGGCTGTGAGAGGGTGAGCGTGCTGGTGGTGGTCATGCGGTTAGTAAGCCACAGGGCCAGGGTTTGAGCCCCGTCTGGCCCCAGAGCCTGTGGTCCTTGGTCCTGATGCGCCCTCTGCTGCAGTCCTCCCCGAGAGAGCATGGACCCACGTGTTCACAAATGCGCTTTCACACCAGAGCTCTGCTCTTTGACGAGGTTCTGTCTTACCCGATGTGGCACACTAGTCATGGGTTCACGCTCCATCAGGGAGAACTGCCTTCTTCAGGACATGCCCCAGCAACCTCCAGATCCACTCTGGATTATCACAGCGGGACAGACAGACAGCTTCCCGAGGTACACTGGCCAGCCAGCCAGAGCTAAAAGTCCACGATTCTGAGACAAGTTATCAAACAGCTAGTATAAAGAACTAATCCATGTACATTTGCAATGAAATTAGTTATTATCAATAGAGATGAAAGCTTACCACTTTGATTATTTTATTACAGATTAGTACTATCTATCACTTATGTATTGAGTCTGCACGGTGAGATCCTGTATTGTGGTGTGGGAGTGTTTATACCACAGGAAATGGCACACTACAAATCCACCACTGGCTTTGCTTCCTGCCTGCAGAGCTGATTATTAAACCCCAGTAGCACACAGCATGGGTGCAGAACCTTCTGTATTCAGAAGGACGTTTATAATATCATCCATGTGAGTAAACATGGTCCGGAACACGACTCGGAACTCTGGAAACCTAAACTTCTGGAAAGTTTTAAGATTATAGAATTGTCATTGAAAATTGGAGGAAAATCAATGATCCTTACAGTGACACTGCATTTGGCCTGGGGAAGAGCCCTTTATTCTGAATGGCTCTCAGCCAAGCCCCAGGCACAGAGGATCAGACTGGCCCCACGTGGGGCTGGCCAGGGAAAGCCGGTCACTTTGACTTAGCCCAGAGGATGCGGCCAGTGGCTCTTCTCTGGGACCACCCCAAGCTTCTCTGGATGTTGGTGGGCATTAGTACTGAGACTCACCCTGTCTGTGGAAGCAGGTCATGCAGAAGTGGATGGCAGGTGGTGAACACGCGAGGACACTCTCTAAGGCAGACCTGGAGTGATGGAGAGAGGAGTGGGAATGCAGAGCTGTGGGGCGGGGGGCAGCAGGGCCAGGGTGCCCGGCTTATGAAGCGCCCAGCGCAGGGGGCTGCTGTTTTACGAGGAAACACTGGGTGAGAGGACTGGAGTGCTCGCGGGATGCCCTTCCTTGTCAGTGCTGCGTTGTAAGGCCCGGCTGGTTCTGGTGGCCTGCTTAGGAAGGCAGGAGGCCTTCCAGGCTCAGGGGGACCCCACAGAGGGGAGGAGGGGCTTGTGTGTGGCACAAGCTCTGCGGACAAGAACCCTGCTGGGAAAGCAGGTGGGCTTCTGCTGGCCACCCAGACTTCCCTGGAGTGAAGAGAGACGGCCTCCTGAGATGGGCGGGGCCTCCCGGGGTGGGAGGGGCCTCCTGAGATGGGCGGGGCCTCCTGGGGGGGCGGGGCCTCCTNGGGAGGGGCCTCCTGAGATGGGAGGGGCTTCCTGAGGTGGGAGGGGCCTCCTGAGGTGGGAGGGGCCTCCTGAGATGGGAGGGGCCTCCTGAGGTGGGAGGGGCCTCCTGAGATGGGAGGGGCCTCCTAAGGTGGGAGGGATTGGAGGGTTTGGGCTCAGTTCTGATGACGTGCAGACCTTCACTGATCCTCCAACAGGAGACAAGCTTTCCACATTAGAGAGAAACGAAGAGCTGTGAAGGCATCCAGGGAGAAGGCCCTGCGGGGCGCTGAGTGTGTCAGGAGGCCCTGGTCAAACTCTGCAAGGAGCAAGAAGGAGGGACAGGGCGTGGCCCCGTCCTCACCCGTGGCACCATGGGGCCCAGGCCAGCAGCGAGATCCAGTGACGCTGTGAAAAGAAGGGCTGGGGCTGCAACCTGGGAGCGCCCACCTGCTGGGACAGGCCTGCCCACCTGCTCCAAAGCTCTGCAGCTGCACTTCTTAAAAGCATAATCTCACATCCAACCCCAGACCTGGGAATGCCTGAAGACCACTTCCTGGCGTAGGGAAGGCTGAATAATGTGGTGGTCGTGGGGAAAGTCACACGCGTGCTTTACACTGTGGTGACACTGCGCAAATCACACGTAGAAAGAGAAACACACACGATTCTCACGACGCTTTTCCTTTGATTATTTTGAATTGTGTTTTTGGAGTCCTGGTTCCTTCTTTGTGTATTTTCTTGTATGGAACATTTTGTGCGCAACCAAGATGAGGCTCACACAGGGAGGGGGAGGAAGCATGGGGGCTGTGGGCACTCCTGGTGGAGACCCCTGAACAAAGGCAGCTCTTCGCGGTCTTTGCCACACCCACCGTGGCTCATCCCTAGGTTTTACGCAAACGGGAAAAGACATGCCGCGCAGCTGCTTCTTCCCACTTGGGAACTGTATTAGATGGTGTCCAACAGACACCTGGAACAGACAAGGCATAACATGCAGCCGAGTCTCGGGAGGAGTCCCAAGGAGGGACCAGGAAATGCCGCCTCTGGTCCTGTCTCCCTTGGGAACCTCTTCAGCTTGTGTGAATGATGAAAAATACCTCCCCCAAGACCGGGATCTGATGAGTCCCTGGGGTCGGAGGACTTGGCAGGGCGCAAGCGGGAAGGGGAAAGGCAGCTGAGCTGGCTTCTCCTCTGGCACAGGGCAGGGTTGGAAAGGAAGGGTGGGCGGGACGTCCCAGGAGGGTCTTAGTGAGTAAACAGTGGAGACTGGGACGCCCCGCAGAGCCTGAGTGTCCT
This sequence comes from Marmota marmota marmota, assembly GCF_001458135.2. Classification (NCBI taxonomy): domain Eukaryota; kingdom Metazoa; phylum Chordata; class Mammalia; order Rodentia; family Sciuridae; genus Marmota; species Marmota marmota. The sequence goes on from NW_026000005.1 coordinate 50,743,394, forward strand.
GCAGGTTGCCCACAGCTGCAGGAGGAGGAGAGGCCAGGCAGGAGCTCCGAGACGCCTCAGCTCACGGGTGGAGCCTGAAGAGGCTCCTCAGAGGGGCTGCCCTTCAAGGGTGGCCTCGCGGCAGCCACGGTCTCAAACCAGCTCTAGACACTGCTTTGAATGTGGCTGTCATTGGAGGCCCTTCACCCTTGGCAAGCTACCTAGAAGGAACGTCATCACTATTCAGAGAAGAAGAATGGGATGCAATGAGCCAGTTCTGTCCCAACAGTGTGTGATATTTTTCACAAAAGCTCCCTTTAGAGAAAGAACGGGCAGGGGCTTCTGTGAGGGGCAAGGGCATGTAGGGGCAGGTGCTGAGCGGAGCGGGGGCAGGGGCCAGGGTCAGGGTTACACCTAGGGCCAAATACAGTGTCTGTGGGTCTAATGATGGTTCAGAATTTCTGCAAAACTTGTTTTGTTTGATGATCACGGTGTTTATTTTAGAATTTGGGTGCTTGAGAAGATGAGCAGTTAATTGATATGAACTTGTATTCCACCCCCCCCCCCAAACTAGCGAGGTTGAGTAGTTTTGCAAATGTTAGCAGCCATCCAGGGATGCTGTGGGGTTGGATGCTCCTCGTTTCGTAGCCGAGGGCTCATCTTCAGTCAGCCCACCCTCCTCTCTATTGTGAAGAATCCTTTTGTAGAATTCGAGTCCCATCCGCTGTCAGATTATCTACACTGTGCATTGCTTCTCTCAGTCAGTGACTTGCCTTAACTTTTGCATTTCTTTGTTACATAGAAATTTTCAATTTCTATTTATTCAATTTTCTATTTATTCAATTTCCCCCCCCCCCATATGGGGACTTTTTAATTTTAAAATGGCTCCTTTGTCCTAAAGCTACTATATTTTCTCTCTTTTTGCGTTTCACTCCCTGGTACATCAGCAGTGAACGTTGTTTCCCATCAAGGGAAGGGGTGCTCTGTGTGTGGATCCTGAGCCCCGGCACTCCAGCTGGGGGCCTTTGAGATGGGAGTGAACCAACAAGTGTCCAGCTCAGGACAGCCACCTTAGGACAGCCACCTCAAAGGACAGAGACCAGCTTGGGAAGAAGGGCCGTAGCTTCAGAAGAAATGACACCAGGGCCAGACCCAAGATGTGCTCACACCGGAAACAACAGGATGATCCCCTGAGGATGAGGGGTGCGAGCTGTGGATGGGGTGGAGGTCTTTTAACACACGAGAATTTGGGAGCCGGTTTTGTGTCTGTGAGTTCATCCTCCCCGGTGTCCCCCAGGACAGGGGTCTCCCTGTGGGACTGCTCCCCTCCAGGAACTAATTTACTGTGTGTCGACGGACAGCTAGTTGTTCCAGCTTTTGTCTGTCTGAAAATGTCTTCCTTTCACTTTGTCTTGATAATAATGATATGGAATCTTCCAGAAGGTTTCAGGGTTTTCACACTTCAGCCTCTAATTGTCCCTGCTCCGTTTCCTAAGTGTGCTGCCCTCTCCGTGCTGGCCTGTTGATGCCCCCTCGCCCGTGGCCCAGGCTCCTGGGTGTGTGAGGGTACCTTGGCTCTGGGATCTCACCACAGGCCTGGTAGGGCTGCCCTAGCTGGGACTCGCTCTTGTGAAAGTCCGTGCTTTACGACAGCTCTCAGTATTGGGTTGGAGAGACTTTCTCCTCCTTCCTCGTTAACTAGCTTGGCCATTGGGATCATTTACTCTAACTCAGATTTTAGAACTAGTTTGCCACATCCTTTAAAAACCCTGTTGAGAGTTTATTGGTCCAACATTAAATTTGACATGAATTTGAGGAAGACTTTGAGCCCTCCCATCCTAAACGGAGTCTCGTCTACCCTCTCTTGTTCTTTTCCTCTCTCCATTCATTGAAGGCTTATTTTATCTCCTCCAGTTTAGTTCTACTATTTTCTCTTGAAGAAGCTTTTATTTGTACTTATTTCTAGGAACTTTTCACTCTCAGGAATGAGGTCGGTAGGTGACTACATTTTGTAGTTGTCCCCCAGCGCACAGGAGAGTCGCGGCTGTTGGTGTAGTAAAGGATGCCCGCCCGAGCGCTTGCTTGAATTCATCTTAGGAGTAACCGCACGCGCCCCGCCCCTCCAACAGTGTTTATTTACTGGATGTTGTGTTAGTGCATTACAGTTATATGCACTCACGTGATCACATAGAACTTGCTCCACTTCAATGCCCGGTATGTCCCCTCGGCCGTCCCTCATCCCCTTCTGCCCTCCCGACCTTCCTTCTGTGTATTTATTCATTTTAGTTGGCGCATCACGGCACCGCATGGTTACACACAGAAGCAGAATTCACTGTGGGAGAGTCGTACTTGCACGTAGCATAACTTGGTCAGTTATTGCACTGTCCCTCCCCTTTCCTGCTCTCCTCCCGCCCTGTCTCCTTCCTCTCCTCCACTCTTCTCCCATTTATTTTCTTGAGGTCCTTTTTTAAAAATTCCTTGCTTCTGTCTTTCTCAGGTCTTTTAATGTCATGTGTCAACGATCTTGACTTCTGCCATTGAAGACAAGCTGGCTCTTCTTCTCCATTTGTCACCTCTTCCTTACTTCTTATTTTGCTCTTCTGAGGCCTGGGACTTGTGTTAAGATGACAGATACAAACTGTGATAGCAGGAACGTCTCCTCCCCCTCCTTCTGACACTGAAGGGACTTAAAGAGCATATTTCCATGACTTCACCATTCGATGGCGGTCTGGAGTGGCTGTTGGTAGATCCTGATCCACTTAAGGAGATCTTTTCCTGGTGGTTGGTTTTATTAATGTCTTTTTCTATATATTGCAGTGATCAGCTGACCCTCTCTGTTAATCTGATAGTGTAAAGCATGTCACTTACTTTCTAGTGATATGGGTCCTTGTATTCTTGGTACAGGTCACACTGTCATACATGTAAAGACCTTTCAGCATGTTGCTGGGTTGGGTTTACTAAGACTCCATTTAGGACTTCTGGATCTGTGTTCCTAGTGAGCTCACTGTGGGGTGTCATCCTCACGCCGTTCCAGTGAACCACTGACAGAAGGAGCTGGGAAACGCGCCCACGTCGTGTCCCCAGCAGCGTGTGGAAGGCTGGGCTGGCCTGTCCTCTTCACGGTGGATAAACGCTGTGGGACAAGTGAGTCGGGTCCACTTTTTGGGATGCTGATCGCATTAGTTCTCCTGCCACGCTCTGTGCTTCTCTTACGGCCCCTCCTGTGATCACGCTGAAGGGGGCTCTCCTTCCCCTGCCTGTTCCCGCACCTCCGGGTGTGAGAGCCTTCTCACCCGAGTCCCCGTCTGTTCTCCCCTCTCCCTGTCTCTGTGCTGTGTTCTGACTGACCCCTCAGCTCTGCCTGATCTGCCATCGGCTTCCCATGGAGCCATCCTTCTAACTTGGCCTCATTTTTAAGACCCCTGGCTTTTCCCTCATGGCCCCCCGCGTCCTTCATCTCTGGAATCATTCTCCGTGTGCCCGTGTCGCTCATCTCCAGTAGACCATCCTGCTGTTTTGGTTTCTTGGATTAGTACGTTGCTATTCATTGCACACACTGACCTTCCTTGGTGGCCAATCCCCTCACATGGCCCTTATTTGGCGCTGAGCCAGGGTCAGGGGGCATGGCTCCCTCTCTGAGCCTCCCCAGTCCCTCAGCTGGGAGGTGCTCCTCTGCCTCAGGTTACGTGCCCCAGGGCTTAGAGGACTCCCTGGACCCACGTGAATTTTTCTGATCACTCCCAGGCTCAGGATTTGAGGTTATTCCTCAGAGGACAGCTTTTCTATGACCAGAGAACAACCTTACATGAAGTTTCTCCAGCGAGTCACATTTTTTAACTTTCGTCTTCACAAACGAACCTTTGCTTCATGGGGTTATCAGTTTTATCTCCCTGACTGGAGGGCACCCAAGGTCCTCCTCGCTCTTGTCTTGTGTGGGCATGAGAACTCCAGCACTGGGTGCTACGCCCCTCTGTCCAGTGCCCTGGAATCAGCCGTGGAGGGCCATCTTAGCCTGGAGTTCTCTTTCCGTTGGGGGTGCCCGTGGTTTCCGATTGACTATGAGCATCTTCTCCTCTTGATCCAAAAGAATACTTGTGTGCACTTTAGGGAGGAGAGCACGTCCACCCAGAGCACCTTGCTTCTCGAAGGCTTCCCTGCTGACCCTCCAATATCCCAGCATCTGCATCCCTCTCTCCTTGGTGGCTGCAGCCAGAGACACCGTGACTCCCAGCACCGGCTTCCACAGACCTTCTCCAGTCAGCGGGGATCCCACACCTCCGCATCCAGGACACCCATCCAGGACACCGCCTGGTCTCCTCCATCCTGCCAACCAGGGCAAGCCTCTCAGAGTCCCTTGAAAGACCTCCAGGTCTGAGGGCATCACAGTGAATGTCACCTTTTGTTTTCAGAATGGCACACAAACGGCCCAAGGGCCACCAAAGTGCCTCCATTTTATTGTGGGATCATCTTCAGACACAAACTTAAACTCTGCCAGGGTTTATGGCTCCTGGAATTCCCACCTACAGGAACAAAGGAGAAGGACAACAGAAAGCGCAGGTTGGGGAGGTGCATTGAGAGTGTTTTCTCTTTTCTTTCTCTGAGCTTGGTAGACCACTGTGCGGAGAGGGCCATTCTGGGCAGTGAAAACGAGATCCAAATGTCTCCTGCAAGTTCTAAGACCCTGGAAACCTGATCTCTTTCTTTCTACCTCTGTGTTAAACTTGGGCAAAACTTCATCCCTTTCCAAGTTGTTGTAGGTAGTAAAGAAACAGCTTCTTTCCAAGCTTTAAAAAGTTCAGGGCCTCAAAACAAAGGCTTGTCCAAGGTAGAACACGTCCCTTTCTCTCAGACAAAGAGCTGTGACTTGGAGAGCCACAGGATGAGTCTCGATGGGCCTTCTGCCATTTTTGCTCTTTGCTCTTCTGCTCTGCATCTGACAGCGGCTGGGCGCTTCCAGCCAGGGAGTGAGGCAGGGAAGCAGCCAGGGGCCTCTTCGTTATGGATTCAGAGAAACACCCGGCACCTTGGCCACCAGATCTGAAGTGTTCACCAAATGCGACCAATGCCAGGGCTCTGTTCTGCCACCAGGCAGGTCAGGGTGGTCACCCCTCTCGCTCGCTGACTGCTCATTCACTAATCGCACACCACCAGCCTCAGTATCCCTCAAACTCCAGGGCCAGACCTAACGCTCCCACAGTGACTCAGGAGAAGGAGGGTGAGGGTGCGGCGGCCTCCCCTGGGAACAGGGTGCAGCGTGACCAGTCCGTGGAACACTATCTCCCCAAACAGGCTGATGCTGGAGAAGCAGATTTGGACCTGGCCCCGGGCATGGGTCTAGCACCTGGGCCAGGCTGTGCAGGGCACGGGACTCTCCTGTCTTCCCCAGCCCTTGGGTCCTGAGGAATCTGAGAGGGAACCAGAGAAGGTACATTTAACATTTTGTTGCAAATGATTGACAAGAGCTTTTGCTTGTTATTTTCTTTCCACAAATTTATTATCTAATAAGAATTCCTTCTTCCAAATTTCAAAATTAAAAGCATACTTAAAGACGGGGGGGTTTATTTAGCAATTCTCAAGTATTTGCATAGCACGCTAAAATTTGGCTTACAGAAATTCATTTTCAAGAAAATAACTCCAAGATAATCCAATGGGAGCAAAGTCTTATCTGGACACGAGTATGCAAGTAGACATTGACTAAACTGACATCCCCTCCCTCCAGGAGAAATCTGGAGAAACAGAATTCTCTTGTCATAAAAATGCACCAGCTTGATATAGTTCTATGACCCTACTTACAGTTTGGTTAAAACAAATATGTGTGTGTGTGTGTGTGTGTGTGTGTGTGTATACATACATACAGAGAGAGAGAGAGAGAGAGAGATAGAGAGAGAGAGAGATCTACACACATACACACACAAATAAAAAACTTCCCAAGTAATTTTAACTTCTAATTCTGTGTTAAAATCAAGAAGTTTCTGAGCTAAAATGATAGCCACTTCCTAAACAGCCACAGGAGGTTAGACACAGGCAATTTTTCTCCTCCATGGAGTCCTCGTTCCATGGACAGGAAGCAGGTCAGTCCTGGAAGAGCCATTGCAGCAGGTAGGCATGGTGTCCATTGCTGACCTGGCCCGGCCAGGCACTGTCCACCACTGTGGCGACACCCAGGGGATCGGCCTGTGTGAAGGAAAGGCTCACATTGACTCAGAGTCTTGGAGATCAGGGCCACTCTCCTGTTGGCCACAGGCTGGTGACACAGGCCTCAGGGGACACTCCTCCAAACCCCAGCACACGTCCTCAGAGGGAAAGAGCGTTGCTAGGAAGCGTTGTCACGCAGCATTTAGGGCTAAAGTTCCACTGAACACAGGGCTTAAGGATCGAATTTTGAGTTTGTTGAATTCCTCCAAACATCGCTAAGATCTTGCTGAAACAGCAAAGCTAAGGTGTTTGGGACTCTCCACAGAAAGAGAGGACAGGACAGTGACGGAGCCTGGTAGGCGCTGGAGGGGGATATTGGAGGCGGGGTCCCTGAGGGCGGCCCCGGCACCAGGTAGTGAGGCCGACCCCTCGAGGCAGGCCTGGCTCGGGGTGTTGTGACAGCTGGTCTGCCTGCCTGCAGCAGAGGGAAGAAGGAGATCTTGAAGCTGGAGAACTGAACTGTGGCTCATCGTGACGGGTGACGGCCCCAGCCAGCACCCAGCTATGGCAGACAAGCCGACTGGCAGTAAGTTCCTGAAGCAAATAGCGCAGCACTTTGTTCCTTCACATTCTCCTTCACAGGCAAAGGTAGTACCCGTCCTAAAACCCACCCTCCTAATGACCACTCGAAGTAAGAACGCGTGGAGGCGCCATAGCACCCCTTGGTCTCTCGTTTTCAACTGCACCATGGTGCGGCAAGACGTCTGGCGTCCAGGTGTGGGTTAGGTCAGGTCTGGTGAGGAGAAGGATTGGCATTGAAGGTCATCCACTCGTGCTGAGGAAGGGGCGTGAGAGGATTTGGGGCAACACGGCCAGCAAACCAGAGCCCAGGCTGCTGGGCCTGGCTCCTCTCCCGGCCCCTCTCCCTCCCTCCGGACGCTGCTTCCTCTCGCCTGAATCCCCCTCCAGGCTCCTCTCCAGCTCCTGTTTCTGCTCTCAACCTGGTGACAGCGGTACCAGTACTGAAGTGTCACTAAGGTGTACACGGTGGCCCCTGCAGCGGGTAAAGGTGATGGACAAGGTGGAGGAGAGAGGGGCCTGCCAGCCCAGGGCAAGGGACAGGAGATTCTGTGTGGACGTGGCCTGGTCTGTTCACAGCCCGCCTGCAAAGCCAGCATCACGCTCTGGTCCTTGGATGGCTCTTTTCCCGCCCAGTCTGCGTGTGACAGCTGCATGCTCACCTCCAACACTCACCTACATGAGGTTCTGCTTAGGGACTCACTTCAGCCTTTCAAATCAGTGTGTCTATTTAACACCTGGAAATAATTACACCCAACATTTTTATTTCTCCTCCAAGAAGATCATTTATTTCCCTGAAGTTTTGAAACCGAACTCCTCACGTTCCCGCTCCCAGCTTTCAGGACCTGAGGTGACACCCGTGTGTGTGTCACAACAGTCGCTCAGTGGAACCAAACCAGAACTTGGACCATTGTCCCCTGGGGTTCCAGAGAGCCCTGGGAGCTGCCATTTCCTCACCTGTCACCGCTGCACCTGGTCATTCTGAGGTTACACGAGGATGGAATCACCCTCACCCTCCATCTGGGCCTGGGGAGGTCTACACTGCACTCACAACCCCTTTCCCTCATTCACACCAAGTCTCCTCCTGAGCTATGGCCTCCTCCAACACCCCCATTGCTGACATCCAGCTGCCTGCATCCCCTTCAATGGTCTCCTTCTGTGGACCTGGTCGTGTCCGTCCCTTGGCCCCTCTTCACCTCCTCAAGCTAAATCCTGAAGCTCACAGGCCACCGCCGTGCTCTGGGCCCCTGAGTACAGATCCCACAGACCTCCAGACTCTGCTTCTGTCCTCCTCCTCCTCGTCTTCTCCTCTGGGTAGCCATATGCCTTTTGTCCTCTGGTCCCATGTCCAAGTCTTGGGCTCTCAGGATTCCCATGAGAAGCCCACTCTGGCACCACGGGTATCAGGCAGCTCTCGGTTCCACAAAGCCTGCACAACTGGACTCAGGCAGAAAACTGTAGCCCTGCAAGCAGCCAGCATCTCACCAGGAGCTGTCTGCTTGCTGGTGGCTGGGGGACAGCAGGCACCTGGCATTGCTGTGGTGGCCTTGCCCTGCTGCCACCTGAACAGCTCACAGCAGGCTCCCCTGTGAAGCCACCTGATTGGCTGCCACTCTCTGACCGCCAGAGGGTGAGGTGGACTCCAGAAGTGTGTGGTGTTCAGGGTTAACTGTGCCAATGACAAAGATCCACTGTATTGATGTGTCATAATTGTACTCGTGTCTGTGTGTGTCTCCCTCAGTCTCATCTGAGGATGCTCTGTTGGTAGGCAGCGAGGTTCCTGTCTGGGATGATACTGCTTTGCTTATTCAACCGTTCCCTGCATCCCATCAGGAAGCCATGACTTGGGGGCTCTTCTCTGCAGTTCTAAATATGTTCAAAACCAGAGTGCACTTGTACTCTTTCACTTCTGTGAAATAAATGTATGACTGTGTTTAGGTAAAGCAAAAATATTATTATTTAATGTGAAAATTTATCTACAGTCACTTATTCATTCATATAAAAGCAGAAACATCCACACCAGTGGGGACATAGACCTCTAATTATTTCCCTTCCACTGAGATTGCAAGAGAGAGCAAGAGGTTGGGGACCTTGCAGATATCCAGAGTGGGACCTGGGTGGACTGTGTTTGGCAGAGCACAAGGGGATGTTGAATGCACACATAGCCTCACAGTACACGTGTGTCCAGCAGATGGGCAGTTAGAGAGCTTTGCAGGTGAACTCAGGGGCAGGGACCTCAACAGTAGGAAAGGCCAAAGTCTTTGGAGGGCTCAGGGCTGAGCAACAGGTGAACACATAATTGCCTAGGTGCTGTCTGTTAGTAAGCTTGCTGATCTCCAAGTGCCCTGGGAAGGTGCTCTTTCAGTGACAAGGTTGAGTGGAACTCACAGGGAAAACTGTAGCATATTTAATATAAGATCGTTTATGCAAATTAAAATGCACACACAATATTAAATATGCAATTCTATAATAATGCATGCAAATTAACAGAGCAGATTAAGGGCGAAAGCAGTCATCTGACTGGGAAAGAAGTAGGGATAGATGGATGGATGGATGGATGGATGGATGGACAGACAGATATAAAGATGGGGGCCTACTGTGTGTCCTTGGTAATAAAGATCCCTGAACTAAAGGGTAATCAACGCAACTGTTTGCACCCAAAGATTAAGAAAAAATTAGTATGCTTGGAATACCAAAGCAGTCATCCTGTGACCTAATTTGGTGAAAATTGAAGCTGAGAAGCAGGAGGCATGAGCGGGGCGGGGGGGGGGGGTTATCCCTCCCCCTCACTTACGAATTCTCAGACTGTTGGGAAGAACACAGACTTCCCACCACATGTGGGGTGAGTCCCAGCCAGTTTTATTTGAATCTTCAAAGGCGAATTACCTCATCTGACATCTGGTTTTCATGTCTGTATGTGTGTGAACTTGGGCCTGTGAGAGTATTTGCATACGTGTGGAAGAAAAGTTTGAATGGAACATTTGAAACCCTTAGGAATGGTTATGCCGGCGAGCGAGGGACTTTGGGGAGGGATTTCATTTTTATTTTACATTCTGTTTAAAACATTTCCAAAGAGCATGCATTATTGTTGTAATAACGCCACAGCCACTCAACAGTTGCATTCAGTTCTGGGAAGTTGCTACATTTTGGTTGAGAATTTGGATGTGGTTTTAAATGTTTAATAATTCCCCACGGACTTCATTCTGACAGGGAAGAAAATGAAGAGCAGAGTCAAACTATCAGTTCCACCATCTGCCTGTTGCTTTCCTTCACAAACATTGACACCTTATCTTTTTTAAGTACTAGCCCTAGGTGATGGACTGTGGCTGATCCAGACATTGAAGTGTTGCTGAAATACGCAGCTTGATCAAGATCAAGCCAGTTGACACCGCTGAATGCCCAGAGCTGCTCTACTAGGGCAAGGAAAGCCGAGTTTTAAATATCTCTCATTAAAAAAATCCTGTGAATAACCTACTTCTTGAAAGATGCCTGTAGTTCAGACTGAGAAAGCAGACTCGCTGCTCTCTGCCCATCTCTAAGAGCTTAGTGATAGGACATGTGATGAGAGCCACAGCCCAAGGGGCCCCAGCAAACTTTCAGACTGCCAGCTGATGATTGGCTCACAGCGCCCCAGCAACATCTAGCTGATTGGCTCCTCTGCGGTGATGCTCATTGGGCTGTTTCCCTGCCCTTTCAGACCACGGAGCTGCTCATTGGGGGACTTTTTGGCTCCACCCACGCGACCCAGCCAATCGGCCTCAAGAGCAGGAGGAGTGGGGGAGGTGGAGAGGCTTGTGGGAAGCCAGTGGTGGCAGTTGGGCTCTGAGGGTTTTTCCTGAAGAGCGGTTTTGTTTGGCGTGTGTGGTTCTAAAAATAAAGTTCGTTTCTTTTGACAAGTGGCTCCTGAATTGTGCCCAGCCAGACTGCGGCAGACATGGATATTTTTTTTCCAATTTCACCCTTTCTCATCCAACACTGGACTAAGTGTGAGCTCAGTCAGGAGCTTGTGGCTCAGCACCCTCTCCTGCAGCAGTGAGCTGCGCCACCCTTGCCACAGACAGGGCACGCAATAATCTCTAGGCCACAGCAGGGCTGGCACCTCCTCAAGGTTTCAGTGATATAGATCTTCCTGGACTTCTCTGTCCCACACAGCAGCCCAGAGCCAGTCTATGGCCGCAAGTCACAGGCTTGGAATGATAAAGCAAAGTCCTCACTTGTGCCCAACATTGATATGCAACACCGGAGGGTGTCACTGGGCACAGGACTTGGGAAATGGAAACTTCACCCCTCTCTAAGCAAAATGTCAGCATCTCTTGGCTGGTGGCCTAAGAGTCTTGGGAACTGAGGAATCAGACTGCAGCTTTGAATGACACCTCTTGGCCTTTAGTCTTCTCTGTCTTTAGTTTCAAATGTATCTACTTAATACCCTAAAGAAACATTTTGTGTTTATTTCCTAGATTCTCAAAAGTTATTATTTTTATGAGAAGTCACTGTACTTTGCTGAAAATTAACCTCACATCTTGATGGCATCATGCCATTAGTTGAAATATTTCATAATAGACCCCTTTCCGGGAAGTGGAATAAAAATCACATTGGGCACGTTTATTCCTTTTCACTGTTGTGGAAAATTATCAGTTCAGATTCTCTTCATGCAGCCTGTGTAGATTCATAACTTAAAGTAAGAAATGAAGGACTACTCACTATTTACATTTATAACGTTCTGAACAGTAATATTTATATTATTGTTTCCATCACTACAACAATTAAACAAAAATAAGGACTCCTTTTGCTTTTCTGAAGTCAGGCTTACTGAGGTTAGCTCACACACAGTATGTAGATCCTTCCATTCAGTCGCACAGTTCTAAACAACACATGGAATTGACCAGCCATAATCAAGAGAGGAGCATTCTTACTAGCCGGGTCCCCTTGAGACCCCCTAGTCTCTCCTCACCTCATCCCCAGGTCCTACCAACTGCTATTCGGTCTTGTCCTGTGGTCTACATTTTCCAGATCATCACACAAATGGAATCAGGTTTGTGCCTTTCCATTTTGGCTTCTTGCAATTAACACAATGCTTTTGGACCATGCATGTTGCTGCGTTTATTGGTACTATGTTAGTTTTTGTGGCTGCCTAGTACTCAATGGTAAGGAGGTGTAGAAACTTGTTCAGTCACCAGTTGAGGGACATTTTGGTCATTTCCACTCTGGGGCAATTATGAATGCAGCTTTGATAAAAAACTACTCCTCATTGGAACCTCTGGTAAGTTATTTTGACTCTAAGGAAGTGCCAAATTGTTTTCCAAAATAGCTGTGGTAAAGATACACCAAATTTTCCACCTTAACTCTGTTTAAGTTTACAGTTCAGTGACACTAAATACATTCATAATGTTGTGCAACCATCACCCCATCCTTCTCTGGAACTCTTTTCCTCTAGTAAAATGGAAATGCGGTCCCCATTAAACAAGAACTCTCCGTTCTCCCCTCACGCAGTCCCCAGAAGTCACCATCCTGCTTTCTGACTGTGATTCCGACTGCTCTAGGTCAGAACGTCTTCTTGTGCAGGAAGAAGCTCACGATGCTTTTCTTTTTGTGGTTGGACTGATTCACTGAGCATCAAGCCCCCCCCACCCCCGAACACTTTGGTTCCTCCGAGTTGTAGCTTATGTAGGAATCCCCTTCCTTGCTAAGGGTGGATAATATTCCAACATGTGCATATACTACTTTTTACTTATCCATTCACCAACAAAGGGACACTTGGGTTGTTTCTGAGTTTTGGTTATTGAGAACAATGCTGCTGTGAACATAGGTAAACATACATCTCTTCAAAATCCTGCTTTCAGTTCTTTGGGCTAGGTACCTGAAGTGGAATTGCTGATAATTTTTGAGGAATTATCATACTGTTTTCCACAGTGGCCATACCATTTTACATTCCTATCAACATGATGCTAGAGTTCCAATTTCTCTACATTTTTGCTGACACTTAAGATTTGACAATAGCCAGCCTAATGGGTATGAGAGAGAAACTAATTATAGTTTTGATTCCTATTTCCTTCATAATCTGTGATACTGAATATTTTATTTGGGGTTCTGAATGCCTCCTGTGTTCTCAAGGTTTGGACATTTTTCTGTTATTATTTCCCTGAAGAGTCTATTTATGCCATTAGCCTGCATTTTACAACCCTCTTCAATTCCATTGATTCTTAAATTTGGAGTCTTATTGTGTCTCAGAGTTCTTACATATTCTGGTCATGATTACTTATTTCCTTTTCTTTAATATTGTCTGTAAGTTCAAAACCAGCCACTTTGTCTTCCAGTTCTGCGATTCTGTCTTCAGCAAGGTCTACTCTATTAGAGAGACTTCCAACTGAACATTTTATTTGATTTATTGTGTTTTTTTATTTCTGAGATTTGCTTCAATTCTTTTCAATGTGTGTATCTCCTTGTTGAATTTCTCGTTCATATTTTGTACTGACTTGTTTAACTCATGCCACTGTTCTGTATTCTCTTGGAATTCATTAATCATTTTTATAATGATTCTTTTGAATTCTTTATCTGGTATTTCATACATTTCAATATATTTGGATTCAGTTTCTGGTGAATTATAAACTTTGGTGGCATCATGATACCTTGTTTTTTTGTATTTCTTATATTTCTGTGTTGGGTTTTATACATCTGTTGGGATGAGTTTCTCTTCCACTCTGATGTGTGGTTCCTTTTTAGAGCACGGCCTTCTCTTGACAGAGTGTTCTAGAGTGATCTAAATTAACTATTTTTATGTCTTCTTTGGTGATTCAAGTCCTTTCCTAATTTTAAACTATTTTTAAATTGTTTTGTTTTGTCTTTTCTTTTTGGATCAAACCCATTAAGTCATTGAGTTTGAAGAATTCTTTATATTTTTTAGATATGAATCCCATATCAGGTATGATTTACAGTTATTTCTTCCCATTCTCTTTGCCTTTTTACTCTGCTGGTATTGTCTTTGATAGACAAAATTTTTAAACTTTTATAAAGTTTAGTTGATATAATTTTCTTATTGCTTATGCTTTGATCCTATCCAAGAAATCATTGCCCCCCCAAAATCCAATGTTATGAAGTTTTTGACACATTTTCTTCTAACAGTTTGGTGGGATTTGTTCTACATTTAGGTCTTTGATCCATTTTGAGTTTATTTTTGTATATGGTGTTATATGAGGGTCTAACTTTTTTTCCCATGTGTATATAGTTTCCCAACAATATTTGTTGAAAAAAAAACCATATTATTTTCCTATTGAATGCCTTAGAATTCTAGAATTCTTGTGGAAAATTGTTTGACCGTATTTCCAAATATTTATTCCTAGGACCTCTGTTTAGTTCTGTTGGCCTGTATGTTTATTTTCATAACCAGTACCTCACTGTTTTGATTAATGTATATTTGTAATGAGTTTTGAAATCAGAAAGTGCAAGTGCTTTAGCTTTGGTATTCTTTTGAAATAGTGTTTATGTTACTTGGGGTCCCTTGAGATTGTATGTTCATTTTAGGATGAGATTTTCTATTTATTTTAATGAGTCATTATACTTTTGATAGGGATTGCTTTGAATCTGTAAATCACTTTGGAGTGTACTGACATGTAAATAATACTGTTTCTCAATCGCTGGCCATAGGATGTATTTCTACTCACCAATATCTATTTCATTTCCTTAGTGATATCTTGTGGTTTTCAGTGTACACTTATTTTACCTCTTTGATAAATTCCTTAGTATTTTAGATGCTATTATAAATGGAATTCTTTTTATAATGTCCTTTCATATTACTCATTATTAGTGTATAAAATGCTTCTGAATTTTGACATTGACTGGGTCTCCTTCTACTTTGCTGAATTAAATTATTAGCTGTGTGTGTGTAATGGTTAATATGAATTGTCCACTTAACTGGATTAAGAGATGTCATGGATTAAGAGGATTATGGGTATCCATGAGGGTGTGTGTAGAATTGATTGGCATGTGGGATAGCCAATTGAAATGGAGACCCTCCCCAAGTGGGGGCAGCACTGACCAATAGGATGATGGCTTGGGTGGAATAAAAATTGGAAGAACAAGGAAACAGCAGCAGATGCAGGTTTGATTCTTCTTGAATGAGTTCTTGATTGCTGCTGTGGTCATCTGAGGATATTGGACTCTTGCTTCTTCACTCTTCCAAAGCAGACTCTGCCATTGGTCTTGGATTAGGATAGCACTGTTGATCTCTCTTGTTATGGGGCTTCAGCTTCTTGGACTGTGCAACTACTGGTTCTTCCAGCTCTCCAGCCTGCAGATGGCCATTGGGGACTACACAGCTTCTGGTTGCATAAACCAACCTGATGAATCCCCTACTTACAATTATACTTCCTATTGATTCTGTTCCTCTAGAGAACCCTGACTAATACAGTGTGTTAAATTTTAGATTTTTTTGTACATTTAAGATCATATATTTTTTAATAGATGTAATTTTACATGTTTCCTTTCCAACTTTAATTTATTTTTATTTGTGTTTTATTTCATTTTCTTGCCTGATTATTCCAGACCAAGGCATATTGAAGAAATAGGATCATATGGCCCATTCAAAGGGGGAAAATGATCAGCGGAAACTGTTCCTGAGAAAAGACTTGATGGGATATCTACTAAACAAAAACTCCAGAACATTTTAAAGATTCTCAAAGAACTAAAAAAAAAGATGGGGAAAATCAAGAAAACCATTTATGAATAAAATGGAAATATCAGTAAAGAGAAAAACTAAAAAGAAAATCTGAGCTGAAAACTACAGTAACTGATATAAAAATTCTGCTGTAGGGATTCAGTGGTAGATGTGAATAGGCAGAAGAAAGATCAGTAAACCTGAAAATAGGAAAATAGGACAATGGGGATTCTGAGTCTGAGGAACAGGAAACAAAAGAATATTTAAATAAAGTGAAAAGAGACTTTTCACACTTATGAGACACCATCAAATGGATTAACATACCCATTGTGGTTGCCCCCAGAAAGAGGGGGGATATTTAAAATGAAGTATCAAGAGAAAAAAGATATTCAATGCAAATGGTAACCAAAACCGAGAGAGGAACTATTTAGAGCTATGTCTCTCCCTTGGAGGTGGTTTTGCTGTACTCCATAACTTTTGTATTTGTGTCTTCATTAAACACTATGTACATTTCAATTTTATTTTATTGTTAGTTGAAAATTAGTAATAGACAAGAATGATTTCTACTGGTGAACATAGTTCATAATAATACATTATATGTTTCAAAAGAATAGATTTTTAATGTTCTCACCACAAAGAAATGGTAATTTTGGAGTGATGGATATGTCCGTTAGTCTAAACGTTTTCTAATTCTGGTTGTCCGAGAGTGTTGTTTAAAATCACAAATTTGAGAAGTTTACTATTTTACTTCTGTTACTGATTTCTAAGTTAATCTATGAGCAAAGAAGATAATTTGTATTCATGTATATTTTTAAATCTATGACAACTTGATTTGTGGCCTAAAATATGCCATACCCTGAAAAATGTCCCCTGTGCCCCTGAGAAGAATATCTATGCTGTTGCTGGGTAGAGTGCCCCATGTCCGTCTGCAGGATCTAGTTGATTTATCACGTGTGTTAAATCTTCTGATTCCTCACCTGTCTTCTGTCTTGTTCTACCCACTATTGAGAGTGAGGTGCCATAGTTTTCAACTATTATTGAAGAACTGTTTCTCCCTTTGATTCTTTGGGTCTTGTTTCATGTATTCCAATGACCTGCCATTAGGTAAGTCAATGTTTATCACGTTGTATCTCCTGGCAGTATAGAGCATTTTGTTAATATTAACATGCTGCATCGTCTCTTGCAACCCTTTCCTTTAAAGTTATTTTGTTTGATATTAGTGTATTCACTCCTGCTTTCTTCTAGTCAGGCATGCAGGGGCACATGGGGCTGTCTTGCAAGGTCTCTTACTTCCATGGTCACACTTGGTGTGTGACTGTCAGGATGACAGACTTTTAGTTCCTGTGAAGGCTCATTTACAAAACTAGAAGCTTCTGTATGGCTTTCTCAGGTGTGCTGGCTGACATTTTTCCTTTGTGATATTTCTTTACCTGGAGAGCAGGTCAGTGTTAAACAGCAATGACCCCTCAGTACTGAAAGGGCTACAGAAGGCCAGGGCTGGACGGACGTTTTGGCTACAGCCAAGGGCTGGCAGGAAGCAGTCTCAGATTCGCTCCACTTGCTCAAGAGGAAGCAGAGTGCAAGGTGCTCTCTCCTTCTATGGTGTTTGGGAGGCAGTGTGTCCAAAACCACCCTCTCAGGGCTGTCTCTTCTTGCAGAGTCTGACTGTGAATGAACACTGGCCTTGAATACAGATTCTACCCTCCTGTTCTGATGATCATACATGTCTGTTATTATTCATGGCTGGAAAAACGATAGGTGAATATAATTTCTTGGAGAAAATTCACAGCTTAATTTTGGTTCTGAATCATGGTTTCATGTGGAATATTAAACATTCGTATTGAATTTCAATACCAGCATTCACACTGCCGGTTTCAAGTTTGTTGTTGTTGACTCTGAAATTTAGAGAGAGTGGGCACACGATAGTGTCCCGTCTGCTCCCTGCAAGAACCCTTCCTGGATGCCCTGTGTATATTTTCAATATAAAGTGTTTGCTTGCGACATAAGACCCGGCAATCTCAGGAATTGGCTCCTAGAGAGAAGGCACGGAGGGAATGCGTGCACCGTGGCTGTGTCTGTTGTGATCCAGTTTGCTGCACGATGGGGTGTGACCTAGCTAGAACAACCTGCGGGGTCGACCCAACTCTGCAGCCGAGGAGGCCATTGCTGTGGCTGGTGTTCAGGTGAGCTTACAGAAGACACTCCACTGGCTTCCCTGGGGAGTCTCCTCCGCAACAGGGGAGAAGGGGAATTTCAGACTTTCACTTCTTTGCTTTTTAATCCACGAAAGTAAAGGAGATGCATTCTGATTTGGTTTCCCTGTGGAGAATGGTAACAAGGGGAGACCTTTATTATTCCAATTTGGAACGTTCTCCATTGTATTATGGTTATTTGACACCACTGCATGACTTCCCCTGGGTCCTCCTCGGAAAGCAGAGCTAAGGCCAGCGCTTGCATGCAAGTAGTCACATAAGGGACGTGATTCCAGGGAGCAGGACTAGTGGCCAGGTGACAGGAACGGAAAGGAGGGAAGCTAGGGCAGCGGCAATCAGTGAGCTGGTCACCACGAGGGGAAAGTGGGACTAGACCTCACCCCGCTCTCCTGAGAAGCCAGTGCACTCCCAGGTCGAGGCAAAAGCAAATGCAAGGCACCCGCCCGTTGGCTAGAGAAGCCTGGGCGAAAAGCCAAGCGAGTGGGGTGCGGCCCGAGGAAGACAGTTCCACCTGAGCAGGCCCACCCCCACCGAAGGGGCGCTAGAAGGCAGGCTGGGAAGGGTGGGCAGGGCTCAGAGTGGGCGAGGGGTGACATGGCAGAGAAAGGGAAGAGGGGTGGCATCTGGGCTTGGGATACAGTTTGGACACAGAAGCCAGCATACCTCCCTTGGGCTTATTTCAGAAGGTTCTGGAATTCCCGTGGCAGGATTATTAAGAGGAAGGACACCAGAGAGCTTGCTCACCACCCCACACCTCCACCAAGAAGCAGGTCAGGAAGGGGCCCACCAGGAGGCGAGTCTGTCGGCAGAACTATGAGGAGTGACCGCTGCCCTTCAGACACCCAGTCTGTGGTGATGTGGTCGTAGGAGACTGCACTGACCCAGGCAGGCCAGGGGCGTGCGAGCCTGGAGCTCCCCCTGAGGCTGTCCTGCTTGGTGAGGGAAGCACCAGTGACCTCAGTTGGGTCCACCTGCCAGCTGGTGAGGTGCATGTCAAGCCTGTCTGCAGACCTGGGGTGAGGCCACCGGGGGACCCTCCCCTGGGTCACATCCTCCAGCTCAGGTCAGCCAGGGAAGGACCTCGTGCTACCTCCCGCTGAAGATGGTCCTAGGTGAACCAACCCCAGGAGGTGGCTGGAGGGCGGGTGCACAGGGGAACGGGTGTGTAGGTGGTTGGACACGCCGTCTGTATCAACAGGTGGTCCAGAGCCGGGAGTTCTCACTGCTGGCCGTCTGGCGCACTCATTCCCAGCAGACATGACTAAGGCTGGCGCCATCCTGAGGTAAGCAAACACAAGCACAGGGAGTGGGAGCCCGTTGACTCACTTGGGACCCGGAGCTCGCCACAGCTGCTCCTCTGGTGAGCCAAGTTTGACAGGAAGGGAAAATAGACTCAACAGCAGTGAGCTATAGATTATTTCAACACCCTCCAGCGACTCCATCGTGGGGGTTTGCTTAATGGAGAGCACATGGCTCTTAGCACCCGTGGGACTTTTACCAGGAAAGGCCCCACGCTGCGCCATGAAAGATGTCGGAATAAATTCCAAAGAGTGAAGCCACGGAGCTTGCTTGATGATCACGACAGAATCGAATTAGAGTCTGATGAAGATAAGAGATCCAAAGAAATCTTCAAAATTCCCCCAAACTGGCAGAACAATCCTATGCAGATGGGATCCAGAGCTGTGGTCATGCTAGGGATGGAGATCTGATGGGAGGGACGGAGACGAGCTGTCCGTGGCAGGAGTGGAGGCAGTCTCTGTCTTGATGGGGTGTTGGCTCCACAGATGTTTGTCAAAAGTCATTGACTTGGAACTTAGGTATCGTGACGACATCCTAATCTAAAAAAATAAATAATTGAGGTCCCATCCCTTCCCTAAGTACTGACCTTGACATTGATACTCTTTACCCAGGTGACTGTATTCTTCATCCATACCTGTTGTCACAGCATCATAACCAATAGCATCCTCTTTTGCACTCAAAAGTGACCTGAATTTTACAATAAATCCTATGGTGACCCTGCCCCTGATGGGTCAGGTACTCAGTAGGGTCCCGAGAAGGTGAGATACTCCAGGTGGAAGTTGAAGAGGTCACGTCCAGATCAGAGTTGGATATTGGATTGACTCAGGGAGAAGGGTTAGCCAGATGCTGATTTGAACTATGATTAATTTGGAAGACCCAGATCTCATTGGTCTCATATCCATAACTTAGGGACCCCCAAACAAAGAAACCTGAAGTGCATGTCAAAACAATGTACTGGCACAAAATGAAATGCAAAATTGGCAGTGAGGCCCCATGCCCCGGTGTGAAGCAGGCCGATGTGAGATGAGGAGGCACCCAGGGAAAGTAGGCGGGGCCACGGAGTGCGTTATCAGGGGGATCCAGGAGCAGCCCCCAATCAGAGAGGAGCACTCAGCCTCAGGGGAGGGCCAGGAGAAGGACCTGGGAGTCCCGGAGTGGACAGGACCCTGTATCCACAAAGGGAAGCAGAACTGATGGAATGGGACAGGCCCCAGCTGCTCCAGGAGAGAAGCCAGCTGCATGTGGTGGACGGGGCTGACCAGAGCGGGCAGCCAGGGGGACTGAGGCTTTGTGGGAGCTTTGGAGGTGGGCACTCCGGAGCTGTGGTGCCCATGCAAGGAAATCCAGCCTCCAACTGTGAGGTGGGTGGATCAGGAGCTGGATTCAATGGGAGGGAGGCTAGAGGACCGTGTACTCAGGCCATGATAGGGTGGTTCATCAGGGGCTGACCCCGAGGAGCTGAACACAAGGGATTTTGCATCTTAAACTACACAGGCCATTGAGAAACCAAGACAGACTCCAGGTGAACACAGGGACAGATGGCTGACTCCAGGTGCCTCTCGGCCTCCCGAGTTAATCTTCACCACATAGCTGGGCTCTTCACTCCTGACTAGTGCATAGACTGGTTTTATAGGAAAAATGCCTGCAGATTCTCAGGAAGAACAAGGTCACTGATACTTTAATGTTATTTGAACATGCATTTACTATCATGTTAGTCAAGCACCTTAACAGGCAGAAACATACAAACCGGTGTAAGTTCTTCATGCTGAATGGCTCAGGTTCCTCCGTGAAACCATACTGAGAAAAGCTTATCACGGTGACGGATTTACGATGATGGGAAGGAATGTGTGTCCCGGGACAGTTCTCCACCAGTGTTCCCAATTTCCCCACATCCCCCGTGTTCCGTTTGTGGAAAGGTTGGGGCCCTCGTTAACCTTCCCTTGAAGCAGACGCGCTGTTTACACCGCTGTTTTCTCATTTGTTTATAAGTTGGATACAACGAATAGGACCATAAACACAATCTCAGATACCAGCCTAGAAAGGAAATCATGTGACAATGTCAGCATAAGGTTGTCATTCATGTGTTCCAGGACACACCTACATCAGTTGCATTGTTTTATCATTGTCTCGGGTTTTACTGAGTAGCAAACTACCCCCACAATTTAAGCAACAGTTATTTGTTAGCTCATAATTCTGTGAATGGGCAGTTTGATGGTCATGGCTCTTTGATGCAGCTGTGCTTGGCTGGCAGGTGAACTGGGTGTCACTGGGCCCCACATGGCCTCACTCACATGTCTGGCTATTGCAGTGGCGGCCTGTGAGTTGTGTGAGTGCAGCGTCTACCTGACCAGCCCTGCCATCTTCTCAGGGCCACTGGTCCCAAGGGCAGCAGGAGACGCACGTTCTAAGAGACAAGCACTGTCCAAGCTTCTGCTTGGGTGCTCTTTGCTAGTGACACAGTGACCAGAACAAGTTGCAAGACAAGCTAAGCTTCAAGGGGTGAAGAAACAGTCCACTCTGGACCAGAGGAACGAAAAATGTTACTGCCAGAGGGTTTTTCAACCTACAAAGTCATAAAGTTCAAATCTTCAAATAAAGAAAATTCATGGAATCTTCTCAGACTTCCAGAAACACTTTCTTGGGCCCTCTTGCAATGAACACTGGGGAAAAGAAGTGTCCCTTGGCGGAAAGGAGAAGATGACATTTGTATGTGGCTCTCTGTGATGCTCCAATGACACTTGGAGGTTGACAACTGATTACTCAGATTAGGTAACATGGACTCAAACACTGCTGAGCGGCAGATTGCTTCTGCTACTAGAAGACCCAGCCTCTGGATGCTGTAGGTTCTGGTCTCCATCACGCAGGCTGTGATGTTGGGGCCGGGCAGTTTTGGGGAGAGGAAACCCACAGGGGCCCGGCAAGCTGCACTTGAGCTCAGCCGCCAGCAGGCTTCAGAAACACAGGGTGAGGATCCCTAGCATATGCACCCGTGACTCACGGCTAAGGCCGGTCTCACACTGAAGGAGCAGGGCCCGGTGACAGCCGCAGGAGCCAACCACAGCCCTCGTGTGCTCCAGAGGCTTGCTTCTTTCTCAAGGCCAGGTCAGGAAGTAACAACTGGGTCACTCCTTGAGCCAAAAAATGTGGAAAGAACTTAGAGTCATTTCTGGAGTTACTCAGGTTTTATCATGATTTATTTTCTTCTCGAAGGAAGGAAAGCCCCAACCTCAATGAGGCTCATACAGGAAAACCCCTGATCCTGGGCAGAAGATAGCTCAGTGCCCGCTCTGCCGCCACCAGTGTCAGGAGGACTTTTCATCTCCACCTGGGAAATGTCACCTCCCACAGCTGCTGCCTGGGTGAGTCGGGGGGCAGAGTGGGGAGAAGTGTGGCAGATGTGGTTTGTTTCTTGTAATTTAGTTACTTATCCGTGTGGCGGGAGTTTGAATGGCATGAGAAAGCTTCCTTGCAGCTTCTGGGAAAGTCTAGAGCTGGTTCTTTGAAGAACAAAACATCCAGATCCAAACTCAGGGAATTAGGGTTTCAGAGGGACCACGTGCTGAGGTCAGTGGAGCTCTTGGGGTCCCTTTTGAGTAGGCTGAACAAGCAGTTCGAGCATCTAGAATGATCTGCATGGGGATGTCTGCACCTTAGCACCTCCAATCCCATCCACCAAGCAGGTACATCCAGCAGAGGAAGGAGGGCACGTAACGGGCAGGACTTCAAACTGCTGCAGACACGGGGGAGAGGAATTATGGGGCGTGTTAATGAGCAAGTGTCCACCGTGGGCACTTGAAGCTCAGTCCCTCTGGTAAACTGTGCAGTTCACTTAGAGGTGAGGAATCTGGAGTGTCGGACCCTCACTCCCACTTGCCATGGCTGAGGGCTTCTTCCTGGGGTCAGCTCCTGGTCAGTGGACGCTGACTGGTGGGATGGTGTGAGTCCCTGCAGTGGGAGGGATGATCCAAGGTCCAGAAAGAGCCTCGTCTGGCTCGAGGGGCTCGGGAGCCAGGATGCCTGGGCTCGGGTTCCAGCTCCTCACTCACTTGCTCTGTATTCTTGGGAAGCCAGCTAACCTTTCTGGGCCCTCATTTCCCCATCAAACCTCCATGAGCTGATGGACATGGCCCAGATCCCCTCACCGCACAGCACCTTGTCCCCTTGGGAATTCAACCAAGAGGCAGGGGAACATGGAAGGGAACAGGACCAATCATTGGGTTTCTGCAGTGGGGTGGTGGGACCTGCCCGGGCCGTTTCCCAGCATGCACTGCTGAAGCCTGTGTGCGTCACTCACACAGAATGAATGGCCTCCAAAGAAGTCACATCCCCCCGACCTCCCACCTCCTTTCTTCCGCAAGCTCCCACCTCCGGTGAGTGTCCAGGGTGTCCTGGGGGAGCCATGGGATGCTGCTCTCATGGCAGCAGCATCGGGGTCAGCTGCAGCCCCAGATCTCGTCTCCGCTTGGATCCAGGCAGTGAAGGTTTCCAGATGACATTTCCCCTCACGTAGAAGAGACCCCAGTGGGGCCAGTGGGCATCTCGGCCTCCCCCACACAGCCCCGCTGCTGCTAGGGAGCGGCTTCCTCCCCCTCTGCCTCTCCTGTGTTACTCGAAGGGCTTCTCAGGGCCGGGAGCTCGGTTCCCCTAACCAGGGTCTCCTCAGGTTCCACAGGCTCCGGGCCCCAGTCCAGCTCTGGAGGGTGCTGCTGGGGAGACGCAGCTCCCGGCCCTTGGAGAGGTCAAGGTCAAGCACGTGAAGACCTAGAACACAGCTCTATTGTGAGTTGTCGCTGGTCTCTGATGCCTTCTCCTTTCAATATCTACAAGAGCGGAGCGAGGACTCTTATGAAATGCAGGCGCCTGCCACCATCAGCACCCCGAGCCCCTCCAACCAGCTCAAAGCTAGATCATTCACACTGGACCAAAAACTTTACCCCATAGCCAAATTAAAAGAAGGAAAACAGGGACATCTTTTCTTGGATTCACATGAGTCAACATTATTTTCTGAGACCAATTTTGATAAGACAGGAGCTGGAGGGGAAGACTTAACTCCGGGGGGAGTTAAGAGGAGCTGGAGGGGCGGAGCCCGTGTGGTTGGGGGAGCAGGGCGGGCTGGTCTGGGGTAGATACTGGACATGCCAAAGACATGCTCCCACCAAGGACGGCCTGGGGCTGCCCGCAGGGACACACAGCCTGCGCACCAAACCCTTCCATCTGCTCTGGGTCCTTTGTTCTGTAAGAGATTGCACCACATGGATTACTCTCCTTCTCCGCACACTCGATGAGGAAATGAAGGGGAAAGATACGCTTGCTTCAGGTCAGGAAATAAGTTGGCCACTCTTCAGGAATGCTGCTGGTGCTCAGTCCCACAGAGACCAGGACGTGGATTCAATATTCCACATCCGAGACCCGAAAAGTCAAGAACAAAGTGTAAGGAAGGAGCTGGATGCATCCGGACAGGGAGTCGCTCTTGAGTTCACTGGCCCTTTCTTCTTAGAGGCTGAACTTGGATGTGTACTATAAAAATTTGTTACCCAAATGAAATTAAACCAAGTACCCCAGAGCAGTGAGTTCTCCAGTGTCCTAGGAAGTATATCAACACAAGACCCGGGTGACCCGGGTGCCAGCGGAGTTAGTGGCACAGAGTGGAGCCTCGGAGCCAGACATAGCTGCCTCTCAGGCTGCTGCCTTCAGATGCTCCGCGAGCGTGCCGAGGCTCCACCTGACCACTGTCCACCTGACCACTGTCAAGCGGGGCGTTCACCTTCCCACCAGCATTGTTTCTGACACTGAACACGATTCATGTAGAGGCTTGTGCGCCAACTTGCTCCTCAAAACACTGGCCTCAGGTTGATGCTGGATCCTCTCAGCGCCTGGCTCATCTCTGACCACCAAGAAATGAGGACAGAGGTATCCCTCCGGCTTCTCAGGCTGGGATGGATGAGTCAGCACCCACGTGGGGGCTCCCACCTCTCGCAGACTCAAGCTCCAGGACTCCACTGGCACTTCTTACCAAGTGACCCCAACTGTCCTCACATCCAGGGGACTGCTGTTTACAAAGAAAATTTCAGTTCCGATTTTCTAAGATATTTTGCCATTTATTTAAGAGGCAATTTAATATTCGGTAAAAAGGTGCTCTATATGTTGGGTAAATTTTCACTGAGATCCTGGGAAAGAGATGGAAAATGACATAATATCGTGTGACTGATGAGAAAAGTCGGCTGAATTGAAACACTTGGAATCACTGGCTTAACGCAATCTGATGATGCTATTTGGGGTATATTTCTTTTCACAACTCTCATTTTGGGGGGTTTATTAAACTTCTTGGATCTCAATTTTCATCCATTTTGAAAAAGTCCACTTTCAACATTTTTCAAGTATATTTTTTCAAATACTTTTTTGCTATAATTGGAATCTCCAAAGTGAACTTTTGAAAACTCACTTTACTTCCCTATGGAGAAAGACTTGGCATGGGGCCAGGAAGAGGAGCAAGGAGCAAAAATAGATGCAGGTGGGCGCATTAGACACACGGCAGGAGCCAGGTGGGGAGTGGCTGAGGGTCCATCTCCAACACTGTGAGCAGAATGGACCTTCATTCTCTGTAAGTTTATTTGTCTCAGGTGTTTGTTATAGGAACAGCAGGCTCACTGACAGAGATGGGGAGTGCGGCCGGCAAGTCCACCCAGTGGTTTCACGGTCATGGGTGCGAATGAGCTCAGCCGTGTCAACTGTATTTTGAAGAGGAGAGAAACTAGGACCGGGTATTCTGAGCCCTCAATATAAACAAAATAATCTAGGCAGAAGTTGCGCCTACAGGTAAGTGAGAAGTGACCCTAAGGACAGGCTGAAAACCCGGAGAACGTGTTATCATGGCCACCTACAGGAGGCATGGGAAACTGAGGCAGAAAGCACTGCTCCGCCCGGTCTGCTCCGCTGAGACTTGGTGCCTTCCCTTTCACGTCCTTCCAGCCCTGGAGACTCTGCTGCTGCCCTGCCAGCCTCCTCGGATCGACTCTGTGTGCCCCTTGTTTTCAGCCCCTCCCTCTCCCTTCTTCTATCTCATCTTTGCATATTCTTTTTATCTCTCTTTCTTTCTTAAAAAAAAAAAAAAGCCTTGCTCAAAATGTTGTCAGATCTTCAGAATCACAGCAGTCTTATCCAGTCAATGGTATTTGAAGAACAAAATCAATACAAAATTAAACTGGTATGGACTAAGCCTTATCAGTTTAGTGCAGCATCAAAGTTGCTTTTGACTAAAATTTTATAGAAACACATCTTCCTTCCTAAATGTAGATATTCTGAATTTAATGGGAAAACAGGACCGACTAGAAATGATGAATATTGGCCACAAGGAAGAGCTGACAAGGGCAGGCGCAATGGCAACTCAGATTGCGATGAAGACCGTGGTCTTTGTCATGAGCTCTTCATACAGAGAACTGGCTGAGAAAAGGCATCGCAGTCAAGTGGAGAGGGGGCAGGAGGAGTGCTGGGCTCTGACACACAGGAAACTGGACGAGGAATTACAATTGGTCTAATAAAACTTATTGAAAATAACTATTTCCCAATAAATTCATCAGTGCTCTTGTGCCTCTTATTTCTGTTTTTATTCAAAACAGAAAAAAATATCCTCAGGTCAAAAACCTCATATTAACCACAGCTTATTGTGCAAAATACTCTTATGATTTGAAATTTTTGCTCCTTAAATTGTTATTTTCTCTTTTCATTTCTGATTTTGTTTATGTGTGTTCTCTCTTACATGAATTCCATTTAGAAGGTCGATATTAACAATTCAGTAAAGAGCCAGGCGCGGTGGTGCACACCTGTAATCCCAGCCGCTCAGGAGGCTGAGGCAGGAGCATTGCAAGTTCAAAACCAGCCTCAGCAAATTAGCGAGGCCCTAAGCAACTCAGCAAGACCCTGTCTCCAAATAAAATATTTTAAAAGGGCTGGGGACGTTGCTCAGTGGTTAAACACCTCTGGATTCAATCTCCAGTACAAAAAGAAAATTCAGTAAAGAAGTTACGCTTACTTATGTATATGATATTTGGTGTGTGACAGGCAGTTGAAAATACATTTAAAAAATGTAAGCAGTCTTTGAGTACGTGAGACCTTTTTCTGCCTCTGCGGTCTGTGTAAATTCTCTGTGTAATTCACTCTGTGTAATACTTCAAATAGTCACGTTCTCTACAGACGGCCCCCTGCCTGCTTTTGTAAGAGCAATATTCTCAGTGGATTCTATGGTATCATGGAGACAGCTGTTAATTTGAGCCTTTCTTTTAATAAGAAAAGGAAAACATTCTCGTGGGCTGAGAGCTCGGGGCAAGCCAGAGGATGGTGGGTCCCTTCCTCTCCTGCTATTTGCCGTATTATTGTAGACGAGTCTCTCTGTCTGGCCTTCACTCTCGCCTTTTGAGAGAAGCCAAATCGCACCCTGAAGCCTCCTCTCCCGTTGGGGGCGGGTGGATCTGGAAGTCATGTTTGCAAACTGTCCACAGAAATTGGACATCGGCTGCCCACATAGACATTAGGACTCCAGGAGCCCAGAGGCAGACTGGCCCTGTAGGTCCACTGGGACACCCCAGGGTGTGTGACAGGAGCACGGGATCCCTCTTACGTGAAACCCGGAGCCCAGGGAAGAAGGCTCTGCTTGGCTGGAGGTTGTTGGAATCACCCTGAGGGCAGGGCCGTTGGTGCCCTCTGAAACCACCCGGGCTGGGGTTACTTGAGATGTGTCTGGCCTTGTCCAGGGCCTTCAGTTAGACCTGGAGCCACGCCCTCTGGCTATAGATCCACCCAAAGGGAAGGTCTTCTAGACCTTGGCCCCTTGGGAAATGGCCTGGTGTCCTCGGGCAGGTGGGTAGGGCACCGCCTCCTGGGGCCCAGAGCAGGCACTCGAGGCTGGAGGACCAGTGCAGAAGCGGCCATCCTGTTCTGGGTCGGTCTGTGCAGGCCGCCTCCTGGGGAAGGCCCTTCTCCACCTTGACGAGGCCCAGGCAGCAGCTCCCCTGCGTTCTCTAAGTGATTTCAGGGTGTCAGACAAGGTGGAAAATTTTACTTTTCTGGGCTTTGAGAATAAAATGTGTAATTATGACAGATTCTCAGAAAATAAAAAGTTTGCAGACTGGTGTTCTTTGAGAAGCGTTCGAGACTAGGCGTGGACTTGCCTCATTAACAGGAGAGGAGAGAGGCTCCCGTGGGCCAGCCCCAGGACTCCGTCCAGCCCCGCTGCTGCGCCTGGCCTGGTGACTGGCCGTTCCTAGACGTAGGTCTAGCCCAGCTGTTTCAGGAAAGCTCAGCTCAAGGCTAACTCTTCTCTGCTTAACTAGAGGAAGCGTCTCCTTTACAGCCTGCTCCTAACGCAAAACTCATGCATGTCACGCTGTGAAATGGAATCTGCTTTCATGGCTGTTAAAACTTAGGGCGTAGGCAGCGCCTGGTCTCAGTGCACGCGAGGGGCTGGGGCAACGAGGCCTCACTGTGACCTGAGCCGTGCGGCGGGGTCCTTCCCACCCTGACCCAGGGCGGCTCGTTCTTCCTCTCCAGGCCCCTCGGCCTTCTCTGCAGTGAGGATGAGCCTTTGTGACCCGGGGGAGGAGGAAGGGCGGCTGTGGGAAGCGCCTCCTCTCCCTCTTGCGGCTGCAGCCTGACATCTGTGGTCAGCAGAACCCTGCCTGCTGGTCTCCCACACCTGGGCAGCAGGAGGGTGGCCAGATCAGGGCAGGGCCCTGTAAGTGCTGCTTGTGCCTTGACTCCAACAGGATCTGGGCTCCGCAGGGAGGCAACTCAGAGAATCAACCCAAAGCAGCCAGGCAGCCCGGCCAGCTCCCCCGTCAGTCACTGCCTGGGGAAGACAGGAAGGGCATTCCCTGTCGGCTGGTGGGGATGGGCTGGCTCAGGTCCCATCCAAAGGCCCCACATCCCCCAAAGAATTGTCTCGGGTGAAGATTGAGGCAATCAAGTCATTCTTTATTTATCAAATATTCATTGAGAGCCTACTATGTGCCAAGTGCTGTTCTTGATACTAGGAATAAAATAGTGATCAAAGCATTTGAAAGCCCCTCCCCCTATTACATGTATCTTCTGTTGGGAAGATGGCTGCTAAACCACCGAGTGGACAGGTAGGCCCACGGGGTCGCAGTGAGCGCTGGGTGGAGACAGACTGAAGGACGAGTGCGGGAACGGGGACCTGGCGAGCAGGTGATTGTGGATCAGGTAAGAGGTGGCACTGGTGGGGCGGGGCCAGCACAAGCAGTGGACACTGAGAAGTGGCCACAGCCTGGGCTTGCCGTGAGGGGAGAGTGGACCAGGGGAGGCAGGTGCTGGCCTGGCCCCCTGAGGAATGGCTTTCCCTCAGCTGAGACAGGAAGGCTAAGGAAAGGCCATTCAGCCAAAGGTGGAGTCTGCCGTGTGTGTGGCACTGAGAAGCCTATCACGGAGGCTGTTGGGCACCCAGGGGATTCAGCAGAGAGGAGCAGGGGGGAGAACTCAGCGCCACCAGCTTGACGGTATCGAGGCCCCGAGGCTGGCTGGGGCCATGGAAAGAGAGGAGGGCTCAGGACAACCCTGGGGCCACTTCAATGCTGTTAGACCTGAAGATGTGCCAGGAGTGACCTATCCCACCATGGCCCAGCCCATGTAATCCTCCCTCCTCCTCCTCAGTGCTCCAGCTCCCCTGCCCCTGCCCCCAAGCCCCAGCTTGCACATGGCCTTCTTTTAGGTGAGCCTCCTTCCAGGTGAGCCTCCCTCTATGTGTGCCTCCCTCTATGTGAGCTTCCCTCTATGTGAGCCTCCCTCCAGGTGAGCCTCCTTCCAGGTGAGCCTCCCTCCAGGTGAGCCTCTCTCCAGGTGAGCTTCCCTCCAGGTGAGCCTCCCTCCAGGTGAGCCTCCCTCAGGTGAGCCTCCCTCTATGTGAGCTTCCCTCCAGGTGAGCCTCCCTCCAGGTGAGCCTCCCTCCAGGTGAGCCTCCCTCAGGTGTGCTGTCCTCTTCATCCCTGCTTCACTTCAGGTCAGCCCTGGAAGGCGGGCTGTATGAGAGTTTTCTCTGGCTCACTGTTGACTTGAGGACCAGCTCAGAGCACTCAATAAGACCATGTGAGCATAAAGGTCCTTCCCTGAGCTTCCCACTGGGTGACCAGGCTGCTGGCCAGACGGCTGCCGATGCATCATGGCTGCACCGCTGCTATGAATCACATTTCCCTCAAGCCCAGAGAACTGTCTGACCCAGGGTTCTCCTGTCCCCAGAGGTGCTCCAGTGACTGGCTGGCTCAGGGACATGGGAAAAGGGGACCCAACCCCTTGTTCTCAGTTGGGATAGCTGTGAAGAACTATTCCACTGCAGGGCTACCTGCTGGTCTTCTTGGTCTTACCTGCTGCCATTTGTGGACCAGATTCTCCTGTGTCCAGTCTGCCTGGACAGGTCTCCTGGAGCTCTGCCCACAAACCTTCTGCAGCACCTGAGACTTCAGGCCTGTCTCCAGGGAGGCCAGCTGCACATGCTGAATGATTGGGGGGACGAGCTGAAACCCCAGTGTCGAGAGGCTTTCCTCCGTCTCCTGGGCATAAATCCGCACGCTGTTAGGCGGACTTGTGGCCCCCACGCCTTTCTTCCCAGCACTGACTGCTTTGCTCTTTGTGGGACTCTTGATTCTCATTGTCGTCCCAGGTCATGTGCTCCGTGAGGGCAGGGGCCAAGCAGGTCTGTCTTGGCACACGGTGGATATTCAGAAAATACTAGTTGAGTGAGTCCGCCAGCCGCAGCCCAGGCCTGGCCGAGTTAGCGTCACCCTAGGAGTCTCATCTTAGAAAGCAGAGTTCCCAGTGAGAGATACGGAGGCTCCTGCACGCGGCCTCTGAAGAACCCTGCCCTAGCCCTTGGGGTGAGCTTCCTGGGCTGCACTGCAGCCTCGGGGTCCCAGGCTGGCTCTCCTCCCCAGCCTGGGGGGCTGGCAGTTCTGGGCATGCCTCCCCCAACAGCAAAGGGGCAGCCTGCAGCGCAGGGACAGAGCTGCTGGCACATGGCTGTGCTCTGCCCGCATGCAAAGACTGGAAAGATAATAAATAGAGGGAAAGACAATAGTCTCTCTTCAAGAGCAACAGAGAAGTAGAAGACCAGGAAAACGTCTCCAAAATAAGATTTCAGGGCTTAGTAGAACCTGGCCAGAGTCTGATTTCCATTTCCTCGATGGAAATCAATGCTGTGCCTCCCCTGGTACCTGGGGCCTCTGTCTCCAGGTGACCTGGCTCCCAGGGGCTCCCAGAGCTGAGCTGCAGGGCGGCTGTGGGCAGATGAACTCAGGGCCCTGCACTCTCGGGCCTGTCTCCTGTGCCGCGGGCTCTGATCCAGAGGGAGACTCTGCACTCAGAGCGAGCTCAGGTTGACAGGGCAGAGCCCACCCGCTCACCATCTCCCCGGGCAGTGCCACCTGGAGAGGCCTCTCTCTGCACCGCCGTCCCTGTCAAGGTTGAGTGGAGCTTACCTCCCACCCGGGACGCTGAGGCTTTCAATGAGTCTGGAAGGGCGTCCTCCTGGTCTGGCACACGGTGCGTGTCCACTTTCCACCCGGCACGCGTCACATGGAAGCCACCACTACTTCCTTCCAGGCACTGCCTCCTCGTCTCAGCTCCAGACACCTGTCAGCAGAAGCTGTCACCATCCCCACCCTTCAGACTCACGGGCTGAAGGGCACACAGGCAAAGCAACATTCTTGAGGCCACACGGCCAGTGAGAGATGGATCTGTGACAATCCCAGATTGGCGACACCACAACTGGGACTTGAACACCTGTGGTTTACGGCCTTTTGGGACAGCAGCTTATGCTGGTTGCTTTGTTGTGTTTTTCAAATCTCCACAGCGACCGTGTGAGTGAGGTGTTAGTATATTCAGAGAAGAAGAGGTTAAGCTTTGGAGTGATCAAGTGGCCGCACACCACACAGCACTGAGGATGGACACAGGGTTCATGGCTTGCAAGCCTCAATAGCCTTGTTCTTTGCCAAATGACCATTAGAACCCTTTCTAGGATGGAGCAGAGAGGTATCTCCACTGGACAGTGCTCTCCGTGCTCTTGGTGCTGGGTTTGAGACTTCCACTGACGATTTCAGAGTCTCCTCGTCAGAATGGCTTCAGATGGAACAGAGGCCGCATCAAAGGCAGGAGCCCAGCCTCTCTGTGAGCCTCATGGCCACGGATCCAGAGTGCTTAGCAAGAGTCCTCAGAGTGGGCTCAGCCCCGATTCCATGGCCATTCACTGTCCCTGGAGCAGGCAAATGTCCTCCAAAGCCAGGGTGCACATACTCTCTGGCTAAAGGCTTGTGGTCACATTGATGGCTGCTGACCAGGAGCTGGTCCACTTCTGTTTCCCAACCACTGATCAAATGAGACATTCTCCCGGGAACTGCTGTGGAATGCTCCATTAGCCACATGGTGATGTGAATTCTCCAAGAGTCCTCTGTTGGTGCCAAGTTCACATCAAATTACCAGATATGTTTGGATAAGAAATGTTCTTGAGGAGGATTTGGGAGAAGAAAGAGAGTGCGGGAAGGAAGCCACATCTTCCCTGGTCTTGTCAATCCAAAAGGGAAAATGAGCGCACAGCTTCAGTGACCCTCTTCGCACGAAGGTCAGGCAGGCAGGTGGGAGGCAGGGTGAGAGTTCTGGGGGAAAGGGTGGTCCTCAGCCTGGGGAGCAACTGGAGCCCGACGCAGCTGCCCGCCTCCAGACGGCCCTGTGGACGATGTTATGGAAGCTCTGTGTGTAGGTGTCGTTGATTCATTGTTCCTGTGTTGGGACTACCCAGCCGTGGGATGCTGACCTCCCCACTGGATGGACACATCTATTGGACCCACAGCCCCGCACAGCAGCCCCAGAAGGGACGCTTCATCCCTAGTCTTCCAGAAGGCATCTGGGCAGCCTGAGAGTTTGCACTATTGTTCACACGTATTCACCCACCCCCCACATCACCTCCACGGGGGCTGGCTTCCTCACTGCATAGATGGTGGGCTTCTGTGGGACGTGCTGCAGCCGACCAAGTGCGAGCAGAAGGGAAGTGAGCACAAGCCATCAATGGGCTTGAGCAGTTTGACCGTCTCCTATGCACTGAGATCTGGCGCTAAAAGAGTTTCCCTGGGTGGCTGCTACCCCTTTAACCTGGACCTCAGAACAAAGTATGTCACAGATGTAAGTCAAACCCACAGCTCAAGCAAGTCCAGCTAATCCATAGACTGCAGCAGCATCCTGCTATCCAGCCTGGCCAGGTGGCATGGAGACTCACGAGCACGAGGGCCAAGGGATGATCTGTTAGCTGGGCAACTAGTTGATACAGAAAGGTAGAGAAATCTACCAAAGTCAAGGACAAGCTTGATTCTGAGCATTCCAATTTGCCTGTAACTGATTCCCATATTTTTTGTCTTATGCAGGATAGAGCAAACCATATGGTGATAGAAAATCGGGACAACTCTGGGTAATAGAAACCTCTGCCGTGCAGCTGGGCACCGAGGCGTGCAGGTGGGTAAGGGGGAAGAGCTAAGCCGTAAAGGATATTGTGCAGAAGGGTGTGCTGACATGTCGTTTGATTAAGGCTTCCAGGAGATTTTCCACATGAGCTTTTCCACTCAATCTGCTCAGTTCAAGAAATGACATCCATGCTACCACAGGCTTCACTTCTGTACCTAAACTCTTCAATGTGCACCTCCTCTTGCATTTAAACGGGGCAGAAATACCTGTCTTCCACATTGTAAATAAAATCCACAAGCCTTGGGGTAAAAACAGTGATGTTTTGCAGAATTGGAAATTGCAAGCATGGTTGTCACCACGTAAGGTCTATCTATCCTGCTACAGAGTCACTTCGACTGGCCCTGTGTCAGGTGGATCAAAGCGTGTGCAGTGGAAAACGTGAACAGGTGTGGGGACCTGCGAGTGTCAGAGATTTCACTGTGCTGAAGTTCAGGAGTAACTGGCTTGTATCTGCATTTCTATCTTTTTTGTGTAAAGTTCTCTGCTCATGATATAAATTTAGAAAACATCTATTGTATTTCTGTGACAGAGAAACAGATGTCCCTTAACTTTTACTTTGACTTCTTTTTTTGTTCCATTGGGCAATGAGTGCTATGTGCACATATTTTCATGAATTCTATGAATTTTTTTGAAAAGGGGTTTTCACATCTGAAAAAGAAATTAAAAATCATTCCTGGGCTCTACCTTTGGATTTCTGCCATAGAGTTGCAGTTCTCTGAAGAGACTGAAGAGGGCGCTGGCTGGTGGCGGATATCCACATGTGACTGTGCTGTGCTGGGTATGTGAGGCATGCACCCACTAGCCCTTGTGACAGGTCCTGGTCTGACCTGCACCTGCAGGTGATGCTCCTGGGCATTAGGTCACTTTGCCATGGACATGACTGAGAAGTGGCGGAGCTCAGGATTGGCCCAAGGGTGTCTGGGCCAATCCCATGGTGCTGCCCACCTCCAGATGGCCTCCCCCATGCTGAAGGGCCTCTGCAGGTGGCCCCAGCCTCCAGCAAGGAGAAGGAGCTTGCAGGGTGGGGCCTCGGTGCTCAGGCCCTCTGCAGCACCCCTCAGGACCCACCCAGGTGGCCTCTGCCTGCCTTTGTCCTCAGCTGGGGCCTCTTTCATTGCTCCTCAGCTTTGGAACAGAGGGCTGCCGGTGACACCCGTTTTTTGTTTTTTTTTTCTTTTACTAAGAAATCAAATGAAAACTGGTTGTAGAGAGAGGAGACACATGGGTTAGGAAATCCAGCAATAGTCATGGAAGGTTGGAGATCTATTTTTTCCTCCTAGTCTTGCCTTTTATTAAGGGAGTTACTCACCAATTAGCCACATTATGATGAAGGCATCTTCTAAAGATTAACCTGAACTGTTCCAGCCTTGAGGGGGACATGTGATATTTCCTATAATGCCCTGTCCCCAGCAGGATGCCAATGTCAACAGCAGCAACAGTGACTCACCAATGACTTGGCCAAGACCAGCAACCCAAACTGAAAATGAGCAGTTTGGCATTTTGTCTAACAACTCTGACACCACTGTTTTCTTAGTCATATAATTAGAATCTACAACTATCCAAGCAAAAGCCCCAAGGATTACTCTGGAGTATCTTTTCCCATCCTTGACCTCCAGTGCATTGGTACACTCTAGGTCAATCCCCAAATCCCGTCTCTCTTACTTCTCACCATAGCTAAGGCCACTGTCCCCTCCCCTTGGGGCATCAATGAACTGAGTGTGGATGACAGCTATTCCAGAACAGTGGGTTCTAACAGGGACTGTGCCCGCAACCCTAAATGCAAGGAGGCAGTGAGAAGGTGTCTCCTGTCTTCACTCGCCCATCCACGCCTGGTTCAGTGCCGTTCCATGTGGAAGATGGACCCTGTCCTGCCTGCTGCTTGCACTAGTGTCCAGGTATAGTCTTGCTGGTCACTTTCAGCTGGGTGCGTTGTCCAAACGGACAGTCTCGGGACCTCACAGCTTGGTGTACATGGAAATCAGAGAGTCACTCCTTTGCATTCAGAACAAAGTCTAAGCTCCAAAGACCCTGCGTGGCCCCGAGCTCACCTCCCCTGCCAGCCCTCGCCTCTCAGCTCAGATGGCGCCTTTCCGAGCAGCCTCGCTGGACCACACCCAAGCAGCCCTCTCCCTTCTCTACTCAGTCACCACTTAAATTTCACCACCACAGTGACCACAGCCCATTGCTGCCTCTCTGCTACCTGTCCCCCACCGCGGCGGAAACTCCAAGCATGAGGATGCGGGCCTCAGGGTGCTCCCCGTCCAGCGCGGGCAGCACAGAGCTCACCCCCCAGGCCGACTGAGCGACACGCCTGCCCCTTCCCTCAGGAGATGGGAGAGCTTGGTTGATTGTTTCCCCAGCGTGAGTTGGATCTAGAAAAGGAACGAATCCCGAAGTTCCAAGTGCTGAGGGTGGAAGGGACCTGGAGGCCCAGCCAGTGAGACGAGGGAGTGTCCACGGGAGTGTGACTTTTTACAAAGGCGTGCAGCTGGGGAGAAGGGTGCCGGTCCACCGTGCTGTCTTTATGTTGGTCTCTCCGCATTGAGCAGAAGCCCTGCTGGGCAGGGCTCTGGCCTTCTCTGGGGCTGTTTCCCTGGTGACTAATGGTACCTGGCATGCAGTAGGTACTCCAGAGACAGTTGGCGACAACAGAGAAAGGTGGGAGACCAGCCTCTTGCCATCCCAAGTCTCCTGGGACCTAGAGGAGAGCAGAAAGGCATTCACCACCCTGACCAGGAGGCCTGTTCCCAAGCAGAGAGTCCTGTCAAGCCCTGGCCTCTAGACTGTCCCTCTGACTCCTGGCCCACCCCAAAGTCCCCTGCTCTCTTCCTGAATGGGCCTGGAGCAGCTCCAAAGTCGAAAGCTGACACTGTGGGGCCTCGTGGGGACGTGCCCTCAGGCCCCCTTTACCATTCCAGCATTTCCAAACTCCTGGCCTGTGCTTGTGCCCTGGTTGGCATGTCCCTCCTGGCACGGGAACACGCCCTTCCACAGCGTGATGTGGCGAGAGACACAGGCGGGGGTGGGGTGGAGCAGGTTGACTGATCTTCCTCCCTCACCTTCCTCCCTTCTTTCCCACACAGGTGCACACCTGGGTCTAGGATGCAGCCTGTCAAGACTCAGAGGACTGAGCTGGCCCCGCCCCTCGCCTGGTACTCCAGGAGCATCTTCCCAGATTCCTGGCCCCTCTCCCGCCCTGCAGAAGAGCACACTGCAGGTGAGTAGCCAGGACCTGGACTCCCTAGAGGGGCCCTCCCTGCCGGCTCCAGAGCAAGCGTGGCCCTTATTGCAGCTTTAAGAGCTGTTGTTTGAGTTTCAGCAAAGTCCTCTGGTCTGCTTTCCCACACAGGCCTCCAAGGCGGTGGCAACCACAGGAGTGAAATTCACTTGCAGCGGGGTTTCAACTGTCCTCCTTCCTCCTGGTCTGGCTGATTTGCCCACGCCCACGACGGAACGCTCTACCACTCCCCCGGGGAAAGAAGGACTAGAGAGCGCTCGCCAGGCTTGCCCTGCTCTGACCGACCCGTGGGTGCTGGTTGGCACTGTGAGAAGTGTGAGCCCAGCTCTGTGCGTGAGGCCTGGGGCCAGGAAGACGTGGGTGGACTCCAGGCAGCGGGGGGCCTTGAGGCTGAATCACCCCATTTGCTACTCTTGGTCACAGTCGTTTGGCTATTGCCACTGCCCCTGGAGTGAGTCACCCTCTGAATCCCACAGATGCCACGGTGCCCCCAGGGCTGACAGTCCACACAGCCAAAGCATTTGTTCCTAATCTTTTACCACCTCCCACTCCACAAGTGACGGGCACCTCCCACCGGGGGTGGCAACCGCAAGGAGTCCCGACTGCTGACCTCAGGAGTAGCTATTTCTGCTTTTGAAGATTCTCAGAGTGGAGAATGGAAGTGTTTGTCTTGTTGGCATTGGAATTAAGGGCTGCGCAGCCTGGTGGGACATTATGGGTTATTCCATTAGCTCTGGGAATCAGACGATATTTTCTCGGCTCTGTTGCTGAAGGCTCCCTGGCCATTCTGCTCAACATCAGGGAAGAAGGGACAGAGAGCAGCCGTCCAAGTCTCGGGAAGAGGGGGAACTGGCAGGCAGTGTGCAGACTGCTCTGTCTTGGAGCAGGGACAAGGGATCTTCCTTGAGTCTGGGGCGGCAGCCTGGGATTTGGTGGGATGCCCTGTGGCAGCTCACAGGCTCAGACAGGAAGTCCTACTCCCAGCCCCTCCGTCCCCCCCACTCCATCCCACAGGATCTGGCCCACGGCTCAGACGTCCAAAGCGCAGCTCTGCCCTTTCTGCAGGTTGCCTGAAACCCCCAGCTGGGTCTCCCCCTCAAGTCCACCCTCCCTCACATGGTGTGGAGGGGGCTGGTGGTTAACGCCATCTTGCTGCAAAAGCCTGAAGCACCAGCCCTAAGCAGTCCCTGTGAGGGCAGCGCCAGCCAGGGCCACGTTCAGGGACTGGGGGCAAGATCTTGGGTGGCATGGTCCATAACAGCCTTTTATTTCCCCACTTTCTTCCTCTTCACCCCCTCCCCATCCCCGGTTCTAGGAATTGAACCCAGGGTGCTTAACCACTGAGCCACATCCCAGCCCTTTTTATTTTTTATTTTGAGGCAGGGTCTCGTAAGTTGTTTAGGGCCTCACTAAATTGCTGAGGCTGGCTTTGAACTTTTGGTCCTCCTGCCTCAGTCTCCGGAGTCTCTGGGGTTACAGGCATGGGCCATAGTGCCCGGCTCCATGGCAACCTTCCGAGGGTCAGCAGAGGGATGAGGCATGGAGGAAATGGATAGAGTATTCTGGACAGGGCTATAAATGAGTGGCCCCAGCGCCTTCCCCTGGCTGAGGCCCTGTCTCCCCCATCGCTCCTGCCCTCAGGGCCAAGGCGCAGGCTCCACCAGCTGCCCTGCCACCTGAGGTGTCTCTCTCGAAGCCCTCTCACAAGTCGCAGGAGGGCCAGGCCCCGCAGGGGCAGGTTCTTGGCTGTCCTGTAGCATCCAGGAGCAGGTCAGTGCACTCTGCACCCTCACCAGTCGCAGGTGGGGACTCGGGATGAGGGCACGGACAGCCATGCCCTGGCCCTGCCACGCGCTTCCTGGGAGTATCAGAAAGAGAATCCCACCTGGGGCCTGGAGCAGGCTGAAGCCCTGGGGGAGGGAGACGCTGATCCAACTTTTGTTTTCCATCTGTCTGTCTGTCTGACCTCAGTGCCTAAAGCTGATCTATTTTTTGTTTTTTATTCTTTTGTCCCAGGTCCCAAGCCCAGTCCCCTTAAACACAGGTGACTTCCAGAGCACCATCCTGGGCCTTATTCTGCACAGTCCCTGTTAGCGTCCCGTATCTCCTACGTCAAACACCGCATCCTAGGTGGTTACAATAGCACACTGTTCTCTTACAGCTTTTGAGGCCAGAAGTCTGACGTAATTATCAACAGGATAAGATCGAGGTGCTTGCTCTGGAGGTTCCAGGACGGGGTGAGGGTCAGGGTCCTTCCGCACCTCCACTGGCTTCCGGTGACTCCACGCTCCTGGGCCTGCACACACTCCAGCCTCTGCCTCCAAGCTCACTGGACTTCCCTTCTGTGAGTCCAGCCCCCTCTTCAAGGAGACACGTGACGGCACTCCAGGCCCACCTGCAGAGTCCAGGGTGGCCTTCTCGATTCAAGGCCCTTGATTTAGTCACATTTGCAGAGACCTTTCTTAGAGGGCCAGGAGAGGGAGAGACCACTAAGGTGACATTCACAGGTTCAGCGATGATGAGCTGCAGGAGTGTTTTCAGTCCCCCTCGGTCCCTGGCATCCCTCCCGGCCTGCACACTGTCGGCAGAGCGGATTTCTCCAGCCCACCAACTCCCTGGGTCAGGAGAGCATGGTCTGGCCCTGCTGCAGACAGCACCCCTTACCCACAG
Source organism: Marmota marmota marmota (assembly GCF_001458135.2). NCBI lineage: Eukaryota > Metazoa > Chordata > Mammalia > Rodentia > Sciuridae > Marmota > Marmota marmota. The sequence continues at coordinate 50,782,665 of NW_026000005.1, forward strand.
TTGCACTTGGTGTCCAGCCCTGGCCCTGTGTCACCCTTGATGTCACAGTGTCATGGGAGGACCAGCAAGGGCCAGCTCAGTGAGGAGGCACTGAGCACCTCTGGAACATTTGGGGCAGCATCCTGAGCGTTTGGGGAGCTGGCTTTTCTTGCAGACCCTTGATCCTTGCTCTGTCTTTGCAGTGCCCATCACAGTCCTCCTTCAGGTGTCTGGGACCTTCTGTGGGTTTGTGCAGCCCTGGGCGGCCCAGGCGGCATCATGTCCCTGCTCTCCACATCTAGGAGGGAAGGGCCCTCCCCCTGTGCGACACAGGATGTCAGACACCACCAAAGGCATCAGGGAGCCAAAGATCTGAGACAACCATAGAAAAGTAGCTCACTGCCAGCGTGGAGCCTGTGTCAGGAGGGGACACGAAGGTGTCACATGCATCCGTCTCCAGCCAGTCTGGCGTCACCAGTGCATCTCTAAAATGCATCCACACAGAGCCCAGTAGCCCGGCACAGGTGTGGGTGATGCAGGTCAGTCTTGTGAGAACAGAGGAGCGTCTGGCCCTGCCTGCCGGCTCGGCCACATGCCAGGAAATGGAGCATTCCTCCTACAGGAAGAGCAGCCGAGACAGTGGACAGGGTGGGAGCCGTCTCAGGGCTGCAGAGAAGCTTGCGTGTGCTGAGACTTCCAGGAGCCACAGCTGAGTGGGACGGCATCAGGAATCCTCTGCACCTACAAGATGAGCGTTGGAGGGAAGCCGGGCTTCACCGCCAGCCCCAGATGCGCTTTCTCTTGTTCAGTAAGAACCAAATGATGCCTCTGGAGGAAATGGGGCGCTCTCGCCTGGAGCCTCACCTTGATTGTTCCTGAAACTTCTCATGAACCTGGCCAAACATTTGCTTGCCATACTTCCTCTACTCCTGGTTTCTAAGTCTGTGGGGGTGGTTCACAGAGCCCACCAGGAGCTAGCCAGCCCCTCATGGGCAAAACCACAAGCCACGGAGCCAGAGGGACACCCACGTCACGCGTGCTTCCCATTCAGAGCTTCCCACGGCACCCCGCGTCCTCTCCGAGGTGGCCTCTCTGCTCCCCTATTTCTGTGACAACAGCACCAAAACCTTTTAATTCGAGGCTCTGTAAACCTGCCCTGCCCAGCGGCATTGCCGAGACCCGCAGTGGTCCCCCGCAGACTGCGACAGTAGAACCCAAACACACGCCGGGGCGGGGGGTGGGGGTGCACTTCCTGGAGGAGTTCTGTCCTATTTTGTTGAAGATCCTAAAAGTCGAAACAGATCCAAGTGTGGAGCACCCCTTCTCATTTGCAGAGCAGGGTGCTCCTCCAGCCAGGCCTGGTCCCTGAGCTCACGGGAGACTGAATCAAGAGGGAAGGAAGGGCAGGGCCGGTGGAATTTGCCCAGATGGTGGCTCAGGACCATCGGGGGCAGAGGCCCAGGGAAGCCACCCGTCCAGGAGCCTCCAGCCCTTGGTGATTAGAACACATCAGAAGCTATTTTGATAATTATACCCTAAAGAAGAAACCCATAAATCTGGGTGGGGAAGCAGCTTTGGTGCCATTTAGAAGTGGAATCTGTCTGAACTGGCTGAGTGTTCTGAGGCTGGCAGCCTTGCGCTCCAAAGGGTGGGACCAGCTGCCTTGCTGTTTTGTTAAGAGCCGGAGAGGAGAACCAGGAAAATCCTAAGCTTGGCAACAATACAGAGAGTCGGGGCTCATCTGTGTGAAGATCCCAGTGGGAATCGCAGCCTCCCCATTCTTCCCAGCTACCAGGCTGCTCCCGGGTTTCCTTTAGATGCTCTCAGCCTCGGGCCTGGGCCCAGCAATTCTGGTTCACTTGGTCTGGACAGGATCTGTAAACCACCCCCAGGCAAGCTCAAGCGGATCCAGGGAAAAGGATACCAATCCTGGGCCCCTGCGTCCACGGTTTTTCCTACCAGAGCCGCCGTAGCTCTTACCTGTCGGAGATGAGGGCATGTGCATCTCAGTATTTCCTTGGAGCTCCATGGTCAGCAGGCTTTGTGCCACCCAGGGACGCTGCTGGTTCATGTGGGCAGGAGTGATTGGTTTTGAACTAAGGAAGAGTTTGACTAAGATGCACCCTGGTAGCCTGTCAAGATTGACAGGGCCTGGCACACTTGCTTCCTGATGGCAGAGGGAAAGAAAAAGAATAAAAGTGAAATAAGTGGTTCTGATAAACAAATATAAAATGGCCTTAAAGAAATTATGTGGAGCCAGGTGCAGCGGCACAGGCCTGTAATCCCAGTGACCTGAGAGGCCGAGGCATGAGGATCGCAAGTTCAAGGTCAGCCTCAGCAACTTAGCAAGACCCTGTCTCAAAAGAAAAACTAAAGGGCCAGGGTTGTGGCTCAGTGGTAGAGCACCCCTGGATTCAATCCCCAGTACAAAAAGGGAGGAGGGAAGGAGGGAGTGAGGGAGGGATCTGGGTGGTGCATGAAGCTGGTGCACTTTCAGGGAGGCTTATTGAAAGAAAAGCAACTTAAAGTTAGAAACACAGAAGGAGTCCGACTTGGGAAGGTGCCCGGACCTTCAGGTTCTCGAGCTGCTTGTGGAACCAAATGCACTTGACTGATGGCACTGCCTGGCTGAAGGGTGGAGGGCAGGGTCCCTGGACATGGTGCTGCTGAAGCAACTTGGCACCTGGAGGCGTTTGCAAGGCAGCCAACGGAACTGAGAGGGTCACAAAGCAGCTGTGAATCCCATCTGCCTTTATAGGAAGCTCTAGGCTCACTCCTGCCACAGTGTCTTGTGCTCCAGTGCTCCCCAGAGCTGCAGAACCCAGCCTGGGCAGGAGGTGGAGGAGCGGGCAGGTCATTGTCACGGAGGGCAGGCCAGCTCAGCGGGTGGTGATCACAGTGCATAAACCAGACCTGCGTCAGCAAGCCGCCGGAATGGCCAGCCCCTCGAGTCCAGATACAACTGGCATAAGACTCCTTGCAGAATGCTTGTGAAGCCGCTCCTTACAAAAGGCTTCAATCTCCCTCTTTTCCAGACTCTCTTTTGAGGATGAAGGCGAGGCAGTCCCCACCCAGCACACACAGCCGAGGTCCCGTTGCCCCACTAACATTCAAATAGAGTCTTAATGTTCATTTAAAGTTATTATGTTCTTATGTCAAGTACCGTGAACATGCTCAATCAAAGAACGCCCCTGGCAGGGACGGGCAATAACTGGACAGGAGGCCCCTCCTGCTCCCTGACACTCAGGAACTCCTGTCACATTTGGCGGCTTTCCACTTTCGGGAAATCTGCAGACTGGTCTCGCGGCGTTGGTCTCAGCCTCTGCTAGGATTCCCATGTGACCCCTAGCAAAGTGACCTCAGAGGCAGTTGTTGTGAAAACCCACTCCCTGAAAAAAAAGGAAATGTTTCTGAAAATCGCAAGTGTTCGCAGACAGGACCGAGGGGAGGCGCGTGCGCACATGGCCCCCAGCCGTGATGCCAGCTCTTAGCCACCTTGGAAGGAGCGGGCAGCTTCGACACGGCCGAGCGTCTCAGAAAGCTGACTGGAGGCCCTTGTCTTTTCTAAGCGGTGACGAGGCTCCACCAGCACATGGATTTGATTCGTGGTCACACACATGCTCCAAACCTAATGTCATCTTCAGCTTTTGATTTTATTTCCCTCTCTATGGGACTGGGAAAATCTTAGTGTCAGCCCAGAGAGGGTCTGCCTCTTGTTATCCTGGGCCCCCATAGCAAAAAAAAAAAAAAAAAAAAAACCTTGTCATGGATGGTTCTCAGAGCAGTAGGCTGCTCCAGCCCTATTCTCTTTTGGGTCCCCATCTCCCTTTAGCAAAGGTCCTCATCTGCCATCTGCCATCTCAAAAGCACGGTGCCCTCACAGAGAGCACTCATGGGCAATCCCTGTGCCTGTAGGTGAGGAATTGATGTGCTCAACTCTTGGGTGGCCCAGGAGGGACAGGGACAGGGCACAATGCCAGGGAGGTACTTCATGCAAGGAAGAACGTTCCTACAGACAAATCACAGAGGCCAGAGTCTTCCACACCCAGGATGGTGCTGGATGGAGCAGATGTTGGGTACACTCTTTGAGAATCACCAGACCGGGTGGGTGACCTGTGAAGGTCCTTATAGTGCGAATCTAGAATGTCCCTCAAGGATCCCTGGGTTAAAGGCTGGTCCCCAGCTCAGTGCTATAGGAGGTCCCCAGCTTGGTGCAGAACCTTTAGGAGGCAGGGCCTGGTGGGAGGTCTTAGGTCTTAGGTCATATCCTATCCTAAAAACAATTTTTGGGATAGGATAATTCAACAAAGACAGTCCTGGACGTGGGACTGCATTGAGAGGTGTGCTCTGGAAAGGAACAGCAGGACCTCAGCCCCCCTCTTCTTCTGTTTCACAGCCTGGCTTGTGACAAGGTGAGAGGTTCTGTTCTGCCATGTGCTCTGGCCACACATGACACAGGCCCAAAAGCAGCGGGGCTGATGGGTTATGAACTAAACCTCCAGAACTAAGGCAAAATAAGCCTTTTGTTTTTATAAGCTTATTATCTCAGGTAGTCTGCTGCAGTAATGGAAAACTGACTCACAGAATAGTGTACTCAGGAGAACACAACCCAAAGAGGGCTCTCTGAGTTTTTAGATGATTAATTCCAGAGATGGGTAAGTGATCCTCATACAGCTTTTGACCCTCTTTTCTCTGGAAGTCATTAAATACAGTTGTGTTAGCTTTTTGTCACTGTGACCAAAATACCTGACAAGAACAATTTAGTGAAGGAAAAGTTTATGTGGGGTTCATGGTTTCAGAGATGTAATCCATGGCTGGCTGACACCGTTGCTCTGGGAGGCAGATCACCGGAGTGGAAGGGTGCGGCGGGAGAAAACTGCTCGGCTTATGGTGGCCAGGAAGCAGGGAGAGGGAGGAGCCGGGGGGAGACAGAATCCCCAAGCGCACACCCACCTCCAGACCTGCTCCTCCAGCTGCGTCCCGTCCCACCTGTCTACAGTCGCCACCCGCCTCGCCCACTCCAGTTAGTAGGGCTGACTGGTGACAGCTCCCTACACTGGTCATTTGCCCCTGGACATTTCTGCTTCATCTCACATGAGCTTTTGGGAGACACCCCATCTCCAAACCCTAACAGCCCATTTTCTCTGGAGGAAACAAGTGCACTGTCCCTCTCCAGGGGAGGGACTATTTTTAGGATAGGATCATTCAACAAAGACAGTCCTGGACGTGGGACCGCATTGAAAAGGTAGAGAAGTTTCTTGGCAGGGGTGACACCTAAGGCAAGCTGGGGACAGAGAATCTGGCCTCTGTGCTAAAGCATATTGACACCAGGTTCTGGGTCCTCTGTGGAGTAAATCAAGGATGTCACTAAGGAACAACTTGATCTGTGGGCACATAAGGCGCCAGTCATTTGAGTGGGTGCTGGTTCAGATCTGTAGCGTTTCAGTGAAACCAGATCCAGATGCCGACGGCTGGAGGAAGCGCAGGGCAGTGCACCTCCCAGCGGTCAGGCAGTGTCCTTCCACATGGAGCGTCCCAGATCAGCCCATCTGCAGCAGGAAGGCACCCCATGTGCAAGGCACATGCCAGCTCAGGCACACAGCTGGGGGGGCAACCGCACAGGCACCCCACCCCACCATGCAGGCTGCTCTTAATGCCTTTATGTTTCCAATTAATTGTTTAGAGCACATCTTTTCCACCTCACACACGAAATGCCCTGCTCTCCTCTCATTTCCCTGAAACTCAGTTCAACAGGGATTCAAGCTTGAGCCAAAGGCCCAGTGGAGAGACCCATGAAGCCCAGACAGTCCATCCTCATGTGAATATGGTTGCTGGGAGAAGACGCCATCACTGACAGCCAAAGTCACCTATGTACTGCCACCAGCAATGCTGGTCCTCTCCGGTTCAGACTCTACCCAAAGTTGTCACTCATTCATTCAACAAACATCCGCTAAGTGCTAAGGGTTGGTCTCATCCTTGGTTCTAGGGTTAGGCCCAGTCATGGCCAGAGCAGCAGGGAAGGAGGCTGCCAGCCTCAGCCCACAGAGTTTTTATGTCTTCTGGGCTCATCTCCTGGCCCCTACTCCCTTGATACAAAGTGTAAAGTATGTTCTGTGAGGCATGTGTTATTCTTATTTTATAAACAAAACACAAGAAGCTCATATAGATTAAAATTTTGCATAAATACCATGTGGTGAAGGAGGGGTTTGCATGTGGGTCAGTGCATTGTCTTTCCTAGCCACCAGCCTCCACTTACTCTGAAGAAAGTTGCAGACCAGGAAGCAAGAGATAAATTCCAAAATACACGATAAGAAGGAAAGGAAACCCACAGTACTGAGGGGCAGAGGTCTTCACAGTCCTCTGTGGAACCCGAGATTAAACAAGAACAAATTCTACCCAAGCAGGTCAGAAAAGGCTTCAAAGAAGGGGTAACATAAAAAGGGTCCCCGATGAAGCAGACAAGGATTCCCGTTTGCAACTCCCATTGGACACTGTATTGGAGATCTCAGCCACTGTAATAAGGGAAGAAAAATTGACAAGGGTGTAAAGATTGAGGAGGAAAAGGTGAGTCATACATGTGGAATGGTCTACTCAGAATGGTCCCACGAGTTGGAGGGGAGGTATGTTATCCCCTATTCTTGATTATTCCTGGTGGTCCCCACTCTTCAGGGTGTGATCTGCACACAGGCAAATGGGCTCCCTCACATGAGAGACAGCCCACAGAAGAGAAGAGGGCTGCAGGCTGCAGAGCTCTGTCTACAGCTGCAGCAGAGCTTAGAAGAGAGAGGCCATCGCTACCTTATTTCCTACAGTCAGGAACAAGTGAAAACTGACGCTTCTCACTAGTAAGGAATATTGCATTATATGTTCTAGTCCCTGCCGTACACACATAACATGCCAGATACCACCCCACAGACATAAGGAAAGCGACGTGATAGAAGATGGAGATACTAGAAGGGAGGACAAACAGTTCCGTTACTTACAGGGGTTACAGAGTTCACACACAGCAAAACAAGACTGAAAACTAGCTAGAGTCACCCCTGAAGTCGCCATCCTGGGTAAATAGAACGTGCACATTTATGTCCGTCTGTACCCTCTAGACTCTGTGTCTCTTTTGTCTCCCTCAGCAGAATTACACATGAGGTCTCCCAGAACATGAGTCTGTGGTCAGGCACCCCTCCTGTTCCGTGGTAAGATGTGGCCTTCACCCCATCCCACGTAGGCCACAAGTAGCGACTAAGTCCTGCTCTGTGCTATGGGGGAAACCCACCTCCATCCTTGACACCCAGGAAGAGTGGCCCAATGGGCAGACCTTGCCCTCAGCAGAGCATCTTTTGGGGCAAAAACCAGTTCATTTGTCTTCCACAGACATGGTCCCCAAGCAGTCCGAGGGCATTTCTCTACATTTTCCTCTATCAATCCAATGAGCACATTTTATTAGTATCACAGCAGGGACACCAATTGGCAAGCACCTTTCCCGGCTGTGCACTTTCGGTGAGTGGCGAAGTGACCAAAGGCTCTCCCTTAACTTAGCTGAGTAAAGGCTGCCAGATCCAGGTGTGCTGAGACGGAGCTTTGCGATTGTCTGGTAATAGGTGGGTGAAGAAGGAGTGGAGAAGCGCACCCACTGCCCCTGGACCTGACCGTGCGGGAGCCACGTGCTCCTGGGGGACGGGGACACACCGAGCCCTCCTCCCTCAGTGGGTCCCCCTCAGTCTTGGACTGGCAGCTTCCTCTGTGCTAAGTGGGTCACTCACCTCCAGTGGCATTTCCAACCTACATGCCCTTTTGTACCATTAACCATGGGATCTGGTGCTCACCCATGGAAGAACAAGTGACCATGCCAAGGACCCTGTGGGGAAAGCCTGGGCTCGTGGAGGCACGCAGCACATGGTACTGTACCTGTGGGGTTTTTGTGAGGTGATTAGCATCTGTCCATCACACCGGACTCCACATGCTGATCAAGGACCTGACACCTGCCGGAGACTTTGTCTGACTACAGCTGAGAGCAGAGAAGATGTGGCCTATTGTGGGGGCAGGTCTGGGCTAGATGGCTAAAATACTGGGAGAAGTGTGCTCTGTGTGTGTGTGTGTGTGTGTGTGTGTGTGTTTGGATGTCTGTGGGGTGGTATCTGGTATGTTATGTGTGTATAGTATGTGCGCATATGTGATGTGAGTGGTGTGTGTGATGATGTGAGTGGTGTGTGTGTGGTATGTCCATGTGTGGCATGTGTAACTTTGTATGTTTTGTGGTATTTATGTGGTGTGTGTTTGAGTGTGTGATGTGGCATATGTGTATGGTGTTTGTGTGTGGAAACCTGTGATCTATGTGTGTGTTATGTAGTGTGGCAAGTATGTGTATACATGAATGTGTGGTGTGTCTTGTGTGTTGTGGTGTGTTTGTAGTATGGCAGATGCATAAAGTGTTTGCCTGTGGGGTGTGTGTGTAATGTGTACATGTGGCAATTGGGTGTGTGGCACATGAATGGCAGTGTGTGTGTGTGTGTGTGTGTATGTAGGAGCAGGAGTAGAGGAGAACGTGGCTGCCCCAGGAAGGGCCGAGACCTGGGGCTCTTGTCCTGAGAGGCGCACTCCGAGCCCGACCTCCGGAAGGTTCCCTACTGCCGCAGGCTGCAGGGCCAGGATGTGGCCTGGACTCTGCCATGACAGGGTAAAGCAGAGAAGCCAGGGGTGGGAAAGTGGGCTTCTACACCAGGAGGGGACGCTCACCCTTGGACGTCTCCCTTGGAGGAACAACTGCTTTTCAAAACAGAAGAGAATTCTGAGAAAGCCTCCTTTGGCAGTCACTGGGAAGCAGCTGCTCACCATCATGGGCGTCCAGCCAGTGTGCGTGAAGCAATGGGCGACAGCTCCGTGGGCTCAGGGCCTGGGGAACAGGGTCCCCTAGAGACAGTGGCAACACACTGAGTGACTCAGGGTAGGTCTGAGTCTTCGTACCCTCCCTTGTGCTGCTAACTTGGCACGTCCCAGCTGGGGACCCCACAGACACCACAGCCGCCTGGCCACTGGCCAGGCTTGAGGCAGACAAGGGAAATGGAGGAGAAGTGACGAGGGGAGGGATCTCACTCCTCTGAGGCACCGGGAGGGGGACTTGCAGGGACACCAGATGTCTGTAGGCAAGCGTACCCATGGAGAAGGCCCACATTGTGCAACTTGGAGCACTTTCTATTTCTGGCCTCTGCCCTATGGGGTGCTCCTAGCGCCAATCCATGGGCAAGACAGGCCAGCGAGCCAGCCGCAGAGGAGAGCTGGGACAGAGTGGAAGGCAACCGAGCTAGGTCCCAGTGAACCCTCGGGAGGCTTCTTGGGGGCCAAGCTGGAAGAGAGGGACTGGCAGCACACACATGGAGACACGGGAAGGGACATTGAGGACGATTACCAACCAGGGAAATCCAGACAGAGGCTGGGTTGATTTGAATCAGACAGGGTTACTGTGAATTCCGAGGTCAAATATATAAGCGAGCCTTTTCCACACCATACATCAGAAACCGCAGGCTGCATGTGACTCCCCTGAGGGTCTGGAGATGCCCATTCTCTCTTTCTCACGCAGGCAGACACACACATGTTGGGTATGAGTGTGAGTCTTCTACCACGTGGGTGGCAGAAAACGCCAAAGTCCCGTTCTTGAGGTTGACATGAAAAACTGCCCAGATTCTCTGACTATAATATAATAAAATTAATGTAATGACTTAAGTGGAAACGAAAACCCTGCCACATGAAAATCCTCCTAAGCAACTTTTGTTAAAATTAAAGAAAGAATAAACATAAGTTAACTAGGCATTAAACTCAAAATTTAGCAAAACAACAAATTACCCTCAAGGAAAGCTGATGAAATCAATGATGGCAAAAAGTTAAAACGAATGCTTTACAGGGAAAAGAGTTTCTTAAGTGAGTTATAAAACACAAGCCATCACAGAAAGGCATGCAAAATTAGACTCATGAAAACAGAAACACTGTGTGAGAGTGCAAAGTGCCAGGGGCGTAACACTGCACCAGGCCAAGGGAAAAGGGGGTTTTCAAACTGGAGAAGGGTACTCTTGGTGCAAGTGACTGACAATGGATTGATGTGTAAAATGTATAAAGACAACATACAAATGGACAAGAAGAAAAAACCCAACATGATCCACACTGATGCAAGAAAGTGACCAGATAACTCCGTGGGAACTTTTTCCCATGGGAAAAGGAAATCTTTTTAGTAGGTACATGAAAATATTCCTAAAGTTCCTACTTATTGGGACATGCTAATTAGGTCAATCAGATGCAATTTTACCTCATTAAATGGCAAAAATTATTAATTCTAAACAAGTCTTCTTGATTGTGCAAGAGCAGAACTCATATTTGGTCCCAGTGTAAATTGGTGCAACGTTTTGTGTGTGATTTGGCAGTGCAGGTAAGCATTCCTGATGGCAGATGGCTCCGCAATCCTCCTTTTGATCCACTTGTGAAGTCGTGAAAAACAGCATCCTATAAGTCTATACCAGCAAACTTATCCATAAAAAGTGAGGAAGAAATAAAGACTCTCAGATGAATGAAAACTGGGGGAGTCAGTGGCCAGCAGATCTTCCTGAAGGAAATGCTAACTCCTGGCCAAAAACTTACGAAAGGAAGAGCATCGATGTGGGAGGCCACCTCACACGTGATTTGAGTTCCCTCCCTGGCTGGGTGAGGGGCGCCTAGACACAGCTGTGTCAGAGCTTTGCCCACCCTTCTCCAGGTCCCAGGGCTTGTCTGTGCAGAGTTGTGTCTGACCACTGCCCTGAAGACCCAATTGTCGCTCCTGACCTTGGGATGCTGCCCTTAACCTTCATTGGATGGGATTTTCCCTTGAATTTTTTGTTCGCCAGTAAAAGCCCACTCCCTGGCGTGTTCTCGCTCTCTCGCTAGTCTCTTCTGTAAACCTCGCTACCACATTAGGTGGCTGGAGGCGGGAGCGAGGAGAAGCTGTCCCGGAGCTGGTATTAAAGGTAATAAGAGTCTTGTCTCTTTAATTTAAAACTCCCTAGCGTTTACTCATGAATCGAACCTTCTTTCATGAAGCCAGCGCTGGTCGCGTGGCAGAATCGAAGAAATAAATGACAGTAAAATCAAATCTTCAGCTTTCCTATTTCTTATTCATGATTTCTCTTTAAAAGGTAATTAATTTGTTGAAGGGATGATAGTAACAAAGGCCCTGGGACTTTACGACATTCTTAGAAGAAAGGAGTTTCAGCAATGGGCAGAGGAATGGCCACGCCGCTGGGTCCCTGTGCCATGCAGGAAGTGTGCGGTGGGGACAGGTTCCTCAGAAACACATACTGTGATCCCCAGTGAAACTGCGAAAACATATTACAAACAGTGCGAATGGTAAGCCACAAGCAGAGACAAAGGGTACCCTCGCTACGGAACCTTGGAATGCTAGACCAAGAGCATCGGGGAGACTCGGCCCAGGGTGAGGAAGGAGATGTACTTTTCCCTGGTCCTTAGGTCCAACCAAAAACCTGGATGTTTTATATAAAATGGGTAGAGGAAGACCCTGAGGGGAGGAGAGAAGACTGTAGATTTGCTGGGGTCTCCAGGAGCTATGAGGCCCCCCGGGGCCTTCACTTTGTCTCATATCCAGCCTTGTGCCGGAGAATCTGGGCATCCAGAGACTCCCAGCCGTACAGAGAGAGAGCCCACCCCCAAGACATCTGCACTTTCTAGCTTAAGGAAAAGGCAGCCTGAGAAGACTGGAAATGAGCCAAATATGGGGGGGAAGGAAACTGTGGCTCCACTTCAACCATACCAGAGAGGCCCCGAGGCCTGCCACCCCATGGGCTGAACAGGCAGCCCAGCCCCCCATGGGCTCTCCACCCCCACGGTGGTCACATGACCCCCGTCCTCTCTGCTGGAGCACTGTGGGAAGAGACGGGACTCAAGACCCCTGGAGGGGCGAGACACCCTCACCTCACTTTGCCAGGGGAGACCACGTGGAGAGCAGTGACATGGCTCTTCCTCCTCCCAACCAAGGAGGTGTTGGGAGATGCAGCAGGAAGCCAGGGTCCCCACCTCCACCAGTGCTACAGGAACCCTTCTTACCGAGTCGGAGGCTGGGGGGAGCAGTACTTCTACCCATTTCCTCTGCCAAAGCAGTGTCAAGAGCAAGTTTGAATAATATCTATGGACTTATGATAAGATAGGGCCCCAAATGTTCAGATTTCTTAAAAAAAATCTCTGTCACATGAAAACCAGAAGATCTCAAGCTGCATGAAGAAAGACAGTGGACCCCCATGCCAGGGTGGCAGAGATCAGGGTTACCTGGCAAAGGTGTCAGCGTCACCAGACAGCGTTCCAAAGTGTAATTGCAAATACATGTGATACAAATGCAAGATTCAGGGCCTCAGCAAAGAAATGGAAAGTATCACCGAGACAGAAGATATAAAAATGACCCAAATGGAAATGTGAACTGTTGAGTCAGCATTCTGTTTCTGGAGTAAATCCTGCTTGGTCCTGTTGTATCAGCTTCTCTACCTGCTGTTATGCCACGGATATTTTGTTGAGGAGTTTTGCATCACTATTTATGAAATGAATATTTTCCCATAGTTTTCTTTTTATGTCTATGTGGATTTTGATATTGGAGTAACATGGGCTTTGCAGACCGAGTTGGGTAATGACTCCTTCTCTTTGTTGGAAGAGTTTGTGAAGGATTGGGGTTGACTATTGAACACTGGATAGGGTTCACCAATGAGGTCACCCAGTCCTGGAGTCTTCTTGGTGGGAAGAGTCTGGATTGCTAATCTGATCTCTTTACCTGTTATATGTCTGTTCTATTTCTTCTTCATTCAGTTCTAGTAGTTTGTATATTCCCAGGAACTTGTCCATTTTATCTAATTTGTTGGCATATGATCTGTCATAGTGTTCCTTTATATGCTTCTTAAATTTCGGTGAGATCAGTAGTAGCAGTCCCCATTGCAGTATTATTTTTAGTAAAGGAAGTCTTCTCTCTCTCTCTCCTTCCCTCCTCCCTCCCTTCCTCTCTCCCTCTCTACCCCATCTCTCTTTCTCTCTCATCAGTCCAGCTAAATGAGATTTTTTTCCCTTGACATCCTTCATGATATTAAAAAGACCCCTCTGTTTCTCACTGTCTGGTTTTATCATAGATTAGTGCTGAATTTTGTGAGATTTTCTCAGTCTATTCAAATAATTCACTCCTTACTCACCACAGTAAGGAGACATAGACATGGTGGCACAACCACTGTTGGAGAATATGCGTGGGTGTCGGTCAACTTTGTGTCACTGTGACCAAAATACCTGACAAGAAAACTCAGAGCAGGGTTCATGGTTTCAGAGGCTTTGTCCATGATCAGACAATTCCACAGCTCTGGGCCTCAGTTGAGGCATGGCATCATGGCAGAAGGGAGTGGTAGAGGAAAGCCACTCAGCTCATGATAGCCAGGAAGGAGAGGGAGGGAGGGAGGGGAGGGGGAGAGAGAGAGAGAGAGAGAGAGAGGCACCAGGGATAAAATATAAGCCCAAAGTCACACCCCAGTGACCTACTCCATCCAGTTACTACCCACCCGCCTACAGTTACCCTCCAACTAATCATTCAAATTATTAGCCTATCAAATGGATTAATCCACTGATCAGGTTACAGCTCTCTCATAATCTAATTATTTTACCTCTGAATATTCCTACAAATTAACATAGGAGTTTTTTGGGGGGAGGACACTTCATATCCAAAATATAACAGCATGTGAATTAATGAAGGAACTATTGTTTCCGTTATAAATATTATAGGACTAGTATTGGACTTTTTAAAACTTGTGTGCATGTGCTATTTTAATTTTAAAATTGTTTTAAATGAAAATAAAATTTATGCCTTGTTTTTACATAGAAGTCTCTATTAGGAATATTAGTAATCTCAGAACAGTATATCCACCAATTCAAAATAATGCAATAAAATTCCATAGGAATTGAACATGTTGGCATGACAGGAACCCAGACATAGATGAAGATTAAAAGAACTTGGGGACAGGGAGACAGGACACTGGATTAAGTCAGAGTTAGAGTTAGCCTATCAGCTAATCACGGGCTCTATTAAATAAGAGTAAAGGGCTATAGAATGGAATAGACAGGTAGATCAGTAGAATAGCATGAGAGTCCAGAAATAGAAATAAGTGTATGGGAATACAATTTCTGATAAAAATGAGTAAAGAAAAAGGATTATTCAATAAACATTGTGGAGACATTTGTAAAAATCAATAAATAAAACTGGATTTTTGGCTCAGTCAACATCAAAATTAATTCCAGATGGGTAAAATATTTAAAAACAAAATACAAAATCATAAAATTATGAAGAATAACTTGAGTGAAACTTTTACTCATGTTGAGGTAGAGTGATTTCAAAGCCAAAAAAAGAATTCTAAAGGAAAAGAACTGGATTCAAATGCACCAACTTAGCATTCACCAAAACAGAAGAGCCCAGTGGGAACTCGGCATTAGCACCTCACCTCCCCAGCCGCGAGCTAAGGGAAAAGACCTTGTGAGATGGGATAGATAGCAGTTCATTCTTTAATTTACCAAGAGTTTTTTCCATCAGTAAAAAATAATGTGGTCACACCAGGGAAGGAACCTAGTCTGGGCAGGAGCCGACTCTCCACACTGAAGCGCAGCCTCCTGCCCCATCCCAGGGCCACACATCAGATTAGTGAGTAGGTGGCAGAAAGGACCGAGTTGTAAGAGGCAGGCAGGAAACCGCCAGCCTTCCTGTGAAATGTGTCCCCAAATATCCCCTGGGTCCAACTTTTCCCTTAGACTTTACTGTAAATCTTCTGTTTTGTTATCTTTTTTTTCCCTTGCTTTTATGAGTAAAATCTTTTTGCATTCTGAAGTGAAGATTTGCTTTTAATTCTTGTTTTCTTAGGGATTTTATTTTCCTTTTACAGGTAGCTCTTCAGAACCGTGACAGTGGACGGCAGTGTTTGATATGAGGTAAGGACTCAATTAATCCGTTTCCAAAGAGCTTCTGGGTCGCCCAGCACTGCCCACTGGGGTCACTTCCTGCACTGACAGCGAAGCTGGCTTCATCATCGCGGTGGGCAGACTCACCGTAGGCCTCGTCACCTGTACTTACCAGGACATCTGGTTGCCCACCAGACCTCTCTTTCTGAAGAGGAAGAAAATGAAGACCAGAGAAAGGTAGGCATGCCCCAGGCCACCAGCTGGGAGAGGGTGGGGCCTGCGAGTGGCCTCATCCGTCTCCTGGCAGGGACCACAGCACCCTCTCCACCAGAAGTGACTCTGCCCGTCCCCATTGTCCCCATCACAGCCACAACCTCCATTCAGAGGGGAAGTCGAGACCCCTGGTGCTGGGATGGTGCTCTGGAACCCCTGCCCACCCTGTGCAGTGCCCCACGTGGTGCCCTGCGTGGGAGAACCAGCTGCCACTTCCTCCTTCCATCCAGGCCAGCGCCCAGCTCTCAGGCCTTGAGGCTGGAAGCTCTGTGGGAACCGAGTCTGTCCGCACTGGTCACTAATCCTCTGTGCCTCCAGTCCCCACCTAGAGAACAATAGCTAACTAACATCTGGTGAAGATGGCCTGATCGACCCCTGTAACGTGCTCAGCTCCGGAGCTGGATCTTAACAAGTTTGCTCAGTTGAAGCCTTGGTCCCTAGTCAATTGGTTTTGTTTCTTTCAGCAGATGCACATTTTTTTCTCTTTAGTTTTGAGATTGGCATCCTGAGAAGAGTGCCGTCATCTCCCAGGAAAACATTCTGCTGGAAGCCAGACTCGCCCTTAGCACGGGGAGCAGAAGCTGCTCCCATAGCTTCCAGGTGCCTTGATGACCGGGCGGAAGGACAACAGCACTCAGAGAACTTGCTGTTTCTCACGCGTTTGGGGAGATGCCATTTCACTCATGCGGAAAACAATTTTTTTTTTAATCTCATTGAGCAAAGAAAGATATTAGTCTAAGAGACAGAATATTACTATCACAGCATTTTTGTCTGATGAAAAGCTGGCCCAACTCGACATTGATTAAACATTGTACGTGCAGTAATTCTCCAGACAATAAAAACCTTGGCATAAGATAACCTTGTAAGCAAAGTTCATCTACGGTCAGGTGGTTTCACCAAAACAATCCTATCCCAATATTATTGTCCTAAAAACTGACATTCCTGGTCACCTCTTTAGGGACCTCGGTTTTGATTAAAGAACAAATTGCCTGGAGGGATCTCTCGGAGCTACATCCTCAACGGTTCTCATCTCCTCCACCAACCTGCGCTGATCCCAAGTCAGGCTGACCTCCCCTCCTCTCCTGAGCACTGACCGGGGTGCTCCATCCTGGCAACACCTGAAACACCTGCTCACCTTCCTCCTGTTTCACCCCTCACCCGGCCATTCCAGAATTACTGCCCCAAGTACGTGTGCCTTTGCTGGGCAGCAACTTGGGCAGCCCCCTGGTGGTGCTGGAGGCAGGCCACCCTGGGCTCTGTGAGGGATCTTGGGTCACATGCACCAGGCAGCAGCCTGGGGACAGCTGGCCTCCCCAGCTTGCTCTGAGCAGCCTTCCAGAGCAGCTCCTCTCACCGACTGCCCCAGAAGTAGCTTTGCAAACACTGTGGCTCCATTAACTTAGTCCATGAGCTGAGTCGTGTTTAAACACGTGGGGTGCCCAGGGAGGATCATCCAGCTTGCAGTTAAGATTCTTCAGAAAGCAGCTTCCGTGCCTAAGGAGATGCCAACAGAGAGTCAGCCCTGGAGAACAGTGACCAGGACAAAGTAGAACCAGACTTTCTGTGAATTTCCATCTGGGAAGATTCTTAAGAAAATTGAGTCCTAACTGAGTCCCCCTGGAAGCAATGACTTTCAAACTTCGTGTTTAGTATGAGATTAAACTTTTCAAGTAAAATTTTATAAAGAAAATATTTGCTAAAGAAAAGCAATTCTGACCAAGTGGCAGAGAGATGTGGAGAGGTCGTCAGCCCCCTGACCTCTTCGCCAAATGACCCCAGAGGTACCACCATGAACAAATGCCCAAACACCTGAAACCACTGCTCTAGAGACTATGGCAGTCTCCCTAGAAACCATGGTGGCTTCCATGCGTCACAGTGAAGATCTGGTGCAGCCAGGGGGGCCTCTCTCCAGGACCATTTCCCAGAAGAGTTTCCTGCTGGTCTCCCTCATGCTCAGGATGGCCTAGGGCTGGAAATGCCAGAGGACTGGAAGGAGGGGTCACATTGTTTTGGATTCTTTAATTGCAAGCAATCGAAATTGACTCTATCTAACCACCTCAAAAAAAAAAAAAAGGAGGGGGATTTACTAGATGAATAGGGAGTGGCTCCCAGACCCAGGTAGTAGAAGATGAGCAGCAATCCCATCTGGTTGTCCTCTTTGGGAAGAATCAAGTCCTATGTGGAAGAAACAATGCCCCCAAGGAAACCCCAAAGTTTCTTAGGTGCCCAAACAATAACTGTCTACTACCAGCCCTCCATTTGGGGAAGCTACTGGGCTTATTGCTTATGAGGTTGCAGCCAAACTCAGGCTCCCTGATTCGTGGCTCTGAATGTTCACATGATGCTGCAGCCTCGTGGGTGACACCTGAATCACTCGGTGGTCAGGAGTCAGTAACTGTCCTGCCTTGGCCGTGTGGCCTGCTCTTGAGTGCCCTCCAGCTTGGACCCTTTTCTTCTTCACTAGGTTGAGGCAGGTCTTCCCCTGGATGCTCCCTCCCAGGTCCCACGGCTCTTCCTCTGCACACACTGTTGGAGCAGGGAGGACATGTCTCATCTAACTGGTGCCACCACCCATGTCCTACTTGACCCCAGGGCTGTGGCTTTTGGTCCCGTTATAAATTGAGTTTCTATGGGCTATCAACACTTAAGCTGAGAAACCCAGAGGCATTGGCTTGAGGGGCCAGACACCAGAGGGGCACAGCGAAGGGCCAACCAGCCACAGTGCAGCAGGGACTGAGGCCAGAGTCACCTCGGAGAGCAGATGCTCCACTAGAGGAGATGGTGTGAGTGACGGGCGGCTCCAGGTCCACATCCTGACGCAGCAAAGCGCAGCCCAAGCAAGGGCAGGTGTGAGTCTCCCCCCTCCCCGGGGCGGGGCTGTGGGCTCGGCCTTCTGACGGCCTGGAGCCTTCATGCCTGCTCATGCCAAGGCCAAGGCGGGCTGTTCTGGAGAGCTGGGGACAGTTAGCCCAGCTTTCCTCCAGACCCCGCTAGGTCAGCAGACAGCCCTGACTCTCCATCCCAGTCAGTTTCTTTCCCCAAGTTTCAACCCTCTGAAGCCTTTGATTCTGAATCTGAGAGCAGCACTGAGTCAGGACACAGCGTCCTTCACATGGGGCCAATGACCAATTCAAAGCCTGGCACTTGAGAGTCCGAGAGCCCCATTGACATCATGTGGCTCCCTGGGGCAATGGTGTGGAGCAGGAAGGTAGGAAGAAAATTGCTAAAGAAACAGGTGGGGGTCACTGGGGGGCGTTTTGGAAAACTAACCGAGGATTCAAGTTTTAGACGTAGATTTTGTCTCTTTGCACTGCAGCTGGAACAGATGGGAAATCACAAGTATTTGTTGAATGAATTGGTGAGCAAATAAGATGTTTTAGAACAAAAACGTTGGTGATAATGAACAGCAACTGTGACAAGACCAGGGACAGCCGGTGCTCCCGGCGGACACCCTGGATCTGAAATGATCGTTAAACGTGAAGACAGATGAAGAAGGGCTGTAGTGGGACAGGTACAAGTGGCATCAAGGGGCTGAGAGTCGGAGAGACGGTAAGAGGTGGAACTGATGCTGGTCACGGGGCAGGAAGACAATGACCCACGAGACCCCAACATGGTAGGCTGAGCATGAGGACGTCAACAGCAAGGGAGACGCACGGGGGAGACGAGTTTGGAAGACAGCATGTGCCCACCTGGGTGGGTCACTTGGCCGGAGCCCAGGAGAGGGTCCCGGACCGTGAGCTGTGCTGGGGGTTGCAGGAGTCACATTTCCACGAGGTGCGTGGCACAGTGAGGAACCAGGAAAGCTTCACCGTCTGGTCTCCGTGGCCACCAAGCTGGCCCCCTGCTTCTGTCCTCTCCAGCCTCAGGACTTGAGCCACTTATTAATCTCGGAGGAAGAGTGTGGGAACTGAATTCCTCTCCCTCGTTGCCCTGAGAGCAGAGTTGACCCCAGGACTGGTGTGCAGATATTTGTTGGGGACACTGTCTCAGGAATCAGAAGCCAGGATCCAGGGAGAGGACGAGAAGGGGGATAGCCATGTCGAGTATGGAAAGGGCCACGGCAGTGGGCAGCTAGGGCTTGGTTCCTCAGGGGCCTGGGGAGGAGCACACAGTGTCCCTAGAATTGGCTCTCTGAAGAACAAGAGTACGGCACGGATTCTTCAGCCTGTGTTCCACACTGGGAGCCACCAAGGTGTGGCTGCCCCTGCCCCCGGGGTGTCTCTGAGCTCGTCAAGTGGGGACCCATGGTGTCCACAGCACTGGGGCAGCTCCAGGGCGAGTGAAGGGCCTGCTGGCTCACACTGGAGGCCAGAGTGCCAGAAACTGAGAGCAAAGTCCCTGCGAGCTTTCCACAGTCACAGCCAGCCTCGGAGAAGCTGAGACGATGCAGACGGAGCCCCAGAGCTACCCGACCCCTGGACCCGGCGCTCCTCAGGCCCACTCCTGCCCCACGTCTCATCATCCAACCAATAGGGGTTCTTTGGGGTGGTGGCTGATCCCAACTCTTCACAAGACTTAATATTCAGGCTATGGAAGAAGAGTCCCTGCTACAGGGCACGCAGAGGGCCCCTGGCTACCCCCACCTCCCTCCTTCATGTCCCTTCTAGATCCCCACCTCTGCCTTCCCCTCTGAGGCCCTGAACACTGGCTCCCTTGCCCTCTTCAGCCAGGACAGCTGTGATGGCCTGTGACTGCCATCACTGGCTTGGAGGTGTTAAGAGACGTCCAAGGGAATCCCACAGACTCTGGAGATGCTTCCCCCAGGAGCAACTGAGACCCTGGTGACAAGGCTCAGCTACCCCTCCCTACTTGCCCGTGGATCCACCAGCTCAACAGTCCAAATGCTCAGCTGAACTCAGAGCCTCTGATCAAGGGCACACTGTGTCCCTGGAGGAAGTTCCTTCCCTGTGAATCAGGGACTGGGCCGCAGCAGGGCTGCTGCTACAGGGACCAGGTGGCCAGATTCCACGGTGGATGCTGGACTCCACAGTGCGAGGGGCAGTCCATGCCATGCCTGAGCCATCTGGCCTACGGATAGCAGCTTGTCCACAGCAAGCACTGGTCAAGAACTTGTAGCCCAGAAGGTCAGTTCCACTGCCACCGGATGAAGCGAACATTCAAGAGGCAGGGTGATGGGGGAGAAAGGTTGTCAGTTGGAAGATGGGGACACTTATCCTGAAAAAGCCACCTTGCTCAGTTTGCAGCACAAGGCTTCTGTAGGGGTCCTGGGTGGCATATCAGATAGGCAGGAGCTGGGGTTGTAGATTTCAGGGGGTCCTGCTTCCTGATGCACAGGATGTTGTTATCTGCAGGTCAGCGGAGGTTCTGGTTCTGTAAACCGTGTGTGTGTGGAGGGGTGTGTGTATGGTGTGTGTATTGTGTGTGTGTGTGTGTGTGTGTGTGGTGGGTGTGGGTGTGTTGTGTGTGTGTTATGTTGGGGATTGAACCCAGGGCCTTGTGCATGCGAGGCAAACACTCTACCGACTGAGCTATGTCCCAGCCCCTGGGTTCTGTAGGAAGTTACTGATGAGGAAATCTTACAACTTGTGTTGTTTTAGTTTCTTTCCCCAGAAAAGCTAACCCTGCAGTCAAACTTTAGGATACAAAAGCATCCTTCATCAGGTAACAGGGAAAGTCAGAGTGCTCAGGGCGGGTGGGGCTGGGGTGGGATGGAAAAGCCACTTTGGCAGGACAAGGCAGTGAAACACA
The DNA here is from genome assembly GCF_001458135.2 of Marmota marmota marmota. NCBI lineage: Eukaryota > Metazoa > Chordata > Mammalia > Rodentia > Sciuridae > Marmota > Marmota marmota. Next base: position 50,803,566 of record NW_026000005.1, read on the forward strand.
GCTCTTCACAGATCAGCTGGAACCTGGGAAGGGGCTCCAGAAGGCTGTGAGACACTGAGCATACACTGCTCAGCTGAGTGGCCTCCAAAATTAGTGAGTTTAGGATCCACTAAACGCAGGTGGGACTAGGGGATGTCATCAGGCTTCCCTGGGTAATGGGTTTAGCCCACACGCTGCGTCCCGGGGAGCAGCACCCCAGCTAACCAGAGTTGCCAGGCCTGGTGTAAATGAAGTTATAAAATGAATTTTCCACTGTCCTGGGAAGCTAGCGCCTGGGAAGGGCGAGTCCTGTCCACCACCCACCCCTTCCTTCTTCAGAAACTCAATTAACCACAGCCCCGACCTCTGACTGTAAATATCTACCTCCAGGAATCTAACTACTCCCCTTTGAAGAGTAAATACCCAAGGCTAGAGATTTGTCTCCAAGGCTAGAGGCTGTGAGAAGAGCCAGTTCTTCCCGTTATCACTCTTTGCTTCTGTAAACACACTTCCGGCTAGAAATTTTATGGCACCAATTACTCAATAAATGTTGTGAGAAACTGGGAGCAGAGCTCAGAATGTGGAGTCTGATCTCCTCTGGGTCCGCCAGCATAAGAATAAAGTTTGACTCCTTCCACTCTCCCGAGTGCCATTTCTTGAGGGGTCTGACTCCCACCACACCCACCGTCCAGTCAGGCCTGCTGCTTCCTGGAGAGTGACAAAGGATAAAGCCGAGAAGATCATAAAAGGGGTCTTGGTCTGAAGCAAGGGCTGGAGGGATCGCATTCCAGTCAAACAGGCAGCAGTGGACTCCAGACGGCCGAGTTGCCAGGGGACTTCTAGGTGGCGAAGAAGAACTCGTGTCTGTGACAGGGGTCATTGTCCTGTGGAAGAGTCCCCGACCTATGGGGTGGCACGGGTGTGGGTCATCAGCTGCTGGCGGCAGCCACTCTCCTCTTGTGGGGAGGGCGCCATCCTGAGGGCTCAGCATGGAGCTCTGGTGGGGTCAGCAGGAGGTGAGCCTTGCAGGGGTGAACCTGCACCACGGGCCATGCTACGCCTCAACCCTGTCACCAGCCACTGCCCAGAGGGCCCACTGCGCAGGGCCTGGAAGGACAAAGGAGAGGTCACCCAGATCCTGGCTGTTCAGTGCCCCTTCTGTCCACTGCTCTGATGGACGTTGACAGGGACCAGTGAGTAGCCTGGTCTGTGGCCTTTCCCACAGGTCACAGGGCCATCTGTATGCCTTTCCCTCGCTGCTTCCAATCCTCCCATCTCGCTTATCCCAAGCCCTGAACCACCGACCCGCCCTTCCCTCCGCCTTCCCTCTGCCCTTCCCTCTGCCCTTCTCTCTGCCCCTGCCCAGGAGGCCATGCATTTCCTCTCTTGGGGCCACTCTCTGTCCCTGGAGGAGCAGGTCTGCTGTGGCTGCTCACCCACTGGGCCGCGTCCCTCCCACCACCCATCGTTCTTTAGGGCCGACCTGAGGGTGGCCGCCGTTCCTAGTCACCCCAGCTCTGAACCACTGCAATCTCCTTCCTCCCTCGGCTGATGAGAAGAATCCTCACCCCACTCGCTGCCATGAGCCTGTGAGGGCACTGAGGAGCCTGGGGTGACAGAGCAGGTGGCATGAGAGCTGGGGCCACCCGCTGTGGCATTTTGGTGTCTCCTGGGCCTACTCAGACCTGACCCACATGCACCCTTCCCACCACCCAATGGGTGCAAGTGCACCTGCTCCATCTGGTGACCTGGGGGTCCAACACTACGCAGTTTATCATGGACAGCTGGCCCACGTGGTCACTTGATACCACAAAGACAGGCGCTCTGGCTCTGTGAAGGCCCAATAACATGCCCAGAGCAGCTCTTCCAATGAGGACCCCTCTGAGAGTCACAACAGAAAGGCACAACTTTGCTTGGGAGACTCCCGTGGTCTACACTGCAGCTCGCCTACTGGGCTTGCAATAACCCCCACCTTTAACCACCCAAACCTCTGGCTTTGCAGGGCCAGACCCCAGGGTGGAGCAGCCTGCACTGTGGATGGCTCCAGAGCCACTCGAGGTCTGGCTTCACTACAAACTGGAGGTTGCAATCAACTCAATACATGGGTCAAAACCGTTCCCACGTTGAAGATGAGAGGCTTCAGATTCCAAAGAGAACCGCAGGGCTTTCCGCCTCCCTCCTGCTGGCAGATTGTCACTGGGGTGAGACCAGAGTGTGCCCTAGACTGTGAAACCCGGGGAATGTCACCTGTGGCACTGTGCTTAACTCTTTATAGAATTTATTTTCCTCTCTCTGGCACGAACGTCTTCTGAAGGCATCCAGAATTCATTTTCTTCTCCTCAAGTGGAATTATCACTATGACACTGATGTAGGGGACCAGCAGGTCACATTAAGGATTCCAAGAGGATCAAAGGCCCCATTTCCTTTCTTGTGACAGAGAACTGGAGAGTTAAGGTAGCCCTGGGGTAAGACACCACTGTCGTGGTGAGTACATGACCCTGTGCGTTTGTCAAAACCCATAGAAACGGATACCACAGAGAGTTGATTTTACTATGTATAATCTTTAAAAATAAGCTACAGTGTTTGGGGACCCCAAAAATTGGAGTAAAAGCAGTAACAACTGCGCCCAACTTTAATAAACAATAGCATGATCACACTGAGTGGGAGGGGAGGAAAGAATTACCCCAAACTGTAAAACTGTGCTGGGCCACAGAGAGCCGCACACTCCTCCTGCAAGCTAGTTGGGAAATGTCCTTCTCAGAGAAGGGCGGGCGGAAGTGTGCTGAAGTCATTTCATGCCTGTCGTAGGAGACAAACATGACAATGTAGTGTAGAAAAGGAAACCCGGTGTCTTGCCATAGAGAAGGAAGCCACGGCAGGTGACGGTGACAGGTTCGAACACCCTGGAGGCATCGTGGACCCTGACAGATGAATGACGAGGTGGTGATGAGAGGACAGAGAGATGAAAACACAGATGATCACCTTTGCCTGAACGACCACCATCATGTTTCCTCTGCCCACTGGGAGGAAATAAAAGCCATGACACTCAGAGTCACTCAGCACATTTGGCACCTAGATCTTGAATTCTAAATACCATTCTCAAAAGAAAAGAGCCAGAGATCCTGGGGAAGTGGCTGATTCCAGGCCTGGGTTGGGGGAAATACAGGACGAGCCTGGAGCATCTTGTGATGACAGAAAACAAGGGCGGGCGGTGTTCCGAGGGCACAAGAGCCTCTCAAAGGACCCCCGTGGGGGAACTGGAACCATGTGAGCATGCACCAATAACAGTCGTGATGGTACCCAGAGCCCGTGCTGACGTGAGCAGTTGTGCAGACACTTACATAACAGAAGCCCAGGGGGAGCCCAGGGGAGAGCCCTTCTCCCAGCAAGAGGAGCCGGGGATTCTCCCATTACGCACTTGGGTTCCCAGGTTCAGTTGCTTTCAGGGTGGACTTGGATGCACCACTAAGGCAGCACATGGCTGCGCTGGAAGGTGGAGATTGTGGATGCTGCGCTGGTGGATGCATTGGGGTCCAAGGATCCCCCTTTAGTCTTCAGCAGCAGCGGCTGGAGCTACTGCGTGCAGAGAATTGACTCGAGCCCGGTGTCTGCTGGCCTGCATGTCTCCGCCTGGGCCGGGCAATGTTCAATCACAGCTGCTCGGGCCTTGGCAGGACACCCCGTAAGGCTACCTGAACAGGGGTGTGGGAGGCAGGCCCTGCCCAGGCCACTCCCCAGGCATGAAGCAGCTTCTTGCCACCCGCCAGGTTCTGGTGCGGTCCGAGGCTCTCCACCTCCCCCTGCACAATCCATTCCCCACCTCCACTCTGAGGGCGAAGCTGCGACCTATGAAACTGGCCAGCCGCAGCAGCAGGAGTCAGACCCCTGGGCCACCACAGGTGACACTGACTCATGCTGTTTTGCTATCCTCCTGTGAGGAAAGAGGCAAGGAGAGTGGCATCTCTGACACCTTTGCTTCTGTCCTCTCTGTAGGGAATCAGTCATCTGAATCTTCCAAGGTCTCCTTGTTCTTACAGCTGAACTTATCAGCCCGGCCTTGACCCTACACTGAGATAATAAGGAGGCTAGTCCTCTTGTGTGGTCACCCTGTTACCTCCTGCCGTGGACGCTGACCTTTTGAGATGCCAGAGGAAGTGTTTGAACTCTTCCAAGAGGCCACTAGCTTCCTCCCCCAGGGATAAGGCAGGATGGTGGCTTCTCCCTGTGTGTGTTAGTCAACTTTTGCATCACCATGACCAAAAGACCCGACAAGAACAATTGAGAGGAGGTAAAGTTGATTTTGGCTCACAGTTTTCAGAGGTCTAGTCCTTTGCTGGCCAACTCCATAGCTCTGGGCCCAAGGTGAGGTAGAACATCAGGGCAGAGGGCATGGTGGGGGAAAGCAGCTCAGGACATAACAGCCAGGAAGTAGACAGAGCTCTTCTCACCAGGGACAAAATATAAACCCCAAAGGTATGCCCCCAGTAACCTACTTCCTCTCAGCCACACTATACCTGCCTACAGTTACCACCCCAGTTGATCCATATCAGTGGATTAATCCACTGATTGGGTAAAAGCTCTTATAGCCTAATCATTGCACCTCCGAGCATTCTTGCATTGTCTTACACATGAGCTTTTGGGGGACACCTCATATATAAGCCATAGCACTGTACTAGAGACCTTTCTAAAATATTCCATGCACAAGGCTTCTAACTCTCAACTCCAGCATGCACAGAGAACCAGAAGTATTCTCTGGAGACTTAAAAAATTGTTTATTTATTTGCGTCTACATAACAGACATAACTGAAATTCAGTTACAGAATTTAACTGCGTGAGTTATAGGATTCCAACCAAGTTCTTGGCTTGGCCTTGACCAGTCTCCAGTGTGAAGGAAAAGACACTTATTTGGAAGAAACTGGGAACTTTGGAATAGGGCTGATGGGCAAGCTTACATTAATTCGAGAACTTGAGCCTGCAAATGCCATTGAGTACCCCTTTCTAGAAAAAAAAATGAGACCGTCCCCTGCCTGAGGAGATCACCCTTCTCTTATTGAAAGACCTGGGATCGCTTACATTGCTGCTCCTCGGGTCCTGTGCTCAGCCTCTCTCTCAGCTCCAACCTGGCACAACCCAGGGGACAACTGGAAAGTCCTCAGCAGAAGGAAATGACGTATGTACTAAAATCATTGCAATCATCTGTGTTGGCAGGACCCCAAAGAACACGTGAATTTTAAGGATAGTGGACCAATGAGCCTGAATTCTGGCTGAATCAGGACCACTTGCCAGTAGGAACTGTCACAAGACCTGTAATTAATGTTCCAGCTTCCACAGCTGCAATGACTTTACCAGCTGGCTCGTGCATTGACAGAAACTTGGATTTCATGGTGACCTACATTCCGTGAGGTCAGAATGTCATCATTTCTGCAGCGAGTGGAAGGGAAGTGGGCTTCACTATGTAGAGCCCACTCATTTCAATCCGAGCATCGCCTCAGGTGGGCACACTTGGTACTCAATAAGGAACGGAGAATCGGGATCCTTGAAAACCCTGCCTCAGCGTCTTCTATAAGTGAAGATGAAAGGAGAGATCTGGCATTGAGAGAGACTCCCCAACTTATTGCAACAGGAATAAGGAATCCCAGAGCAGCTGAGCCATCGCAGCATGGAACCGTCAAGAACCAGGCCAGCACAGTTACTGTCATAGGCTGCAGGACCAGTGTGGTGGTCACTTTGAACCATAGAGGACCGTGGTGATGGCCGGTTTATTCTTTGTTTCCTATGGATGAAGTAGATGGTAGCTGTAACTACAGACCCGTGTTGGTAAGCAAAAGAAGCCAATCCGAAAAGGCTGCAGACCGTAGGATTGCAATATGTGACTCCATTAGTCTGCGTTCTCCACAGATGTTTCCGTGCTTGGAAGTGGGCAGATAGATACATAGATGAGAGACAACAGGTAGGTAGTAGCTAGGTGGGTGACAGATGATAGATCTGATTCAAATCCCAGCTCAGGCTGTCAGACAGGAGAAACTACCCCTCACTCCACTTTTTCTATTCTATTCAGGTCTTCAGTTGACAAGCTGAGGCTCACTTACACCAGGAAGGGACCGTGTGTAATCCAGTCTAGCAAGCCAAACACTAATCACACCTGAAACTCTGCATCAATACACCAGAATAGTGTTGGCCCAAATATCTAGGCACCCCATGGCCCAGTCAAGTTGACACATAAAATCAACCATAAGACCAGCCCTTATCAACTAGTACTCATACACATCTCCTTTAACCATACTTAATTTCCAAATTAAGATACTAACAGAGCCATGATTCCACCAACTTGATACAACCATCCTGTTCACAACTGGAAATGCACTGACCCGTTTTCAGGAGGTTAGGTCCTTGATTGATGTTCACTGCTCTCGATATCCCATAAGATGAAAAATCAAAGGTACTTACATACTGTGATACAAAGCCAACGCATCTTATGTTACGAATAAGAGAACAACTGAGAGAAGAACACACACACACACACACACACACACACACATACTCCACATCTCTTGGAAAATAAGGAGGAAGTGCTCATGAAAATCGCAGTCCTTGTTTCTGAGATGGTCACCTGGTCATAGCTGGTACCTACCTTTCCCACCACCAGGCCGTATTCCCTTTGCCTTCAGCCACACCTCAGCTGGGCCTGGTTCTTTACCTGCTGAGGGGACATAAATCTCCATTCCCAAAGGGTTTGAGCCTGGACTGGTTTCTCATAGTTTCCCATTGACCTTAACCCTGGGGCCCAGTTATACCGAGAGATGCTACATGGGGTCTCCTGGTTCTGGATATGTTCTTTCTTACCTCCACTGTGGGGCAGTAGTAGGTTTCCCCTGGTGTCCATGGTCAATCAATCACCCGCCAACACTGTGACTCCCTTTACTTCCTATTGATTCAGAGGCACGTGGAGACCAGAATGGCCAGCAGCAGCCTTGACCTCCAGGTCAGTGGACCCATCACAGTGCCTTCTGCTGGGACCACTGGAGCTAAGACCTCTAGGCCAGCAGAGAGAAAGACCACGAGAAAAGGAAGCAACAGTTTTACTAGCAGGTCACTAGGGGAAATAGTGAGTTGCTCCACCCCCATTTCTGTCCCTAGGTAACTGGACCCATGGATTCTAACTATGGAAGAAGCATTGTCATGCACTGGACACTAATTCAGAATATCTACAGCCTTCTGGAGAACCCTACTCCAACCCTGCAAGGTACTGCCACCTAGCTGGGGCTGTAACTGGGTCTTCAGAATGTCATTGCACCCTGTGTGAAGCCGGTTTCTTCAGAACACTAGAAGCATAGTCGACCAGGTGAGTTTTAGGACATGCTGTTCCCCATCAGAGGCAACGCTGTGTGCAGTGCCAGGGGCTGAGAAGATCTTGTGGAAGTCCACAGATGGTAGTTTTAACAGCATTGCATGCAGGAAAAGCAAATCCACATCTAGAGTAAGTGCTTATCCAGTGTAGACAAGACACTGGCCCTAAGGATGGGATGCAGTCGGGCAGCTGCCATCCCGGGAATGGTGCCACCGAACAGGCTTGCCCTGGTCTCTGCTCGTCTCTGCAGCTGGCAGGTTGGGCACTCAGCAGTGGCTGTAGCCAGGTCAGCCCTGGTAAGTGAGAGTTCCTCTTGTTGAGCCCTCTGTCCCTGCCACCAGGGCCACTTTGTCCATGAGCCCTTCCTCAGGAGGGTAGCGGTGAAGGGATCTCTCCAGGGAGAGGAACTTTGAGCTGTGCATGTCACTTCCATGTGATGATTGTGCCCTACTTGCTCATTTTTATGGCTTGGGGGACACACAACACCTGGTTCACATGGGAAGTTCAGGTCACATGGTAACTTAGTAGCCTATGAAGGTCCAGTAGCAGGTCAAGTGCTGTTCTCAAAGGAAGAGAAGTTATCCATGGAGGGGGGGACAGGCTTATCTCCCTCCTGAGATTCTGGAATGTGATCCACCCACAGCCGTCTGCCAGAGGCTCCAAAGGACATCCCGCCTGCCACGGACTCTTCAAGCACCATTAGTTGCTGGATTGCATGGCCCGAGAACCTGGAGGACAGCCTGCAGCACTGCCTGGGCCCCTGGCAGAGACTTCTTCTGCCAGGGTCCAATTCAGAACCAGCACCCCTTGGGCCACACAGAAAATGGGAGATTTTAGTACATACTGAGGCCCACTGGGTGCTGCTCCTCTGTTTGGGTTGCAGGAGAGGCCAGAGGCAACCACTGGACTCTCAGGAGTTTCACTAAGGTAAAGTGCTGAGAGCCACGGCCGAGTCTGTATGGCCCCTGGCATTTTGCCAACAGTATTGATTGACAGGCGAGGCATTACTATCCGCCTCTGCCGCAACTTTTGAGTTCTCGCACTATTTTGGAGTTCTCGTGGGGATTTCCGGGGATTCCCCGAGAGTTCCCATTGGTTGGGGAATTGCAGGAGGAGGGATTTCCGGGAGAGATATTTCCGGCTGGGGGTTCCTGGAGAAGCCTCGTGGCGTTCGGGAGGATTCCCCGGGAGCTGTGTGAAGTGTTTTCCTGCAGTTTAAAAATAAAGTTTGTTCCTGCTTCAGTGGCTCGTGATTTGTGCCCAGCCAGACTGCGGCAGTAAAGGCCCTTGCGGGGAACATCTGAAGCTTCGGGGTAAGTGAAATTGCTTGCCCCTAAGGGAAGGCGAGAGAATGGGTGACCATTTTAAAAAACAATGTGTTCTTGTTTTGATTTGTTTTGTGTTTGTTTCAAGCTGCCTATCCCTAGAATTTTCTCAGGCAGATTGGGAAAAATGGTTG
>NW_026000005.1:50815502-50903077 GCF_001458135.2 Marmota marmota marmota
GCTGTATGCTGGACCGGTAGTCAGTGACGGGTATGATCCAATTGCAGTGGTACCAACCTAAGACAGGAGGCTGACGCCTAGAGGTCAGTTCATCCGATGACGGGTAAGGACCATATGTTGAATTGGACTGCCTAACAGGCACGGTCCCTAAGCCACATTGCTTGTTGTTTAATTAAACAAAAAGGGGGAGATGCTGAGAACCACGGCCGAGTCTGTATGGCCCCTGGCATTTTGCCAACAGTATTGATTGACAGGCGAGGCATTACTATCCGCCTCTGCCGCAACTTTTGAGTTCTCGCACTATTTTGGAGTTCTCGTGGGGATTTCCGGGGATTCCCCGAGAGTTCCCATTGGTTGGGGAATTGCAGGAGGAGGGATTTCCGGGAGAGATATTTCCGGCTGGGGGTTCCTGGAGAAGCCTCGTGGTGTTCGGGAGGATTCCCCGGGAGCTGTGTGAAGTGTTTTCCTGCAGTTTAAAAATAAAGTTTGTTCCTGCTTCAGTGGCTCGTGATTTGTGCCCAGTCAGACTGCGGCAGTAAAGGCCCCGAACATTTATCAGATTTATTCACCAACCCTGGACACACAAGTGTCTTACCAATAAGCAGAGAGTAGTTGCTGTTTCTCTCTCGCTAGGTTCAGTCAGTGTAATGTCCCCCCTGCAATGGACCAGTGTGGTCACTTCTGGGAAGAAAGGCTGGATGCCTACAAACCACACACGACTCCAGGCTCCAGGGGGCACCCAGGTACCAGTGAAGCTGTGTTGCTGGCCCTGCCTGGTGACAGCAGACCATTAAGCCCTTCAGAAGCCCCTGAACTCCACGTTAAATGCAGACCCTCTGCTTACTGAGCCTACTCCCGTTTCATACCCGTTCCACACACTCCCCAGATTTCTGTCCGTATAAGGCAGAAGACTGGAGTCAATTTTGGGAGTGCAGTTTACCTCCTCGTGGGTCATACTTTGTGCCTCACTTTTAGTGGCCTGCTGGGACTTGAGCCTAAGTTCAAGTCTGGAGCAAAGCGGTGGGCCTGGGGAAACTCGGCATCGTCTTCTACGGTGGTTGTTTCGGGGAAGGTCAGCACAATTTCTCAGGCAATTCAGGATTATACCCTCAGATGGGAGCAGAAACCCAGTCCCACTAGGGAAGGGGAGGCCTCCTCCACTGGCAGAGGAGATTCATCGGAGTCTAGAGGAGTTCCCAGCTTCCAACCTCCAGATCCCACTCCTTCCTGATCAGGGTCTTCACTTCAGCCGAGTCGTGATTCAGCTAGTCACCTCTCCAGAGTCTGGGTTTGGTTTTAACCCACTCAGCCCCGAGCTACAGTAGAGAGTCCTTCAGGGCACGCGGAGAAGCTTTCAGACCACTTATGTGACCTTGAGCTGGGAGTTCAAAGGCCTGAGTTCATCCTCTTCTTTCCCTGCCTTGCTTATTAAGCTGTTAGCTTGCCAAAGATGGCGTGAAGTATGTCCACTGTCACCTGTGGGCCTGCTGTGGGCCTGCTGTGGGCCTGCTGTGTCTGTGGCTAATAAGGAGTGGCCAACAGCGCTCTTCTGTGTATCTCAATTGCCAGATGATACTACAGACCATCAGTGCTCTTCTCACTACTGCAGATAGTTATTAGCGACTTTAAATCCCAACAGATTAAAGAGTTGATTTCCAAAACTCCAGAGCCAGTCATAAAATTCATCCTCAAAGTTCTGCTCCTCTAGAACCACACTTAGTACCAAAATCTGTACTAGTCAGTGTGCATACAACGTGCATCTCACTTAGATTAGATTTCTCCTATAGAATCCATATGAATCTGCGTGATTGTGGAGGGTGAGAAGTCCCAAGATCTACCATTAGCAAGCAGGAGGGCCAATGGTGTGCTTCCAGTCTCACTGCAAAAGCCTGAGAAGATCCTCTGCAGAAAGAGGGCTTCATACTCAGCCATTTTGTTCTGGTCAAGTTTGCAACTGATTGGAAGAGGCCCACCCACACCAGGGAGGGCATTCTGCTTTATTCAGTCTGGGATTTCAAATGTTACTCTCATCCACAAACACACTCACAGACACACCCAGAATAATGTGTTACCAAATGTCTGGGCAACAGTCAAGCAGACATATAGAATTAATCATTTGATTTAACCATCACAGTGGAAATTCTGAAAAACTGTAGAAAATGATCAGTGGTTCCCAGGGGAGAAGAAGGAGGAGGATGGGATGAATGGGTGAAGCACAAGGGATTTTAGGGCAGAAAACTATTCAGTATTGGAGGTTTTGGGGCATTGCGTACTCATGAAAATCAACAAACTTTACAGCAGAAGAGTGGGTCTTTTTTTAATTTAATTTTTATAGTTGTAGACGGACAGTGTGCCTTTATTTTATTTTATTTTATTTATTTTTTATGTGGTACTGAGGATCGAACCCAGTGCCTCACACATGCTAGGTAAGGGCTGTGCCACTGAGCCACAGCCCTGGCCCAAGAGTGGGTCTTAATATATGAAAGATTTTAAAAATCACTTAGGAGGGTGGGGGGTCCCGGGAAGGAATGCTGAGACCCCAACGTCTAGATGCACTATGAGTGTGTGACTCTGCCTCGGTGCAGGGACAGGCACAGGGCTGACGGAGGGAAGGAGTGTGTGACCACTGCAGGTGAGGCTGTGCTCTGGCGATGAGACTGTTTCCCAGGGCAGTCGGGGTAACAGTCCAGCACTGCCGTCCACGTGACCTGGAAGGAACAATAAGAAAACAGCTGGCAACAAGGTTTCCTGCCGTCGGAGTGGAAATTCACAGGTGAGCAGGGGAAGAGCCACGTGCTCCTGTGGTCCTAGTCAGAGTTGGAGACATCGTATGAACTCGTTTGAGCTTCATACCACAAATATTTACACAGAGAACTGTCCACTAATCACACACACACACACACACACACTGGTTAGCATGAACGTACATTTCCTGCTCTCAGCTGAGAGGGCTTTAACGGTCAGGATCCCCCAGGGAGCCATGCGCACACCTAATGCTCAGATCTTGTGTATAATGTCAATCTAAGACAAAAGGAACCAGGATGCTAAGAAATGACTGATTTCAGGAAAGAAATATACAGGATGAGCATGGAGCATCTTATGGTTCCAGAAATAAGAAAAATGCTCAGAACCGGGAGTCAGGGTGGAGAACCCAGCCGTGGGGTACGCGAAAGGAACACAGAGGCCAACCCCGGGAGCTCCCAGGGACCAGACTGGAACAATCAGTGTGACACGATGAGGTGTTGTAACCCAGAGTTTAAAATATCCATGATTCATACTGAAATAAATCAAAAAATTAACAGGTGGAGCAGAGGAGAGAGACAGGTTTCCCATGTAGAAGAATTCCAGATGATTTCTGTGGACCTTCCACCCCTGAGGAGAATGTGAGCCCACAAAGTGCCCTCCTTGCCGGGGAAGAATGTGCAGGAGGGAAAAATAATGCACAGTGGGCAGACTGGTAAGTGGCTCGCAGCCCCGCCAGGAGCCAGCTGGGCTCCAACACCTGGTATGTGGTGGGAACGGGACCCCTCCTGTGGCCTCCCTCCAGGTGACTCCAAGCCCAGCCTGACTATAAGAAAAACCAACAGCGAGGCACCTGCAAGGGCCCGGCCACACCTCCTCAGAACCGCCAAAGTCAGGAGAACAAGGAGACCAGAGCAGCCTAAGGAGACATGACATCCAGTGCCACTTGGTGTCCTGGGTGGGATCCTGGGACAGATCAATAGGCACTGTCAAAAGCCAAGGACATCTGAAGAATATATGGGCTCCAATGAACAATAATGGTTTATTAGTTGTAACACATGAACCACAGAATTATAAGAGTTAATAGTAGGGAAATATGGGACTTCTCTATGCTGTTTCAATATTTTTTTCTATAAATCTAAAACTGGTCTGAAAAACAAAGGCTATTAAAAAAACAATGACTGTTGTCGCACACAGTGACACGGATATATCTCAAATACATTATATCAAGTGAAAGAAACCAGACTAAAGTCTACGTACATTATGATTCCATTTGCATGACATTCTGGGGGGAAAACTACGTGGTTAGGCCAAGGACCAGGGTTATCAGGAGAGGGAGGAGAAAACCTGTTGACTCTAACACCGCTGGGCCATGGGGGTGATGGTGTTCCACGTCTCGATGGCAGCACGTTCACGGCCGAGTGCGCTTTCCACGTTTCCCAGAGCTGTACCTACAACGAATGGATTTTCCTGATGTGAATTAGACGTCGATCTTAAGAAGGAGGGGGTGTGTCTAGGTCTGCAGTGGGACCACTCTCAGCCGAGCTCCCGCTCCGAGCCTCCCAGGGGTCCCAGCCTTCTTTCATTTCTCAGAAAAGACCCGTCTGTACAAACTGCCTACCTGCTGTGTGGCTTGTGGCCCTTTTATAGTCACCTCGGTCAGCACTGCTTGCATCAGGGAGGGCCCAGAAAAAACCAGGGGACCATGGAATGCCCAATAAGGTAATTGTGGGCGGTTGGGACAGATGATGTAGGACCCCAAGATCTATCACCAGTGCAGGCTGAAGGAACCCGAGAGGGTTTGGAGTCAATCCGTCTGATGGACACTGCGAACTCTGGTCAAGGGACAAGCCAAACCAAGAAGACCAGCCCTCCCTCTCCCCTCACCTTGCAACTTCCTGCATGTGGCCCAGGTTGGCCAAACTCCACTAGGAGGGAGGCAACGGGGCCTGCGGGTGTGGGCCAGGCAGGTCAGCTCCTGGGTCAGAGCCTGGGTGGAGGCCTGGGAGGTGGAGGCCTGGGAGGTGGAGGACTGTGCGCACCCCATCCACCTCGGCACACAGCAAGCAAGAGATTCTTGAGCTTCACCCAACTTGTTAGAGTGGAAAGTTGAAGAGAAAGTGCAGAGAAACGAGGTCAGATCAGGGCCGACCTCTGCTTGAGTCACGGCAGAAGGAGAACCCTTTTTGTTCCCTTGTTGGGAAGAAGAAACGTCTCTGAATGTCCTGTTAAATGTCCTAAAATACACACAGCTGTCGGGCTTTCTTTTCTTTCTTTTTTTAAGCCAAAGGACAAGGACGTGTAACCTATATGCCAAGGTGACTCAGGAGTCACCCTGTCAATAGAGCTGAACAGAACTCTCTTCCGTGACAAAAAATCTTCCTAGAGCTGCTCCGTGTCACCCTGAGGCTGTCCCCACCTTCCCCTCCCCTGGGCAATGGGCATGGGCAGTGGGGGAGGGGTGGCCCAGGAGGACGGAGCTCTTCTGACTGGCTCAAGGGCGGGCCAGGCCTCCTGACTGGAAGGAAGGCCAGCCCCACGTGGCACCCAGCACCCAGCTGAGACTTCGTCAGTACTTATAACGTGATGTGAAAGTCTCCAGGGCTGTAGCAATAGAGCTGCAAAGTTAGAGTTTACACCAAGGTCTGACGGTAGGGAGCAGCTCCTGTGATGCCCTGGGGCTCCAAGGCCTTCACCTTCCTCTGCTCAGTGTCCTCAGTGGGATCCAGAGAGCACAGTACCTCAGCAAGGTGACCAGCTCCAGTGGTCGCATGGCTGCCCGCCTTGGTGTCATCTTCAAACTTTCCCTTGCCACTGCTTCCTGTCCACCATTCCCAGCCACTTAGTGCAGTGTGACCAGGTGGCCGTGGTCAGCCTGGTGACGAGGTGGCTCAGACCTGGCCCACGTACCCCATCTCTGCTCCCTGCTCTTATTTGCTCCTAGGACTCTGCTGAAGCCCACACCCATGTACCCATGGTCCTCCTAGAACTCCCCACAGACTGTGCCCTGTGAGGAGCCTGGATTTCTGAGCCACTTTCTGAGAAGGTGCTCAACAACTGGGGGCTGAATTGCTGCTTCCATAAGCCTCAGCCTCCTCCAAGGGGAGAGTGGTCCTTCAGTTAGGAAAGGCCTGCAGGAGCTGACGAATGGGTGGGACAGTACGTGACTGACCCGCATTAAAAAGGAAAACACACACCAGTGTCAACTGAGGTTGCTAAGGCGCTGAGTTTCTATTTTTGAATTTCACAGGGTGCCAAGTGTGAATTGCAGCATTAACAGCAGGCCATGCCCAGCTTCAAGTCTGGGCCTGAGCCTGAGCTCAGCACATGCGTGAGTATAGCAGCTGAGGAAGGTGAGACAGCGCGGGGTGCCAGCAGGGCGGGCGGGCTGGGCAGTGAAGTTAAGCGTGGCCACTTCCAGGCAGCACATGGGCCCTGTCCCTGTTGCTGAAAGGCCCACCCGCCCCACTCCCCCCAGCACGTAGCCTGCTTTGTGCTCCCTTCGTGCAAACTTCCAGCTGCCACTCCCCAAGCTCCAGGAACCTCTATCCTAGCTCTCCTCCCTCACTCTCCCTCCCACTGGACCATGAGCCCCATGGGGCACAGCCCAGTGCCCGCCACATGTGCTTTTTGAATGAATGAATGGAATGAACAGGTGAGTGGGGAAAAGGTAGAAGTGAAAAATGATCGAGTGCTAGCGAGCTCATCCTTCTGCCTCAGACGCACTTGACAGGCACCCCGATTCCTGCTTTCTATTTGGTGCCCGTTGCACCAAAATTTTCCCTGAGGTGCGGAGCCTGCAGGAGAGGAGCACAGAGGCTCAGGGGTGCTCCTGGCTTCCAACTGCTTACCAGGTGCACAGCCCATCCCCCAACTCAGTCGGCCCAATCCCATGGTAGGGCCAATCCCGTGAGGCCATCTTTCCCCAGTTGTGTGCTGGGGCACCTCAGGATGCCACCATGGGCAACAGCTGGCCCATGAGAGGCACAGGTACAACTACGTGGGGCTTGTGGTGGGCACTGGAAAGCACAAGTGGTTCCGCAGGACTGAGTCCTCAACTTGGGATCCAACCCCATCTCCAGGTAGCGTCAGAACTGAGTCGAACCGGAGGACCCCAGCTGGCGCCCGCTGGTGGCTCCCTTGCTTACTTCTGGTGCAGAGAAACCTCACACATCTCCAGGTCAGAGAAGCGCTGTGTGTTGGTCATCGGGTTGTGAAGCAGAGCAGACATGGCCTGTGTCCCCTGAGCACGGTGTGTCCCAGGGCTGTGAGGGCTCCGTGAGGGCACACCTATGGCACCTTGTTCAGTGGCCCATGATGTTACCTACCGTCACCTGTCTCTCCACTCAAGTAAGGAGCCGACTAAAACCCAAGCAGCAAAATGACGGGCAATAGTGAAATGCCTTTATTTCCCCCAGATAATAAACCGATTGTGATGACAGGAAGATGCCGTGGGAAGAGGCAGCCCTGGACTCCGGGGGTCGTCCTCCTAGGACATGCAGGCCACAGACAGCTCCAAAGTGCTCACCAACCACTCAAAGAAATCCGACTGCCCTGGAGCCTGCTGCGTGGGAAGTCCACACCTAGAGTGGACTTTGGCCACCAAAAGCGATCCCTGGACACGGCGTCTGAAACAGTCCTTGGAATGGATCTGAATAGCCCTTGTCACAGATCAAAGTCAAGTACTCTGCCTCCCAGGTACCAAATGTACCAGAAGCGATTCATTCTGTTATACTGAGCCTGTTTTTTACTGAATGTCCTGTTTGTTTGTTTCCAAGGTACCCACCAGCATATTCATTATTACTATTTTTAAACCAACCAAGCCATGGTGTGGTCAGTGATTAACAACACAGAAATGTGGAGAGTTTAAGCAGCAGTTGCTATATCATTTTCACAAAAAAGATCCCCAATTATCAGTGAGGCCAAAAAATAGCTGTCAGTTCAAAGCTCTAGCGCCAAATGAAGCACGTCAGTGTCCTTCTTCCAAAGAAATTCCAAACTAACTGCACACACAAGTCCGTTTCTCTTTTTAAGGAAAGACTAACTGGTGTATTAAGTTATCCCAGAGCCCTGAGCATTGTCAGAGCCTCTGACAGCCTCAGGCAGGATGGGGCACAGCTGCTACAGCCTTTTCGGGACAGGGATGAGTCACCCTGCTCTTCCTGCAGTTTCTCTGGGCAGCTGCCTTTGCCTTCCACCCCAACCCTGTCTACCGCACCCAGAGCTCCAGAAGGCATGAGAATAAAGACCCTGGATTTCAGATGCATAGAAATGGACCCGAGATAATTGGTTTGTGCTTCTCAAAGTTCAAATACTCAGCAGGCTCCAGCAGGAGTGTAACAGAGGTGGGGAGCACCAAGGAGTTTGGAAACTTCTCCATCTTTCAGAGGCCCCTAGCCTTCCTTCAGAGAGGCAGGGGTAGGAATCTTTAGGAAATGAAGCTGGCCCCCACGCACAAGGACAGTGAGGCCCCCAGCACCTCGTCACACTGAGGCTCAGTCTGAGAGCCAGTTCCAAACATGCAGCCTCTGCAAAACCTTCACAAATCGTCTCCATCACCACAGAACTTGGATATATTTGCTTTGCGCCTCCTGTCCCTATATTACAAGGACATTGAGGACAGGTAATGTGTTCCCCCTGTTTACCGCTATGCCCCCAGCTCTGAGCAGCATCAGGCCCAAGGTGAATGTTAACACACAGTGGTTAAGTCAATACACAGGTTCAGCAGCTGTCATGTGTTGTAAAGCAGAGTTTAGAGCCACCCACCGTCACATGGCTTCTCCTGTCACCTCTGATGCACTCTGGACTGTGAGCGTCATCTCCATTTTACAAAGACAGAGCTAAATGGAGGTGCAGCTGCCCTGGACGCCCCGGGCAGTCGGCTGGAGGCCCAGGCAGGGACAGGCAGCTTTGCTGGAAAGAGCTGACTGTCCCACAGGCCCACCTGCCCCCAGAGCCACTGGTTCCTTCAGTTCCGGTGGCTCTAGAGCTTGCAGAGAGCTGTGACAGGTGGAGTGAGAGGGAGTGGGAACCTGAGACAGGCTGGGGAGTCCCCCAGAGCAGGATGCAGAATTGAGCTGCAATTCCTCAGACAGCTTCTCTATTTTTTCTTTTTTTGAAAATGGCAGGATGGGTCCAGATTGAGAAGGGTCCCAGGGGCTGGATTTTTCTGTCTCCTCAGGTTGGTGCCCTTCCAAGGGCACCAGGAGGGTCTCCTGGCAAAGACTCCACATGCCAGACAAACACAGGGGAATGGCAAAGACCCCACCTTGACCCCTCTTCTTCTTTCCCTGACCTGCTGGATACCTTCCTACCCCCGCCTCTCCCATCACATGTGCTGGAAAGTTACCCCCAATTCCTATGCTGAGGGCGTTGGGTGGTGAGCCTTTGGGAGGTAGCTAGATCTGGATGAGGTTCTGCAGATGGGGCCTTCAGGATGGTGTTAGTGTCTTTACAACAAGAAGAGAGAGCTGAGCTGTCACACACCCCTGCTCCCTCACATGTGATTCCTATACCATGTGAAGCCCAAGTAAGAAGACCCTCACTAGATGCACCTTAACCTTGGACTTCCCAGCCTCTGGAACAATAAGGAATATATGTCTTTTTAAAAATAAATTACCTAGTCTCCAGTATTCTGTTATAGCAGCAAAACCTGAACTAAGACATCCTCCCAAGCCTTGATGGCAACTCCCACCCCTGTTCTCCAGCCCTTCTGTGGGTCTTGTGTTCTATAAAACACCTTGAGAAGCCATGGTGATCTTTGTTGCAAGGCCAGAGGGGAGAGCACAGTGTTTTACACATCCAGCAGCAACAGGCTCTGGGCAAGGGGGGCGGAGCATTCTCTCCAGTGAGGGTTCTGTAGGGGATTCTTAGGGGGGAAATTCAGGTGCGGACATTCCTCAGCGGAAGGGAATCCCGGCCCTCCACTGGTGTGGGAGCTGGGCCCAGGCTGGGCAAGCAGCTGCCCTGGATCATATGGTGAGTGAGTCTCGAGTGAAAATCAGATTTTCCTCCCTGCAAGCATAACCTCTTTTTTCCACTGTGAAGGTGACGTCTCCTTAATTGATGTGAGTCCCCTAGTCACATGTCTCATCTGCGAGGTCCCTGAGCAGACATGGGACCGCAGCATAAGTGTGTCCTGGGGCTCCCCTCAGTGTGCAGTTGCAGAGGGGACTGGAGCCAACAGGAGGGTGTGAGGGGAGGGCCTGGTAAACTCGATTTCTTCTACAAGAAGCACAGCTCTCTTTAAACATTTAGGAACAGAAACCTATGCAGATAATACTTATTTAGCAGACAGAGGAACATGAAGCCAGCTTTCCTGGGCAAAGAACGGCTCCAGAGACCAGCAGACGGCCCGCCCGGCCTGGCTTCCCTGGGCAGGAAGATGCACCACTGCTAGTGGCCATGCTAGGGCGGGGGTCGGGGCGAAGCAGGAGGGTCTTCCAAAGTGACATCCGGGACAGCTGTGAGGGCCCTGCTCTTACTGCCATTCCATCGAGAAATGAAAAAGCCATTTTCCTTTGAAGTTCTGGGTTTTTTTGTTTTTTTTTTTCATTTCAGATTCCAGTTTGAGGTCAGAAAATGAGACACGAGGAATCCACAAGCACGCACACATGGATCTGGAAGAATTCCTTCCCCCATCCCCAGTTCAACCGTCCTAAGTCCAGATGGTTTGCAGATTGATGGAGCTCAGGCTGGCCAGCTCTGGAGGGGTGCGGCTTGCAGTGTTTTTCCTGAAAGAGAGGTATTTTGTGCATGAAGCTTATCAACATCATTTTTAAATAGTATTTTAAACACCCTTTAAGTACTATTTTATGAAACTATTTTAGATATACGAGCAGAACAAGAAACACACAGTAACCAAATGTATAAATCCATGAAGAGTGTTTCCTATAGCAAAAAAAAAAAAAAAAGAAAAAAAGAAAAAAAATGAGAAGCATATTATGTAATCAAGGCAGTGTTGATTTTTTAATTTTTTTAAAAAATTTAAATTTCTAAGTTTATATTTCCCCCCTCAGAAGATTATGGTCTTGTACCAGTTGTAGTTCAATCAAGATGCAGAGACCACGCTACAATTTAAAATTGCATATAAAGAATCATAAGTAGGCTGGTGAGGTGGTGCACACCTATAATCCCAGCAGCTTGGGAGGTTAAGGCAGGAGGATTGCAAGTTCAAAGGCAGCCTCAGCAACTTGGAGACTCTGTCTCAAAATAAAATAGAAAAAAGGGCTAGGGATGTGACTCAGTGGTTAAACACCCTGGGTTCTAATCCCTCCCAGACTCCCCAAAAAAGAATCACAAGTAAAGTGAGACATTGGAGGAACAGGGGATTGGCTAGTAAGAAGTAGACTCCAGAGAATATGGGACAGAAGCTGTGAGGAGCAGCCACTCTCCCAGAAGCTAGGACAGAGCCCTCAAGGGTTCCAGTTTTTCTGTGTTTTCTCTGCTCTTCCACTGAACGTCATTACTGGTGAGTTTTTCCATGGAAGTTCTAAGGAGCGCTTGGGAATCCCCTGTGTCCCACCCACAGTCCTCCCTGCCCCAGGTACGGCAGCTGCTCAGTGTCCCCTGGAGATCAGGCCAATCACTCCACCGGGAGGCTCACTCCTTTGGCTGTGGATCCAGAGCCTCAGAACCCCACACGGCCACATCCGAGTCTCAGGTCCAGGTGAGCAGTCATGCTCTTGTCCCCGAGGGCAGCGTTCCTGGCCAGCATCAGAGATCTCCAGGTAGCTAGGATGGTAACCTGATCCTTGCATCCGAGCATCCTGGTTGACAGAGGTTTCTGATTCAACACATTTAATGCATCCTGTAAGACAGAGGCCTGATTTGAGAAGTATATCATGAAGCTATTTTAGGAATGCAAATAAAACAAAAGACACCCAGGAAATAAGTATATAGATTGATGAAGAATGTTTCATATTGTTAAAAACGTGAGCCAGACTGTCGTTATTCAATGCTGATTTCTCAGATTTTAAAACTCATATTTCATCCATTAAAACACTGTTGCCTATGAAAAGGAACGTTGGACAATCCTGTGCAGCAGGGTACATGAGTTTGGCCTGTGTTTACTCTTCTCATCATCATGATCCCACCTGGCAGATAGCTATTAACCTCTATGTACTGCAGAAGACCAAGAGATTCTAAGATTAACTTACCATTTCTGCAGATAAATTATGTCACAACTTGGAAAAATAAAATTAGGGGAACTCCAGACTTCTGGATTTTTTTAAATTATTTGGGTGAATGTTTGTAATGACCATATCCAGAGCTGTCCCTGGGAGCTTAGGCTAGAGTGATTTTATTACAGGGATTTGGTAAGAGATAATCAGGCCAGGCAGACCTGGCCAGACCCTGGAGGCATCTTATCTCTGAAGTCTGAGGACTCCCATTTGACCTCCTCTGAAAGGCAGAGGACGTCAGGAAAGGCTGAGGAAGTAACAGAAAGAAGGAAAGGAAGTCATGTAAAGGACTCTTCATGGTTTATATATGAGGTGTTTCCTAAAAGCTCATGCGCGCGACAATGCAAGAAGGTTTAGGGGTGAGACGATTGGGTTAGGAAAGCCTTGACCTAATCAGTGCATTAATCCCCTAACTAATTAGCTGTGTGGTAACTTAGGCAGGTAGCATGTGGCTGCAGGAGGAGGGTCCCTGGGGACAAGCCTTTTGGGGTATATATTTTGTCCTGGTGAGGGGACTCTCTCTGCTTCCTGGTACCATGTCCTGAGGGCTTCCCGCACCACACTCTTCTGCACGGTGTTCTGCCTCACCTCCAGCCCAGAGCAAAGAACTCGGCCATCTATTGACTGAGACCTCTGAAACTGTGAGCCCCAAATAAACTTTTACTCCTCTAAAATTGTTCTTGTGAGGTCTTTTGGTCCCAGTAGTGAGAAGATGACTAAAACACAAGCTGATGAATGTCTCATCTCTGCAAGAGTGGGTCACTTCCTAGGAGTGGTACAAAACTCCAGGCTCTCAGAGACCATGACTTACTTTAGTAAGACGGTTGGTTGGTTGAACCCTGTCACCCTGCCACGGGTTCCGTTATGTGCATGGACTGTGTAGGCAGAGAAGTCTGCACAACTGGGTCTTTCAGGATAACTTTAAATATTTTAAGAAGAACACAGATGAAGTTGGGAGGCAGGAAAACAGACAATTTATAGGCCAAATAATTTCTGGTTTTATGCTCTGTTGATTTGGGAGCAAGAAAAAAGAGGAATAAGCCAAAACCACCGTCAGAGAGACTCAGCAGTAATAAGGGTGGAGGGTAAATAGCCAAACCTCACGAGGAGGAGTAGTCCCCAGCATCCTGCTCAGGCTGTCCTACATCCATGGACTTCTCCCTGCACTTTACACATCAGTCAGCTGGAGCCACCTTCTCCTGCCCTGTGGGAGGGTCCTTTGAAATGTGGCCACCTCTGGACAATGAAGGCTTTCCTCATTCCCGTGGGCAAATATGAGCATCCCTGTGTTTAAGGGAGAAAGAACAAAGGAAGAGGGGTACCCTGCAGGGCTGCAGACCCCACCCGTCCTGATATGGTGGGAAGAGCCACGGAACTCTGCCTGGGCTGGGGGGATTCAACACCCACCTGCACACACTTGTTTCTTGAAGACGGTGACCAACCAGCTTCTTTTAGATGATATTATCGAGAAATAAAGGATTGGAGTCGATTCTCCTAAAATTCCTCTATCATATCTACTCGTGTGGTTCCTGGATTGTAGGTTCTTAAGAGTGAAAAAAATGGAAGAGACTCACCAACCTTAAGTGAATAATGATATCCCAGTAACAAATATCAGACAGAAATTTGAAATCAAAATGGAGAAGTGTAACTGTCACAGGAGTGCCCAGATCTTGGTTTCTAACACCATTCTCCAATAAAGGGAAGCAGGCTTCTTGGAGAATGGGCCGATCCCCGGACCCAGACAGAAATATGCAAAAAGGGCCTGGAATCTTGTAGTGTCACAAAGCAAGGAAGTGTTCAAAAAGTCTAAAAAGGAAAAACAAAGGGACACAGGCGCCAACTATTTGAACCCAAAAAGGTGCCATGGGATTGAGCCCAATGTTTAAAATAAACCCCTGCATCCATTGTAGTATCCATAGTGAGTAAATAAATAAATATTCCCGGAGGAGCGGAGCCTGCTCTCTATGGGCTGAGACCTCTGAGACCATGAGAGCCAGATAAACTTTTTCCTCCTCTGAAATCGCTCTTGTCAGGAATTCTGGTGACAGGAATGGAAAAAAAAAGAAGCCCCTTTACTTACTGACGTTGCTGCCTGCCCAGGGGACCCCCTCTGTGGGAAACAAGGGCAGAGGGGTGAGCGTGAGCCAGCAGTAGGTTCTGGGGCCCAAGCCAGGGTCCCAGTGGCCTGGCCGCAGAGGGATGCGTCAGAGCCCACCTGACGAGCACCCCCCACCAGGTGCTCCTACCTGGGATCTCAGGGCAGGGGTGTGTGCTGGGTCCTCATGGCCTTCCCAGGGCTCTCTGCCTGGAGTTTGGACAGGCCCAGGTGCAGCGAGGAGCTGAGCCCAAGTCTTAATCTCTCTTGGGGTGGGCTTCAGAGGGAAAGAGCCGATTTCCTGACCACACGGAACTCGAGACACAAGAGCCGCCACTGTCCCGCAGCCCCTGGCTGATGAGACCCAGGGTTATGCTTTTCAGAAGACACGCTTTACTTTTGGAATAGTTTCAATTTTACAGAGAAGTCGTGAAGACGGCCTGGGAGTTCCTGGACTCCCCTGCACTAGTAGGGAACATGTTACAGTTAATGAGGGAACAAGAACTAATGGCACTACATGGCTGTGAACTAGAGTCCACACCCGACCGACATGTCCTCCGTCTTTCCCTGGTGTCCTCTTTCTTCCCGGGATCCCTTCCAGGGTCTCACGTGACACTGAGTCAGCGTGTCTTCTTAGGCTTCTCTTGGCTACGCTAGTTTCTTAGATTTTCCTCGTCTGGTTTCCTTTGATTTCAGGGAATGACCTTGTCAGTTCTGAGTGACCTTGTCAGGTATTTTGTGGAAGGTTCCTCAGTTGGGGTTTGCCTGATGCTTTTCTCTGGATTAGACTGGGATTATGTGTGTTGGGGAAGGAGACTGAGTCAGTGGAACATTCTATCTGCTCAGATCATCACTGATGAGGCTGACCTTGACCTTGACCTCCTGGCCAAGGTGGTGTCTGCCAGGTCTCTCTACTGGAAGCTATTCCTTGCCCCTTTGGAAGGAGATGATGCTGCAGCCCCCATCCAGAGGCAGGAGCAAGCTCTACCTCCTTGAGGGTGAAGTACCTCCTTAAATTGTCTTCTGTAGGAGGCCTCTCTCTCTCTCTCTTCTGCCTTGCTTATTTATTTATTCACTCATTATCGATACCACAGTGGATACAGGTGAGACCGAACATCCTGGGGGAAGGGCTTGGAGGGGGAAAGCAGCTCAGGACATGACAACAGGAAGCAGAGAGAGGCCCACTTACCAGCAACCAAATATAAACCCAAGGCCACCCCAGGGACCCACCTCCTCCAGCCCACCCTACCTTCCTACCGTTATCACCCAGTTAATCCCGACCAGGGGATTCATCCACTGATCAGGTTACAGCTCTCCTAACTCAAATCATTTCACTCCTGAACCTCCTTGCATTGTCTTACACTTGAGCTTTTGGGGACTCCTCATATCTGAACCGTAACGGGGCCCACGGGTTAGGAACACCATTGCCAAAGAATAGACCACATTTCAGTTTTACTGATGCAAGCTGATGGTGAAGATTTTGTTTTAGATTCAGGATCGAAGAAACACAAATGGGTAAAGAGGAATATGCATTTATCAATTATTTATTTGAAATGCAATGTGCTTTTGATATGGAAGCAAAACCAAGATTTTTTCTGTACTGAAGCATCAGCAACAGACCTTGGATTTACTATTGCTATTCACAAACAAGAATGTTTTCAAACACAAGGGACCTTTGCAGAATGGTTACTCTGCGGATATGTGGTAGAATCTCATCTTCCAGGTCATCCTTTAGCAGCTGAACATGTCTTTTGGGTGAGTGCAATGGCAGTTCAACCACTTGTCCACGTGGCTCTTCATTCCCACCATAAAGCAGGGGACACAGGACCAGGTCAAGCCGGCTCCACAAAGCCTCGAGTTAGAGGACCTTTTCTGGGTTTCCACTTCAACACTGCAATTTTGGAGCTGTCGTTCAAGTGGAGCAAAGGAAAATGGGCCATTGCATTTAGAGTGAGATTGCCAGAGACAACTTCCCAACACGTGAAAGGGACCACAAGTTTGTGTAATGAGTTTCTAATGCCCCAGCAGAGGGAAAATATTCCAAGTGTGAAATCAAATTGTGTGGTTTATAAAAAATCTGGGCCTAGATTCCAGATTTGCTCCTGGAGATAGGAATACTTCGTGTAAGAGGTTATCTCTTCAGTTTACAACATCTTCCTGACACCAGGCCAAGGCCAAAGTGCGTGGCCTTCCCACAGGACAACCAGCGGTGACACTGCACGTCCCCAGTCAGAGTAGCCGGAGACCCAGCGCATGCTGCCTGAGATGTGCTGAGTTAATCACCCAACACAGTGTGGCCTGGTTCTCTTTCTAGTACAAACCATTTCCTGGAAATGCTGCATTGGAAAACTCGAGTCCTTGGTGGAGAAAGCGTCGCCCTTTGGTGGGAACATCTTGGACTGGAAAAATCCAGCCTTCTCAGAAACTACTGGAGAGCCTAACCTGTGGCCTCTCATGCTGCTTCTGACTCCATGCGCTGCTCGAAGGTTTTTCTCAATATTTCAAGTCACTTCTTGATCCCCTGGGCTTTCTTGCTCAATAGGTCCAAGAGTTCTGTATCCACAAAGGTCCTCACAGACACCTGGAGAAGGCACCGCTCCCTGGGGAGCATCATTGACATCCAGACTCTCATCAGTTATAATAAGGGGACAAGAGACCCTTTCTCTCACACCTTGTCCTGAAAGTTCTTTACCCTGTGCACAGCAGACTCCGCCCCAGGATTCCCAGTTGAACTTACCCTTCCAAATACCTTTCTGTGTTCAGGACACACGACTTTTGGGGACACTCACAGACTCGCCCCACACCTCGGCAGCTGTTTTACCCTGGAGTTCCAGGTGCCTGACGAAGCTGTTCTTTTTGGTGGTTTGTTGAATGTCCCCTGCATCTCTTCCTTCTGGTGGCCGTAGAGTTTACTACTCCCATCCTACCATGGTGTCCTCTTTGGAATTATTTTTTTTTTTAATTATTTATTTATTTTGGTTGTAGTTGCACGCAATACCTTTATTTATATGTGGTGTTGAGGATGGAACCCAGGGCCTCACATATGCTTGACAAGCGCTCTACCACTGAGCCCCAGCCCCAGCCCCCATTTGAATTCTTCCTGAGCGCATCCACCTTGTTTGCCAAGTAGAGAGGTGGGACTCTTTACTTTCACACACCAATTGGTTTGCTCTCATTTTCTATTGAAACTGTAGTTTTCCTGTTCTTTTATTTTTACATTATAGGGCACAGAAAGGGTACGAGAAGCATTTTATTCCCCTTAAACCAGGGCAACAGCACACGGTGACGATGGTGGTGGCAGAACACCCAGCGCTGGGGGACAGCAGAGGGTGGTGGGGACAGCAGAGTGTGGTGGGGACAGTGGCCAGCCAACCTCATTCACTCCTGCTCACCAACAGCTGTGGCTGTGCCGGACCGTGCCTCCAGGACTGCAGAACTTTGCCAGTTGAAAGGGAAACACAGAATCAAGATAGTAGTGGCTTTTAAAACTTTTAACTAATTTAATGATAAACCAAAGACCAATTCCCACCGGGTGGACCCACTTTTTATTTGCAGAACCAGGGAAGCAGCCCCTGGCCGGCAAGCTCCATGTCTGAGACCTTGTCCTCGAAGAGCCATGCTGGAGACCACGATGCTCAGCCGGGTCCGGGCCGCACGGCGCTACCTTGTCCCCTGCGCTGGTGCCTCCTCTGGGCATAATTCACACCAGTCCTTGCAGCTACTGGTCTGGGCCTCACCAGGGCGCTGACTCACGGAGCTGATGAGTTAACAACTCCCCGGGCGTCTGCATGCGCCGCTGAGCTCCACCCTCCAGGCCCCACGTGGCCTCTCAGGTCCAGCACTCTGGGTCTTGCCAATGGAAGGGAACTGAGCTACCTTCGTGTCCTGGCCTGCCCTGGGTGAGGAGGTGCCCCTGAGCCAGCTGGACCACTTGTCCAAAGCCACGTAGCTCCCCAGGAGGTAAGGTAGACTCACATCCATTCCAGAGCCAGCCCTGATTCCCAACCCCTCCCTCACCTCCTCTCCTCCCCCAGAGAAGTGCATGCAGGGTGCTGGGACCCCAACGCACGTCTTCAGCAGCTCTCCGTCCACACCAGCTCTGCGAGTCTGCATGAATTTGTTTCCCACATAAACAGAAGAGAGATACTTCAAACCAGCTGGTAAAGGATGCTGTCAGACCACCCACAGCTGCCCAAGGAGTTCCAATTTCAGGCAGACCTGCACGTGTGTCTTTATTTATTTAACGTAAAATAAATTAAATAAAATGCATCAAGTAATTCAATGTATTAAGATGAAAAATAAATTACTACAGAAGGACTAGTTGAGTTAATATTTTCTGAGGGTGGCAAAATATTTCTAAGCACAACCTCATACAAAAACCAACAAGCAAATAATTAGCTGTACAAAATAAAAGTGTTTTGCATACGTAGAGACACCATGAGCAAACTCAAAGGCAAATAATTAACTAGAAAAGATCGTTCCAAAATAAATGGGAAAGGCTTAAATGTCCTTCATGTATCAAAAAACATTTATGAATCATTAAGTAAAAGATATACACAAATTGAAAAAAGATAACTTATTTGATTGAAAGATTAAAAAATAAAAATACAAAGAATCAATCAATAAACAAATAATAATGTAACTTATCAAAAGGATTGGAATTTAAAATTATTAAGATTATCATTTTCAGGGCTGGGGCTGGGGCTCAGTGGCAGAGCACTTGCCCAGTATGTGTGAGGCGCTGGGTTCCATCCTCAGCACAGCATAAAAATAAACAAATAAAAAAAGGCTTCTTGTCCATGTACAACTATAAAAAAATTTAAAGATTGTCATTTTCAAGATACCAGATAAGCAAATGAAAACATTAGTGGAACTCCTTATTGCAGAGGTAGAGCGGCCCAGGCCCAACTCTGTCTAGCCGGGCAAGGCGTCGGGTTTAAGCTTTCCAGAGAGCCACCCAGTCACGAGTTCCCTGGCACAGTGGATGGCTTCTAAAAAATCACTCTAAAAGGCACCAATTCATGAAACAAAACTGTCCATAATTTTGCTGTTGAACAAAAAATTGGAAGAAACCTACATGAGCATAAATAAATAAAGCCCTGAAGTACCAGGTATTGCTGTCCTATGTCACCATCCATTCATGGTGCCATTAATGAGCCAAGCAGCAAGAGCACACTGTGGCTCAAGAACATATTTCTCTAACTTCAAGATGAAAACCAGTGCATTGCCATGTCCACCACAGATGCACAGACACTTGAATATTTTACACCAAATGTTAATGATGGCTGTGGTTGGGTGATGGGCTGTAGCCCGTTTAATGACATGGAAAGATATGTCTATGTTAAAGTCATGTGAAGAGCACCAAGTTTACAAAGCAGTGTGATGTATCAGGCTATTTTCTATTACTACAATGGAATACTTGAGGCTGGGTCACTTTACAAAGAATAGAGGTTTATTTAGCTCACAGTTCTGGAGGTGCAGGGCATGGCACCTGCCTCAGCTCAGCTCTGGTGAAGGTCTCCTGGTGGGATGGGAAGCCAGAGAGCAGGTGGCTCTCTTATAACCACTCCCTCTTGAGAGCACTGGTCAGGGTCCCAGGAGAACTGCCTTACCGCCGTCTGAGGGCAGCAGATGAGTGCTGCAGATCCAGGTCTTAGAGGCCCCACCTCCTAGCACAGCCACCTGGGGGCCGAGCTTCCAGGCCAGGAACCCTTGGGGACAGAGCACCTCCAAACCATTGCACACAGTAGTGTCTTGATGTTGTTGAGAATTAGAGCATTATAGTTTTGCTTAAAAAACAAGAGCAGAAGACATATCTGTGTACGCAGAGAACAGTCTTTTTTTTCATTGTACCTCTTTTTCTTATACTGGTTCTCTTTGGTTCTATGGGATGGTAGAATCCATTTTGACGTAAAATATACCTTGTTCTAATTTCAGTCCTTCCCCTTCCCTCCCCCACTCCTGTTTCTTCCCTCTACTCTGCTGATCTTTCTGCCATTGACCCACTGTTTTAATCAATTTCTTGCTGGTGTTGTTGATAGCAGCACGATTCTCAATAGCTAAGCTCTGGAGGCAATCTAGGGGCCCTTCAACAGATGAATGGATAAAGAAAATGTGGTTCATATACACACTGGAATATCACTCAGCCATAAAGAAGAATGACTTCAAACATTGGTCAGTGAGTGGGTGGACCAGAGGCTATCCTGCTAAGTGAGATAAGCCCAGTCCCAAAAAACAAAGATCGAATGTTTTCTCTTATATATGGAATCTAACCCACAATAAGGGGGTGGAGGCAAAAAAAAAAGTATAGTCTTAACAGAATAAAAAGCAGAGAAATTGCATGAACATTATACTTTTGTTTAAAAATAAGATGAGAAAAAGAGTGACATCAAAATCACATCTCAGGTCAACCTCAGGCTGTGGGACGTGGGCTGGTCTCCTCTCCCCTTCACACTTCCCTCTGTTCCTCCTTGAGCACTGTTTATCACCCTGACAACAAAAACATCGTCAAGAACGGTTTTCGTCTGTAATTCTTTATGGAAATAAAGTGAGAGGACACAGCTTTCCATAATCCTGTAAAAGGGCTTCTACTGCTCATAAGTTTATAGGTTTTTCTCTTCACCAAGTATTACATCGCTTTTTCAGGCCGTAAATCACAAACTCCATTTTCCTTGATATTTGGCTGGTATAATGCATCGGCAGTAACGTGGTCAATGCCTCTCCAGCAAGATGGTTGGGGACACAGGGTAGTGAGGCTTCGTGGGCTTTATCCCCATACGTAGAACAGAAGTCTTACTCTTAACAACTGACGGTCACTTTATTCTGAAACGAGTTTTGTCTCAGTCCCAAGTGACCTCACAGTTTCTATGGCAAAGTCTATTTCTGTCTCTGGGCAGCCCGGGTTCAATGTCTCTTCTGTGCTTGGTGCCCTGTTTCGAATGGTTAGGAACGAGTGATGGTGAGTCTGGATCACCGACAAAGCATCTGCCAAAGAAAACAGCTGAGCGGCTGCCCCGCGGGGTGAGCCGGGCTCTCGGGGACTTCCAGAGCTCACCTCCGTGCCCAGGCTCACCCCCGTGCCTCGGGGCAGCTCTGCACAGAGCTTTGCTGCTGACACCTGGGATCAGCTTCTGCCGCTCTGGTGGGCGGAGCTTGTGAGGCCTCCTCGTGGCCCGCACTGGGTGGGTCTGGGGGACGCTGATGACGCCATCTCTTCCTCTGCCAGGCCTCTGTGCTGTCCCCACACCCTGGGTTCCCCCTCCCCAGGCGTCCGGGTCTCAGGTGGCCTCTCTCCTGGGGCATGCTGTCCTCACTCTTGCCCCCTCTCTCTTCTGGACGCCCCACACCCTTCCACTGCCCCTTTCCTTCCGGGAGGCTGTAGGGGACAGACGGGCTTGTCCCTTGCTAGGACCCTGCTTGCACGTGTCCCCAAGGAAGCAGAGGGCTTCACTCCAGGGTTTGGATCCCAGCTCAGCCCCTGCTGGGCGCAGACCTAGGGGGAGTCACTTCCTTCTCTGGACAAGGGCACGGGGAGGACCCAGGCAGAGCACAGGGGAGAAGGCGACCGCGCCGACCCCAGGCTGGCTGGCTAGAGAGGCGGGCATCGCGTGCTGAGGGCCTGCGCGTAGGCAGCCCCTGCTTTCTCAGCTCTTAGGGGGCCTCTGAGATGGAGGCTCTGAGATCCCACATGACCTGAGGCTCAGGGGGCTCTGCCTCCCGCCTGCATTCCCAAGGGCAAGACCGGGGCAGCCCAGCAAGCGCTGCTGTTTTCTTGCTTTCTCTAGTCCTTCAAGTCAGCAGTAAAGATGGCACATGTCCTCCCCAGCTCTCTGCTGGGCACAAGTAAATAAAGCAGCCATCGACTGGACTGATGCCCTGCCTGTGATCAGCGTCACAATCTGCTGCATGTCCCTGCCTAGTAAGTGACCGCAGCTGTGTAAAAAACCCCAGGAAAGCACAAACGTTTATTTTATTTTTAGAAAAAAAGAAAAAGAAAGAAAGAAACCACCGGGAAAGAGCCTGGCTTTGTGTTTGGAGGGACCAGTACACATCAGTGTC
Organism: Marmota marmota marmota; assembly: GCF_001458135.2. Taxonomy (NCBI): domain Eukaryota; kingdom Metazoa; phylum Chordata; class Mammalia; order Rodentia; family Sciuridae; genus Marmota; species Marmota marmota. The sequence continues at coordinate 50,837,580 of NW_026000005.1, forward strand.
CTCCATATGAAGGAGGCAGGGGCTCCCGACGCCCTTAGGTCTTTCCATTGCCTTGTTAGCGAGAGGCTGGTTGCAAAACTCGAGTCAGAGCCTGGATTCTTTTCCACACGGCAGAGCTCACTGCCAAGTGGGGAAGGAATGGGCCCGGAGCCCTGTCCCCCTGCCTGCTGGCAGGGCCCCTGGAGGCAGCGGCGTCCTGTCTGGCAGGGGAGGGGTGGGCTGCTGGCCCTCCACCCTCAGAGAAGGCCTGGCTCTCGGCTTCCTGGGGAGGGAGGCGGCTGTGCCTCCCCGGGGCCCGTGGGTGGAGCCCCAGGCGTCTGTGCTCCCAGGCCAGGTGCCCACTCCCCTGACTGTTTGATCCCAGCCCCCTGGAGCTCTCCCCATCTCCAGGACCCACCTGCCGCCACATCTTCGTCTGTCCCCACTCTGAAATAATTCCCTGCTCCATTCAAAGGTTTCCAGTGGCCGTGCGCTGCAGGGCTCCGGACGCCCACCCAGCTCCACATTTCTCCCTGGCCGCCACACCCCGTCTTGTTCGCCTCCAACACGGATCTGAGGAACAGGAGCCAACCCTGGCCCTCGGCCTGTCTGTGCCGGGTACGGCGGCACGGCACAAGTAGGGGCTCAATGTGTCCCCACCGCTCCCCAGCAAGTGTCACCTGGCCTTTACTGTCCAGGAGGGCGGGGGCCTCCATCTGTCCCTCGCAGTGTCTTGGGAAGCCCTGAGCTCACCCGGGGCAGACTGTGAGCTGCAGAGGGAGGGGGCCGCTCTCTGTCCGGAGATCCTGACCGTCTACCCCAGGTCCACAGTGGTCTAGATCAGGGGAGATGGGACTACTTTGCTAACTAAACTCGACTTGTCTTCACCTTAGGGTAGAAGCTCAGTAGCCGGGGAAGGTGCACTCTAGAGACACACGGACAGCCAACCCAAGCCTGGGGCCCCTGCTGAGCTGGGCCCGTGGCCACCCGATAGCAGACTCCTCCAATACTCAGGGAACTCACGTGTACTGGGCCCTCCCTATCTCTCTGCAAACTTCAGCGTCTAGCTCACCTGCCCGGGGACAGCGAAAGGTCCCCTGATGTCCAAATGCTGCTTCTCAGGTGCCCTGAAAGACCCCCAGAGAGCAGCAGGCCACGTTCGGGACAACTGAGAGCTGTATGGAGTGAGGAACCAGCCCAGGGGGACAGTCCCTGCACACAGCTGTGTGGTCATCGTGTTTGAAACTCCTGACCCCCATTTATGAATGGGTAGGAAGCCCACCAGGCAGTTTTCTTGAGCCAAGGTGTGGATGATGGATAAGTTTGCCAGGGAAGAACCCTTGCAGAGAGGGGGCATGTGGGCCGAGGTTAGGGACCCAGGCCAACCAGCACGTCCAGGGAAGGACACCACTGAGAACCTGGCAGCTGTCAGAGCCCCGTGTCTGGGTAGTGAGCAGGGCCCAACAGCCATGTGACCCTGATGGCAGCCGGCCTGGCAGATCCCGACCCCGCGGCTTCCCAGCGTGCTAGGCCGTGAGATCTCGGGCACTGGAGCTGCCCTGAGCCTCAGCCCCTGCTGCAAAACCAGAGATAGAAATGAAACCATAATGGAGAGCATGCAAAGGGATGACGGGGATCTCCAAGGACAGACCTCGGAGCACCCTGCATCTGGGTGACAGTTGTGACCTCGTTCGCTCTCTCATCATCTGCCAGCATTTCTGTGCTGCCATCTCTTTCCAGCCTGATTCCTTTTTCCAAAGATGAACACCAGCCTCATAAAATTCAAAACCGAGCCTAAGAGGGACAGGAAAAGAGTGACACAGGGGATCCGGGAGCTCCCACAGAACAGCCTCCAAAGGGTCCCGACTCCCACCTGAGATGGATTTGAACGTGGCCATAGCTGGCCAGCAGAAGAGGAGGCCTAATCAGGTGCATGAATCAGAGGCTCCGGGGACAAGACATCAGTGCCACAGGACGCGAGAGTGCGCCCCACGGTTGCTAACAGGACACGGACGCCGCCTTAGTCCAGGTATCACATCACGGCTGCCAACAGGCCACCTGGCTCGGCTCTAATGAAGTCACAGAGGAGGGTTGGTGCCTCTCGCTGACCAGCAGCAGAGTGAGTCCCCACTGCTGACCAAGGACTCGTGCAACGACCCACGTCAGGCAGACAAATCTAAAGAAAAGAACGGCAGGTGTGTTCACTTTGATCACGACCGTGATGCTGCTTCAGAGCTGGTGTGACCCAGGGGGCCTTCACTTACAGCAAGTACTGTCATCCGGCTTGCTCCCTGCACCCTGGACCCTGCTCCCTGCACCCTGGACCCTGCTCCCTGCACCCTGCTCCCTGCACCCTGCACCCTGCTCCCTGCACTCTGCACCCTGCACCCTGCTCCCCTGCACCCTGCTCCCTGCACCCTGCTCCCTGCACCCTGGACCCTGCTCCCTGCATCCTGCTCCCTGCATCCTGCACCCTGCTCCCTGCACCTTGCACACTGCTCCCTGCACCCTGCACCCCTGGCTGGACTATCCCACCTACACTAGGGCTAGGGGGCCTTCCTTTGACCTCTTGCTGCCTCTCCGGTGGGAGATGGTGGGCTCCTCGGTGCCCTTCCCAGGCCCCCGAACCCCAGGTGTGCTCCATAGGAGCGGGGACTCCTGGGGGAGTGTGAGACAAGGCCAGAGGCACAGGGGGCCTTTCCACAAACCCACTGGGGGCTTCCAACCCCCAGGGAACTGGGAGAGGAGTCACAGGGGCTGAGAGAGGAAGGGTCTCTTCAGAGGCCGATGGCGGTATAGGCATGACAGAGGCACAGCCTTGGGATCTGGCAAGTGGAGGACACCAATAATCAGAGAAGGGACCATCTCAGTGGGACAGAGCCTGATATTGCACTTTAAAGAGAGGCCGGAGGAGCAGTGTGGCCGCCATTCACCTGAGGAGTGGGCGGTGGCGAAGTCCTGGCGTGAGAGAACGTGCCCGTGTGGCTTGCTTGGCTGGTGTTTGTGTGAGGAGGGGGGGTGCCAGGCTGCAGACTGCTGGTGGACGTGGTATGGAGGACAGGCATTGACGGCAGACGCCCGGGGCCCAGGCCCTGAGAAGGAACACGGACGGGGACCAGGACACAGGAGGGCCCTGCATTTGCCACCAGGAGAACCCAGGCCTGGGTGGAAGGAGGGTGAAGAGGTCTGGGGACTCACTGGGGTCCCGAGTCAGGAGTGCCAGCTTTGGAGTCTGCACTGAGCTGGACACCCCCCACACACACTCTCATTCTGAGACAGAAACTTCACCCCACTTCAAAGAAAAAACAAAACGTAATTCCGGTCTCTGGGGTTTCTGTTGTCCCCACGCAATGGTGGATCCATAGGAGGCTTCCACGGGGGCTCTTGGGACTTCCCAGGCCTGCGGGACCCCAGCAACACGAAGCTGCAGAGCTTAGAACTAAAAAAGGCTTTCACACTCCACACTGGCCTGCTCGTTTTATGGGGTGAAACTAGGAAGTTGGCCAAAGCTGATCAGATGGAACTTAAAAGGCTGGGTATGGACTGTTGCCCTGAGCTTCCCACAGAGACTCAGGGTGCCTCTGGAGTAAGGGGGACTTGAAGCTCATACAATATCTGGGGGACAAGTCCAAACAGTGAAGACACCAGCGATTCCCCCACCCCGTGTCTGTTAAACTCCCCCAGTGAGTCACCCAGAAAGGAAATGTCTTCAGTGGCTCTCACACAAACCATGAGAATCGGCCATCGCCCGGATCTGCAGGAATTTCCGCGGTCACCCACAGCAGTGACCTGGGATGGAAAGTCCGCCCCAGAAGACCCACTGGCCCACAGCGGCTGGAGGAGGCGGCTCGGACATGCCCCACTCGGGAGCTCCCTCTGGACAGCCACATCCTGTGCTCTGAATCCACTGAGATTTCTTCAGCTTAGCAATCTATCATCCATCACTTTCAAATTTTCATTTTTAACCCCCACTCGCCACCCCATTCCCGCCGCCCCACAACTAGAACAGAACTCTGCACACAGCAAATTCTCAAAGCCATGTTTCCACTTCACCATCAAGTGGGACCAGTAACCCCCGCTCTGCTGAGCTCCCAGGGCACAAGCAAGATCACCATCAGGAGGAAATGTGCTGCTGCCGTCTTGCCAGCACAGAAGTCCTCCAAAGGTGTGTCTGTCCTCTTCTGATGTCTGAGGGGCACCTCGATTAACTGGAATAAAGGGGGGGCTGGGTTTCCAGCTAACTAAATACGTTTGGATCCATGTTAAAGGACTTTCTGACTCTGTTCCTGGTGACACCATGAGAGGGACCGTGTCAGCCCCCTTGCAGAGGACCTGAGGAGCCCAGGGTCAGGCATGCGAGGTTACAGCTGGCCCTAAGGGAACGGGGCCCATTCAACATTCGCCTCATTTCTGATCAAAGTCCGTCCTGCAGGCCAGGCTCCGTGAAAGCATGTCACATGCTGGGCAGGATCCTTAGCACCCCAGTCTTGTGTTCAGTATAATAATATACACTACATTAAAATGTCCCCAATGTTAACTCTGTTTTTATTTATTTTTCTTCCAAAATAGAGGACAGTTAATACAATGGATATCTTAATTGACTGGAATAATTTAGAGTTTTATCATTTCCACACAAGAATAATTGTTTTCAAATGGAAAACCACAATATTCAGAGAACGCCCCTTGCTCCATCTACATGAAATCAAAGCCTAAAATTAATTAGGAACAGTTTTAAAGTGGTGAATCCAAATGTCTGGCAGCATGGTGGCAAACCCCGTGGCTCGTGGGCTTGGGTGCTGTTGGAAAGACTGAAAAGCCCAGGGAGGGTCTCTCAGCAAGCAGTTCTAGAATCCTGAAGAATACTATCTCCATCCGCTAAGATCATGCAGCCAAAGTCATAATGAAATTACCGTCACTTTGAGTCAACCAGAGCCCGACAAGAGCCCTGCCCTGAAGGCTGTGGCCGAGGAGTCCTGCCTTGGCCTCCTGCCTTGGCCTCCTGCCTTGGCCTCCGAGCTACTTACACTTCCTTTTGCTGACAAAGGTTCCCTGTGAAATGTAAGATCACTTGGGTTCCCGGAGGCTCTGAGTCATAGGAACTTGAGCAGTGATGAGGATGATAAGGCCTCGGTGGAGTCTTGGCACTGTCCCCAGCAGAACAAATGCCACAGAACTGGAGGCCTTGTGACCACAGCCCTGTGACCGCAGCCCTGCTGGATGGTAGGCTCCTCAAAGCCGGGCTGGACGGGGGTGAGCCCAGGAAACGCATTCCAAGGTTTTTTGGCCTCCACCACCCATCACATCTCAAGACCAAAGAGCCCACACACAGGGTCTAGGGTGAGAGGGTGGAGAGACCCAGCCACCGTTGCGATGCCACGGAACGGTCTAGCTCCAGGGGCAGGGCTTCATCCTTCTGGGCATTTACAAACTCAGGCTCAGAGACGCAAAACCAATCACCCAGAAAGTGACCTGAAGCTTCCAACGGGGGTCTCCAGGCTTCAGTACAGGGCAAAAGACACTGGGGCGTAATTTACCTGATGATCTTATTGAATCACCTCCCGTAGCAGAATGCAAATTCCATCGGGGACAGACATGTTTATCTGTTTGTCCACTGGCGTATCCCTGGCATCTGGGTACAATATAATGTCCACATGTTTGTGACAATAAGGGAACGGGTGAAGGGAGGGAGGGAGGGAGGGAGGGAAGGGAGGGGAAGATGTCTAACCCCCAGCTAAATGGAGGAGCAGGAATAGCGAGAGCAAGGAGAGAGAAGGGCCACCTCCTGGTGGCAGCCAGTGTCATGCAGTCAGGTGGGCTGTGTAGGTGGAGGAGAAATTGTCCTCTGCTCTGGGGCAGATGTGGGACAAGTGGCACAGCCTCTGAGGATGACTGGTGTCCCCTGGGTCCTAGTTCCAGCCCCAATCTCCCCTGTGGGTCTGGACCCAAGGTGGAGGCTCAGAGGGAGGGTCTTTCTGAGCACCCCTGATGGCCATCCCTGTCCCACCAATCTCACATGACCTTGTGGTCATTACTCAACCTAAAACTGAGAGCCTTTTGCATTTAAAGTCACCAGGCGCGTTTGTGAGTTCCTCCGGGAGTTTTGAGGGTTCTTTGCGGCAGGCGCTAGCCAGCGGTCACCTTTTGCTACACTGCCTTAGCGAATTCCCTCCTGTGCCCTACAGCTTCCCTAGGCCAAGTTCCGTGCTTGGTATAACCAGGTTGGAGTTGTGCATTTTACATGCGGAGCTCTCTGCTCTGCTGAGCCCTGAGACGCCGTCGATGGAGGGAACATCCTGACGTCTCCGTTTGTGCTGTGAAATTATTGCCCGCTCTCTGGCATCCCGCTGCCACCCCTGCCCCTTCAATCCACTCGCCCTCACATCTGTCATCTTTCTGAAGCGAGCCCTGGCCACGTCATGGCCCTGGGTGAAAACCTTCAGTGGGGCCCGTTCTCCCAGGCACAGCCCACGATCCTTAGTGCTAAGATCCTGCCCCAGCCCCATCCCGGCCCCCAGCCCCACAGCTCTCTCCACGGCAAACAGTCCACGTGGCTTTCAATTCTCCTTCTTCTTTTTTTTTAATAAACTTTATTTTTTGGAGTCGTTTTAAGTTTATATTAAAATTGAGCTCCAGATACAGTGGTTTCCCACGTGCTCCACCTTCTTTCCTGTAGATCCCCCCTGTTGTCGCCCCAGCAGGGCCCGTTGGATGTAATCAGTGAGGCTGCAGTGACATGTCACCACGGGGCCTTAGTTTACATGGGCTTCCCTGAGCACTCTGTGAGTCGGACCTAGGTGTAAGGTCTCCACTGTGGGAGGGGCACACAGGGCTGGTTAGCGCCCTGAACGCCCTCTGCGCCCTGCCTCCCCCAGCCCCGGCAACACTGGTCTTGTTACTGACAGACGTTCCTAGAGCATCACGCAGTTGGAACCATGCAGCACGTGGACTTCCCAGATAACAGGTTACTTGCTGAGGAATGTGACATGTCCTCCTGACTTCCGCCAGGCAAGGCTGCAGGTAAGCTGCTCTTAAAAAGAAAGCACATGGGAGGCGCACAGTGGGACCAATTTACATCATCGCCTCTTCCCCGTGCCCACCATTGCCTCTGCCTGTTATCTATCAAAACTATCAGAAAAAAAAATTTAAAGAACTATGAACTCGAGTGCAAAAGGTGGACAACCAGCAAGAGCAAATAAAGAGCTTCAGCAGAGAGACTATACAAGAAACCCGAGAGAGAGAAAGTGGATGCGGAGAAAGCCTTCGACAGGATCCTCACTAGACCCAGGCCAGCTGAGGAAGCACTGGACTGGACAAGGTCCCAAGAGCCATAGGACAATATCAGAAGCCTAATGTGGGTAATTGTCGAAGAAATAAAATATAGATCACAAAAAATAAGAATAACAGGATGTTCTTCAAGAGAGCAACTGCAATGACAGACATATGGATCCAGACCTGACAGAACGGCCCATGCACAGCCCTATTTCTTATGCAGCCCAGAACTCTGGGTGCAGAGCAGCCAGCATGAAAACCAGAGGCACTTCAGGGGCTAAGGAAGTCATTGCTCTCAGGTATTTGATTTTTGTCTTCTTTTCAAAAGGGTATTTCCATGGCCATTCCATTTTTTAAAAAATGTACATATCTTTGACCCCCATCCTATTTCAAGAGTCTTTCCCATAAAAATAAAAGTATCTGTATATTACTATATATTCAAAGATATTAGTTCCACTTTTCTCAAAAGTGAAAAATGGGCTTAGTATGAACATCTGTTAAAAATGATCTGGTTAAACTACTTAAAATTCAAATAATTACATACACTACATGGCTCTAAAGATGAGTTATTTGTATTAACTTTTGCTTCTTTGGAGCTTCTTCACTTTCTTATGATGCAAAAGAAATCTCTTCATTCTAACTGCCCAGCAGACTGACTTAAGCCTATGTACTTCTATAATTGTTCTCCTTGGACTTATTAAGACACAGATGCTGACTCAGTGTTTTTAAAAAACAAGGAGTCTGGTTAAATAAATCAGTATGGGCCTACACACTGGAAACATTTGAAACCATTTGGGAAAAAAAAATAACAAAACAAATGTATTTGGAGGGACTAGCATGTATTATTTTAAGTGAAAAACAGATTCAAAATTATGTTTAATGCTCTCTCATTTATGTAAAATAAATATGATCCTTGTAAGTGCAAAAAAAAAAAAAAGTCTAACATAAATCCCAGGAAGAAAAGAGAACCAAATCAAATACTTGAAATATTTGAGATAATAAACAAGAATTTATCAAAGCAATGAAAGACATAAGACCACAGATCCAAGAAACTTGGAGATGCCCCCAAGGGGGACAAATAATCCTCCAACCAATCATATTTGAACTGTTTAAAAACAAAGTAAAGAAAATAATCTTGAAGAGACCCAGACATATTACCAACATGAGAACAAAGATAAGAAGACCTGTTAAAGAAGACCTTTAAAAAATTAAAAACTATGCAAACTAAATTCCTGAGACAGAGAGGTAGACTCCTGACCAGCGCAGCTACCACCAACCTCCTGCATCAAGCTGGCTCTGGGCTGTGGCAGGGGCACATCTGCCTTCCTCCAGCCCATTCTGCATGGCCTATGCAAGGCCTCTGATACACTGCATATTGGATGTTTGCAGACTCTTTGATAAGGGACCACTGACAATTCTGAAGCAGTCACAGAAGAGAAGGCATGTGTTGGCAAACAGATTTTATCTCCAAGCCAAGTCAAGTCAAGATACACTGTGTAGTCAGCTGACCTGAGCGCAAATGAACACACAAGGAAAAGAGGGTCTGGGAAGGAGCCGTCTTCATGGAGTCCAGAAAGCTGAGGCTGGCCTGACCAGCCCCTCTCAGCTCCATGGGAAACAAAATCTAGAATGGTGTGTTGGGATGCCTTAATGCTTGGTTTTATCATGGTGGATTTTCAAAGAAAAGGCAGGTAAAATATAAATAATCAAGGTCAGTTCTTCAACTCCATGGTATCCTACATATTTGCATCCATACCCTTCACATTGAGATTTTCCTGCCTTTAGGGAGCAATAAATTCAACAGTTAAGAATCAGATCTCAGGCTGGGCAAGGTGGCACACGCCTGCAATCCCAGCCACTCAGGAGGCTGAGACAGAAGAAATGTGAGTTCAAGGACACCCTCAGCAACTTAGCGAGGCCCTAAACAACGTAGCAAGACCCTGTCTCAAAATAAAAAAATCAAAAAATCTGGGGATGTGGCTCATTAGTGAAGCACCTCTGGCTTCAATCCCCAGTATACAAAAATTTTTTTTAGATAAAAAGACTCAGATCTCAGATAAGAGTCACTCTCCCTCTGACTCTAGTCTCCCCATGCTCGGCAGGCCAGGGGGACGATTAAGCAGGATGATTCACAGGACGCACTCAGCACCATTCTTACTGCACTCTACGGACACACAATTAACTTGGGTTGCCATTAGCTTAATTGTGGCTTTTGTTAATCATACTCTGATTCCCGATGGGGAGCCATGTTCTCGGGCCAAGGTGTGCTAGCTGACGACCTCCCCTGTGTGCCTCATTCTGTGGCCTCTCTTAAGTCCAAGACACGATCACCCATGACTTTCCACGGCCCATTGCCCAGGCTCATTTATCAGGTCTGAAAGAGCAGCCCAGCTCTGCACCTAGGCGCGGCCCCAGCTTCCCCAGACCAGGGCAGCCAGGCAGAGCGCCTCTGCCAATGAGGGCTCCTCCTGGCGGTCCCCACTCCTCACGACATGCACTGTGCCTGGCCAGGAGACATAGGACACACTCTGTGGCCCACCTGGCCCTCTGTGGGTGCATCACATATTTCTACTAGTTGTTCTCCTACAGAAGTTATCATCACGCTGGCCTGTGATTATGTGCTGCCTTCACCCACAGTGGCATCGTCGTAGTCTAGATCAGGGCAAAGGTCCGTGCAAATGACCAGGTCCACCAGCTGGTAAACTCACTGGGCTTTAGGGGCTGCACCCATCTGCAGACTTCACAAAAACAGTCTGTGGGCATGAATTGGTCCACGGGCCACCGTCTGTCACCCCCGTTCCACGTGATTGTCTTTCCATTTGTTTGTCAGTAAGGAAGAAAACACACTCTGGTTTTCTTTTCTTAGAGCTACATTCAAAGTCAACCTTGTTTTCAGCTTTTAGGAAACTGGACTCTTAGAGCCATCTAATTGGAAGAGGGGAGGCATTTCAATAAATGCTCTGAAACCTATCGAGTGCCGCACACACCACATTTCTGCGATCCATGCAGTCGGGGTCTATGAAAACGGCTGGACCTTTCAGCCAGTTTCCTTGGGAACATATGTGAAAACAAATGCACATCTCAGGCCAGCGCAGGGCTTTCTGCTGATGAAAGGTCTGACGAGTTGGCCCTGGTGGGTGTCTGACTCCCATCATGCCGCGCTGTGCCCTCCTCCCCCCTTGCTCCCCCACCCCTCTGCTTTCTGTGTGCTGCGTCCCTCCAGGGCGCTGGCCCTCCCCTCCTCTGGCAGCTCACTGGAGGCCTCTGGGATGAAGGTCGGACATCTGCTTTCCATCTCCCACACTGGCTAACTGCAGCCGGCCGACCCAGATTTCCCGCTCATGAATCATTACTCATCTGGAGCGCACTCAGGGCTCCTCGCGGTGTTTATTCAGCATATCTCCTTTTTTAGAAGAATGGCTTCCCTTCCACGTTGCTCCAGTGGGGCTGCCATCTTCTAAGCAGATCCTTTTCTTAGATTTTATTTTTGAAACTGGGCGAGAGGGGGATTCACTTAGATCAGGCACTAACTACATCAAAGGAACAGTGGGGTGAAGCATCAACGTCTGTTACCATCAGGCCGCAGGAACCCACCCTGGGAGTCAGCGTGTAGGGTAGTGAGAGGACAGAGTACTTGATGTTTCAAATAAACTTTTGCAAAGTAGAGGTAGTTAACACTTACTCACAGCCACATTCCAGCTAACAGCCGAAATGCTGATTCTACACTATGGTTCTGTGAATGAGGAGCCTGGGGCCCAGAAGAGATGAGGAACTGACCAGACACCTGGAAGGGGACAGTCCTGGGAAACGAGCTGGCGTCTCTGCTGCCTCACCCGAGATTTAACTTTAAAGTCGTTCCGTTTCACAGACGGGGAAACTGAGGCTGTGATGGCTGTTTTCTGACCCTCTCCCAGAGGTGGCCTTGACTGCCCCGGGGCTGAGGGCGGGGTCCTTTGACGTCACCACTTCAGAAGACCCATCCCAGTTCCCGGGGGGTGTCCTTGCTCCTGGTAGACCAGCTATGGACCAGGGTTTCTATGTCCCTCTTCAGGTCCAGTGACTTGCGAGAACAACTCACAGGACTTGGGGACACATGCTGAGCAGTTCACTATCCAGGATGTTACAAAGGACACAGGTGGAGAGGCGCACAGGGTGAGGAGTGGGCGGGGGACCGCAGCTTCCACACCCTCTCTGGTGTGCCACCAACCAGGATCCCACACCTCCTCAGCCACCCGAGGATCCCAAGCCCTGCCCTTTGGGGTCATTTTGGAGATGTCATCGTGTGGGCATGGCAAAAAGAGATGCCCTAACGCTGGTGGGTGGGCTGGCCAGTCTGTTCCTTGGGATTTCCTCCTCAAGGGTGCGCGGGGGGCATGGCCTTCCAAATGGAAGTCTTAGCACCTACCACAGCCAAATCAGGGGTCAGAGAGTTTCCTTATGGCCTGCTCCAACCCAGAAGAGAAATTCCAGTTTACGGTCTGCTGTAAGATTCTAATTTATGAGCCAGGAACATTGGATGAAAACCAAAGTAGATAAATCACAATACCACAAGCTACTTTCTTTTTTTTTGTTTTTTTATAGAAGCATGTGATGTGCGGACTTCCCTCAACTGACTTCTATCTTAGGAGCAGTAAGTGAATGTCCAAGTATTTTTACATGAAAGCTGACCCAATCGGACATCTTTTCTATGGTCATAAAATCAAAGACTTTACAGAAATTCAAATTTAAGAATAAAAGCTTGAATTAAGTAGAGGGCACTGTGTCTCTTTCTAGTTCTCAAGTCATACCTTTGGGAATAATTAAAGCAAGGGATATACAATGACCATTTTTGATGTTTATTAAATACTAAACACTGTGCCAGTTGCTGGAAAAAAGAGACATTAGATAATTTCTCTCTCTGCAAAAAGTGACTCTGAGCAGAAGCCATAAAAATGGGAATGAGGTTCTTGTCCATTGTTACTCGTAGAAAAGTAGACAAGTTGGGGAGGAGGCTGGGGAACCCTGCAATAACCAACACTCCAAGTTCTGGGGAGCTCTGTACCACCTAGTGTGGCCTCTACTCACCCCTCCTGTCCTCGGCTCCACAGAGTGGCTCAAGTGACTCAAGTCACTCAAGTCTCTTATTTTGCAAATACCCTTTTGTTGGTTTGGTTTATTTAATACAATTTGTGATACATTTTCTGTGTTCCAGGTGGAAGCACCTAGCATCATGAAACAAGGAACCACAGGATAAAACAGAATTATGTGGATTTGTTTGTTTGTGTGTTTGGAACTATCCAGATGGCATTTGGAGCATGAACCAGTCTCTGAATTCCCATCAGCTCAATAATTATCGCCCCCCCCCCCAGATCCCCCTACTGTTTAGTGGTCTCTGTTATTTGTTAACAAAAGATGTATCATGAAGAAAAATCAGAAATTAATTGCAAGTAGCTGACCCCACCTCATGGACCTGGTTGAGGGGGTTGTGATCCCCAAGTTCCCTGCATTCTGGCGGGAAAGCTGACCACACACCACGTCCTCCTGAGGGTGGTGGGCGGGACATTTGGCCCCAGGTGTCAGGATGTTTGACCCCCCCCTCACGCCCCGAGTGAGGAGCTGAGCAAGGATGCAGGCTGCGCTCCAAGGTCACTGCTGGGACAGGGAAAGTGCAGGACATTGCTGACCCCTGAAGACAGCAGCCATGATGACCGCCAGCTCCTGCCTTGAGGGAAGCTCTTTCTCCCGGTTCCCAGCACCGCGATGCCGCTGAGCTTCAGAAGAAGAGGCCACTCGGTACAACTCCATGTCCACAGTTACAACTGAAGCACCATCAGGGCAAGCGGGAGGTCCTCCAGGTGGGAAGAGGTACCGGAGAGGAGCCAGAGACTCAGGCCACTTAGGTCCCAGCCACACACAACTGCCCTCTGAGCGTGGTGTATGTGGGGGCTCCTTCATTCCCAACAGGCTCACATCCCCACTTCTCCAGTCATCTCTGCAGCAGCGCACACACACACACACACACACACACACACCCCACTCTCAGTTCTCCCACTTGGCCCTTATCACCACTTACCATACTGCCTACTCATTTGCCTACCTCTGCCTATTATCTGGGCTAGGCTAACTGATGTAATAACAAATAGACTGAAACAGGTCATGTTTCAGTGTGATAAAGGTTTGGATTCATGCTCAAATACCAGACCAGGGCAGGGACTCCAGTTGGCCATTCCGCTCTCCTCCATGTGGTCACTCAGGGATCCACACTCCTCCTTCCATGCTGAGGCCCCCTCGTCTTGACTCCAGTAAGAGATCCAACAGGGAGAGATGCACACGAAGTTTCAGATCCAGGCCTGGAATTGGTGAGACAGAAGGATGGACCACCCATAGGTAGCCAGGAAAAGGGTCGTGGAGAAAAACAAAAGGAAGACGAGAGGACGAGAGAAACAAACTTCAGACACCCATTGCCACCCTCCCTTGGGACCCCTCCCTTCAGGAGCCCTGGCTTCAATCACCCTCATAAATCCTGTTTCTTTGCTTTCACCCTAGTGTCCGTGACTTTCATTCTTAAAATTCGTGAATCAAAGAGCTACCTGTCCACCCTCCATGCTACAATGGGACATCTTACTTTGCTCATTTGATTGGAAAGGACTTGACATAACTTCAAGGAAAGTTGGGAATAGAGTTAGGGTATGTGACTGTGGTAGAGGGGCCTGGCTCCTGCTAAGACCTGTAACCTCTGTCCTGCTTGAAAATAGCAGCTCTGTCTCTCTTGTTTGCAGTTATATTCATGATGCAGAACAATGCCCGGGACATAGTAGACATCCAGAAAAGTCGTGCCAAAGGAGGGAAATGAGCTTAAGCAAATTTTCTTTGAACGTACCTGAGAAGACTGGGGCACAGTCCAGATCATACCAGCGAGCAAACTCACCAAGACTCATATCTGCTTATTTGTCCCCAGATGTACCTCCTGTGGGACTTTAAAGGTAGGGAGATGGCAGGCATTTAGCCCAAAAGCTGCCCACGCATGGACAGTTTCCTTTAGTGAGCCTAGCAAATAAAGATCATGAGTACCTAACATTTCTGGCACTTAAAATTCACAAATCTATTATTCCTCATAAACAAAAGAGGATAGAATTTTAGGTAATTAGATCACCAGAAAGCTCCGAGCTTAGCAAAGAGAGTCTTGGTATTGCCCCAGCAGTGGGCAGGACGCACTCCTGTCTCTCCCAGCTTTTCCTGCTCCCCTGGAATGAACTAGATCAAGGAGATGCCACATACCCACCCACACCACGGGGAGATCTTCCTTGTCCTCTCCTAAGCCTGGCCCAGGACAGAAGAACTAGGAACTTGTTCCATCAGGCAAAGACGGTGGCCACAGCTATACTTACCCAGTTCAGTCACATCCAGGGCAACGTGCCAACCAAGACACGGGCATTGCACTTTCTTTCCAGGAGAAAACAGGATGTTGTCTGGACCTTTGACTGATGTACAGCATTTCCCAGGTCCCATCTTGTTTCATCTCCACCATGTGCACCTGGAGAAGGCCCCTCGTGCCCAGGATGCAGACTAAGAAGCTACGTCTGGGCAATATCAAGACTGTGCCTGGGAGAAATTGCTTTGACCAGAGATTCTGAACTTGGAGAGCACCAGCTCTGATACGATGCCTGGGTACGATGACAGAGTTGTGTGTTTGTGGGTGTCTGTGTGTGTGTGTGTGTGTGTGTGAGTCTGTGTGCACGGGTGTGTGTGCCTGGCAGCCACACTGAGGGCTCTAGACTGGACCAGACAACTTGCAGAGCGCCATGTAGACAGGTACTGTCCTTTCCTGTTACCCACAGCCCATCCAACGGGGACAGGTAGGAACTTGACCCAAAGTAGGTTTAGGGCCAGCCTGTCTTTCCCCAGAGGCCCTAATGGAGGGCCCAGTGGCTGTGACCTGGACTCTCATGGTGACATGTTCCTATACAGGGAAAGTCAGAGATGCATGAGGAGGCCCCATGAGGAGAAAGGGAAGAGGTTGATTCCTGTTATAGATTTTATGACAGCTAAATGATAGAGGGGAACACATGTCAGACTGTCTTTAATAATAACAAAGACGACTGTCTCTATCATTGGGCATATGCCATACATCAAATAGAGAACTAGATACTTTATTGCAAGAATTCTGGGAAGTAGATATTAAAATTTCTATTTTTTCATATTTAAAAAACTGGCTCAGAGAGGCCAAACTAAAACAAAGGTGTTAGATTTTTATTGTTGCTTAAGGAATACTATAGACTTAATGAATTCAGATAATACAAAATCTATTATTTTGCAGTTTTTCAAGTCAGAAGTCCAAAATTAGTGCCAAGGGGTGCAAATCAGGGCGTGGACGGGCCTGTGTCCCTGACAGCTCTGGGGACAATCTGCTTCCCTCCTTTGCTTCCCATGGGGGCTTCTGCATACCCAGGAGCCTCCCATCTCACCCTGACCTGCTTCCTGCCTCCCATCTCACCTTGACCTGCTTCCTATCTCCCATCACACCCTGACCTGATCCTCTCCCTCCATCTTCTGCTTTAAGGACCCTTGCAATTACACTGGGCTCACCAGATGGTCAGAGATAACCTCTTTATCTGTTGGAGGCAAATTGAATTCCATCCGCAGCTTTGGTGCCCTCCGCTATGTAACAAAGCAGGCTCCAAGAGCAGGGTATGGACATCCTAGGGGCCATTTTTCTACGCACAACACCAAGGTTGCAAAGCCAGCGAGTGGCAGTTTGTATTCAAGCACAAGCTAGTGCAAACCTCATCCTTGGCCTAGCATTCTCCAGCCTCTGCCTGGTTACCATGCAGTTCTCTCCAGCCTGTGAATGGCTTCAGGAGACTGAGACACAAGTATCCCTGCACAGCCTCCCTGCTCTTTAAAGCTCAGCGTGACTTTATCTCTGCCACGGAGCATTTCCTGAGTAAGCGCTCCTAGTGAGCACCAGGCTCACGTGGTCAGAATCCCCATCTGCAGTCTCTCCTCCGAGCGTCTACACAGCCCGGGCAGGACTGCAGCTGGGACGAAGCCCAGCCCCAGCTCCGGGAGTCCACCTCACTTCCCCCCGTCCGCCCATCCACATCTGGTCCTAAGCCTTAGGGGTAAAGAGAGTGGAAATCGCTTTTCTCCTACCGGAAAGCTTTGCACGTAGATGAAGAAAATAGTCCAGGGCCTCTTACCCACAGCTTCTCTCCGTCACACCGAGGAGCTGGGCTCCTTCAACCATCCTCTCTGGCCAGAGACGGGCAGTTCCCGACTCTCATGCACACAGTCCCTGGCTGCTCCAGTTTACCTCGCTCGGCTGAAAGAGTGGCAGCTCCCTGGGCCTTCCAGCAAGTCCTCCTCCTGGGCACCACAGCCTTCTAAACGCCTGGGCCGCTGAGCTTGCTGGTAGGTGCGCCTCAGAGGAGGGAATCTCTGTTTACTCGGATATGACTGATTCACGTGGATGGTGCGTCAAGACATTTGCAGCATGCTCTGCTAAACTACTGTCACGTTATCCTAAGGTGGAAGGTAGTTTACCCGTGGCCTGAGCCAGCAGACCTAAACAAGAGTATTTACACTTAACATCTTTTTTTTTTTTTTGTCCTGGGGATCAAACCCAGGGGACGCTTTACCATTGAGCTACCCCCCAGGCCTTTATATTTTTTGTTTTGAGACGGGGTTTCACTAAGTTGTTTAGGACTCTCCAAAGTTGCTGAGGCAGGCCTCCAACCTGCAATCCTCCTGACTTGGCCTGCCAAGTCGCGGGGACCACAGCAGTGTGTCACCGTGCCCAGCTCACTCTCACATCTTAAGTTTGGTTTTTATACATTGAGTCCTCGTCAATCAAGGTCACGCCACTCTCTCCTGGTTTCATGACATGATGTAAATGTGAAAATACTGACTTCCCTACTTCAGTCCGTGGCACTGATGACAATGGCCAGCAGTCTAGAATCAGGGACAGAGTTCAGCAGCACAGGACCAAACCCTGTGGGTTGCTGAGCCAACAATCCTGACCCCTCCGGAAGCCACTAGCCACTTAGTACGCACCTAATTGCACCAGCCTCCACCCACATTCCCCAGTGTCTTCAGCAGACCGCGAAGAGCCTGTCCAATGCCCTGATGGATAGCAGAGGAGGCACCAGCTGACCACATTCCCCTGAGGAAGGAAAGGAGCTCCGTGGGCAGTGCCTGTTGGCCTTAGAGAGCGTCTTCTCCCAGCTCTTCCACTGAGCGAAACGGCCGTGAGATTTCTAACTAGTCGCCTTACACAAAGTCACACCTCTCTTTCTTGGTGCCACAGAAGGACGTAGAACAGGAAGAGCAGTCACATGACTGGGTCTGCCTTACACACCCTTGGGCATGGGCTGGAGCTTGTTCAGTTTCCTGTCATTGAAATGAACGCCGTGTCCACTCTACCTGTGTGACGTACAGCACAGAGCGTGTGGCTGGACGTAAGGACTTGTGCCACGCAGACCAGGGCGTGCTGCCAACACTGAGTGTGAGGCAGGCACAGAGTCCCCAGCTCACCCTCCATGGCCCTCCTCCACCTCCTCCACCAGCTCGGCAATGTCACACATCTGGGTACAAAGCTCAGGGAAGTTCTAGCTGCTGAAGCTCCCTTAAACATGTGCCCTCCAGGGCTGGGCATGTGGGTCTGTGTGGAGTGCTTGCCTAACACACACACGCACAGCCTGGATTTGGTTCCCCAAATTGCAAAAAAGAAAAAAACAAGTGTACTACACATGGATGGTTTGGAGGTTAAGAACAAGGTGTATGATTGACAACGAGAACAGCGCTGATCCCAGGAGAATGTCAACCCTGCCTGGTTTCCGTGGGACAAGTTTCATGCTTCACAATACAACTCATTCCATGAAAGTTCTCAAGCCATGGCCCTAACATCTCTGGGATGTCCTCCTAAGAAAAGGAGTTGGCCTATGGCACCGAACAGACCCATTGGGCTGCTTTCCTCACCACGAGCTGCACTCGGAGAGGCAGGATAGGCTGAGCCCTCCCCCTGGTCTCATAAGGTCTGTCACAGATCTTGTGCCTGAACAGTCACACCTACTAGGTGGTGCCAGTCAGTAACCAGAGATGAGCAGCACAGAGCATAAGGTTGTGTCCCCTCAACCTCTGTCACACACCATGGCCACTGGAGGGGTGTGGAATGTGACGTGCAGGGACCAGCACTCCTTACTTGCCAAGTGACTTGCCAGTCCAAGGCTCAGAGCTTGAGTCCTTCATCTGGAGGTGGGTCGCTCTGCACCTCTCCAGCACTGCACTGTCCGCACAGGGTGACAGGTGAATGAAATCGTGGATATGAAATTGCAGGACAAGGCCAGGCTCAGCTGCAGGACTGCGTGAGCAGCACAAGGGTGGACGTCTTCCATGAAATGAGCCCCAGCTAAGCCACACCAGACCAGCCTCGGAGATGGCTGAGGGTTGCCTTTGCCCTCTGCCCACCATTTACCCTGGGGTCAGAGCTTGCAGTGGTACTGCCCCAGCAGAGCTACCTGTCCTTAAAATAAAACCTTGTGTAATGTGTGAGCACTTCAGTGCAGTGCGCTGAACTTGTCTGGATTTGCAGGAACAAATTCCCCACATAAAATGTCATTTAAAATTACAGTACAGATGAAAGAATAGGAGGCCGGCCCTCCCCAGAGATGCTTCTCTATATACTTTTCCCCACTTTCTGCCTTCCTTAGACACAGGCTGTCTTGGGGCAGAGTCGACTGGCCGTGCCAGGCTGCGGCCCAGGACTGGGCAGAGATGCTCTCTGGAGAGCCCAGACCTTTTCCCTCTGATCCGGCTTCTTCCCAGTTAGGAGCTGCTGCCAGCTCTCAGACTCACCTCTGCCACTTCTTGCCTATACTGAAAATGCCTCCCTGGGCCAAGCCACTGCCATTTCCCTTTCTGGTTACTACCAAGAGGACTTGGGCCCAAGACGTTCAGGAGGCTGGGAGCTTCGCCACACAGGCTGCAGGGCAGGGAGGAGGCAGACGAGGCTGGAGGAGCCGGGAGACCCATGCCTGCTATCCACCCAGGGGGCACGTCCAGATGTGCAGACAGGTGACGATACCCATGGAAGACCCACCGGGGCACAAGGAAGTGGCTCAACCACACCGGGGCTGATAGGAGCTGACGTCTTCACCAAACGGCTCAGGTGACCCACAGCAGGGCAGGAGCAAAGAAACCAACCCCCAGCGATCCTGGGGCAGCAGGAGTCAGGCAGGTATCTGGGGCTGGATTCTGCCAGAGCAAGTCTCCAGGTAAATGGGGGCTCCATGTGGGAGGGATACAGTGTCACCAAGTAGGTTGCACGAGGGAGGGGACATGGGAACAAGAAGTCTGGCAAAATACAATCCAGGACCCATCACAGCAGACCACCTTCTTATTTCTAAATACTCCCCGCCCGTCTCAGTGGAAGGTGGTGCTTCAGTGTCTTCTTGTCACCAGGCTCCGTCTGCCCACAGGACGCAGGCAGCAGGGACATAGGTCCCTTCCCTGAGAGAAAAGGTTCAGATGGAGGCAGCACCCACAGCCTGGGTCCCAGACAGCACACTGTGCAGCCCCCCAGGGACAGCTAGAGTGGGCTTGGGGAGGGATTGGGGGTTTTGAGGGACTGGATACTGCACGTGCCCGTGCGAACTTCACAGATACCCAGAGGGAATGATAGAGGAATGGACCAAGGAAGCTGTGCTGGGCGAGCAGGGGGTGACAAGGAAGGGAGGGGCCATGGCCCCAGGAGGCAGCACCAGGTGTGAGGATCTCTGCTGGGGCCCTGGAACAAGAAAACAGGACCCAAGATGGAGAGGCTGCTGTGCCGGGTGATTGACGTTGAGGGTTCTTAAAAGGTAAGGATTCTGCAGGTGTGTGGTGCCTGTGGTTGACAGAGTGGAACTGAGGCGGACATGGTGCTGATAAAGAGGACAAGTGCCTGAGATCCCAGGTCACGGGATGCCATCCAAGCCTCTGCCGCCATGACGGAGGGGTGGGGACAGAGGCTGTGATTTCCTAACAGAGGTGGAGATGTGTGCCAGCAAAGGGGAGACAGCAGTGTCCCGGGGTGGGGGGGGGCAGCTCTGGGAGAGGCGCCAGGAGCTCAGTGGCAAACCACCCTCTGGCACAGCTCCTGCAGGGGTTCAGCCACAGATCCTGCCAGGGCTGCGGCAGACAGCATTCGCCAGAGCAGAAACTCAGCTTTCAAGCAAGAGGGAAGGTCGTTTAAAACATCTAGCAGAGACCCAGGGCAGTCAGGAGCACCGGGAAGGTGCGGAAGGAGGGAGTGGGGAGGGTGTGGAAGGAGCCGGGAGGAGGCTCCGGGCAGTGATGGGCGATGGATCCTTCTGTTGGGTCAGCCTTGGGAGTAGCCTCGTGCTGACCAGACCAGGGCTGGCAGCATGGCTCTGGAGCTGCTGGTAGAACTCACAGGTAGCCTTTCTCAATCCCCTAAACCAGAGTGCTGCACCCGGGTAAGGCCCTCTCCCACACCCTCAGGGGAGAGAACCCAGACTCTGGAGGGTCAGAATCCCCAAGAGCACAAGATAGAGGTCACCCTGGCAGCCACTTCCCTCCTGCCCCACACCAACGTAAGGAGGGAAGGCCATGCTCTAGGCTTCCTGTCACAAGAGGGGCAAGGCTGGGGACAGAGGCAGTGGCACACCATGGAGCTATCCCTGCTGTGGCTGCTCCTTTTCTCCACTAGTGGGCCACTGGACCTGGGGTGGCCCCCACGGGCTTCCTCTCCTGCCTCTGATGCACCCTGTGACTGCTAGGTAATGAGCTTATGCTCCACAGGGACCTCACAGCCGACATTCATTACTTCCTCCATCATCCTCTAGCTTGTCACATGTCCCGTGTCTCAGGAAGGTTCCACCTTGCACCTAGTCATTTAGCCCTGACTCCTGTAGCCAAGAAGGCTCGACTGTCCTTCACCAGCCTCATGGGGTCAACCATGAGTCCTCTCTGTCTGCGTCCTTTGCGTCTCCTCAGCCCCCTGCACTGTCCACGTCCAGGGCCCTGAGTAGCGCTCATCGTCTCTCCCCGTCCCTCTCTCTCCTACTGTTACAGCTTCCCTGCTCCCCTGGACGTAAACCTAATAGTTCACACAGCAGGAAGTAGAATGGCTTGCCCTGCTCTACTGACCTTATCAGGTCATCTGCCACCCAAAGGTGTAGTCAGTATCCCTCCCCCTTTGCTATGTTAAACCCTTAGGATGACAAGTAGAGGCCTAGGGGACCTATTCTTGAGCTCAGTCCAGCCTCAAATCCACCCTTCCAGGAAGGGCCAGCAATAACGAAGTTCCCATCCCTGGACACCCCTCTCTGGTCACGTAAGGCCTTTGCAGGTGCTCAGGGGTTCAGCAAGCGGAGAAGGCTGGACCTTCAAGGCTATGCCATTGAACTGCTGGGTCAGAGCCTCCTGTGCAGACTCACCTCCACCAGGACATGACTTCACGTGCCCACACCAGTCTCTAAATGCTGCTTAAGAGCGAGCAAGGGCCAGGCTTAAAGATCTTCCTTCTCCGGGGCCTGTGCCTACAGGCCATGACTGAACCTCTGTCCCCTGCACTGAAGTCGTGGTCTATATGTGTTCCCCTACCAGACCAGAGAGGGACGAACGTGCTCGTTCTTGCTGATGTGGGGCAGAGCACAGTGACACCACATGACACACAGAGCTGTTAGCTACCACAAATGGCTATTGGGGATTCATGCCAGAGAGCCACTCTCCAAGTCCATGATGCTGAGACTCGCAGGGAGACTCCTGCTAGGCTCCAGGTTCCAGCAGGAAGATTCCTAGTCTGCTTGCAGATGACAGTGACCAGATCTGAGGATGACCAGAAGCCAAATCCCCCCAGCCACTGTGAGAAGAAGTACCAGCCTATTTTGTTATTTCTGGAAGCTTCTTTTTCAAGCTGGTCATTTATGAAGACTTCTCTAGCTCTTGGGTCATATCACAGCTTGTTGTCTCCACTTCTGGTTGGCCTTGAAGTCGTTGGTGTACCCGACACTCACCTGCTTTGGGTTAGGCACAATGTGTTGTTAAACAGTTTTGCTAAACCAAACCACACCTTCAAACAACTTGGCATCTCTCGTACTCAGTCACAAATGTACAATAAATGCTAGACCTTGTCCTTTGTATGGTCTTTCTGCTTAGGCCGTATTTAATCCTAAGGTCAGGGGAGTCCAGGCCAAGCCTGCAAACCTTGACACAATCACACACAGCAGATCAAACAGAAACGTTTACTTGGGAAATATTTTTAACTTTATATCTATAAACCACAGATTGCAAACCAGCAACCCAAATGCCATATTTGCCAAGAAGGCATTTATTTGGCAGTATTGTATTAAAATCTTCGAACTCGGATGCCTTTAAGATGGGCACTTCTTCCTTCTTTGCCTCAGGCCCTGGCTGTCCTGATGGCTCGCCCTCCCCAGCCCCACTCATCCATGGGCCTGCTCAGCTCTCGAAGCCTTTTGAGCCCCACCTAGACCAAGCATCCTGTGAGGTCCCAGAGGGCCCCAGGGACTGAGGCCGGGTGGTCCCTGAGACCCTCAGAGTGGCTCTTCATATTACTGAGACATTTCCTTGGCGAACACATTTCCATCTCCCTTTGCTCTTTTGAGACTCTTGGTGAGGATTCCTGGCCCTGGGAGCCTCATGGTCAGGGAGATTCCAGGAGGGGGACCCAAGGGGCCCCAAACAATGGTCTGGGTGGGGTTCAAGCAGCAGCTTCTGCCAAGTGAGGGAGTTCTGAGAGTGCCTGAGGCCCGGCAGACGGTTCCTATATTTTCGCAGCCAATGAAAACCGGCTGCTGCAGCAAAGGCTGCCGAGGGCCACCAGCTATTTTTAGCGCTCTGCTCTGCCACGCTGGCAGAAGCGCCCTGCTAAATGGCAGGCGATGGGCTCCGTCCAGGGAGAGTGAGCTTCCTTAGAAGGCAGGAGAACGTGGATGGAATGGCTGAGGGAGGCCAGGGGACGCGTGTCCCTCCTTGAGATCTCTGGGGACAAGCAAATTTGCGAGAACCTGCCTATGAATGTGCTTACGGGAAAAATAGATTATTCTGAAACTCCAAGGAAAACAAGGATTTAAGTGATAATTAGAATGCACTGGGGAAGGACGGTCCCGTGTAGTTCATTTGTGTCAGGGACCCTGGAGCCACTCACATAAACTCCCTGCCAACACTTCCCAAATCAAAGCCTTTGGCCAGTTGGTTACAATTGATGCTAAACAGCCCCTGTCTTTGAAGGCAGGCTTTTCCCAGGGCAGCCTCACAGAAAGAAAGTTTCCTGAATTTATTCTGAAGCAGAGCAGAATAGAATAGAGTGTGATTAGAATACATTTTAATTTGGGACCTTGATTCTGAATCAGATAAATCATGTATTTGTTGCTGTTTCTGGAAAGGGCGAGTGTTTATTTTTGTTACCCTGAAGTTGTGTCTTTCCATGAGTAGCATGGATTCCCTTGACGAAGGGGAAATACAACAGACTGTTTATTGTGTGTGGATGAAGACCAGGCTCTCTGTTGCCAAAGTCCTCTTTTGCTTTCCAGAAAAACAAAGATAGAGACATTATTGAGGTCTTCCTGCACAGCCTTAAGCTAATGCCCAACCATTATGCCCTCCAGTCACCACCATAGGTCACAAGCATTTGATCTGGCCCAGGGATTAATGAAGACCACCAGGAAGTGAAGAAGGTGGGACCCAGTGTGGCCTGGGGTGTCTGGTGCAGCCACCAACGCCTGACTCCGGGGGTTCAGCAAGGCTGAGGCCGCCGTGGACAGTCACACAATGAGCTGGCCCTCCTGGATCGCAGACAGGGAGCCACAGTAAACTCTCAATGCCATCCCATTAGTTCAAGTGTCTGCTTGTGACGAAACTGCAAAGCTCTGTTCCTGTGGCTTTGCTTTTTCTTGGTAAACTACCAAGAAAGTTGCTTGGGAAGAATGGAGCACACACCGCTGAATGCACCATGCAGTCCCTGTTAAATGACACAAATGGCTGTGTGTCGCGGGGGCACCCAGTGCCACAGTGGCTGAGCCATGCCCTCCTTTCCAGAGCCCCGCTGACCCACGCGGAAGCCCATCCATCCTGCTGGTGACTGGCATGGGGAAGACCACGTCACCTGATTCTGGCCATCGGAATGCCACGTCGTTGCTTCAAGTTTCCAGGGCCTTCCTATCATGCCAGAGTAGAACCAGCAGCTCCTTCCCCAGCGGGAAGATTAGGGAACCTGGCGGGACCGTCTTGCCTTTTGAATTTCAGTCCATAAATCAATTCAAGAGGTCTTGCCTTCACCCCCAGGGCTCATCAGAGTCCCCTGCAGGTGGCGTGTCCTCGTGTACTGAGGGTTTGCAGTTTGCCTTCCATCTGCCCTGCCACGTGGGCTGCACAGGAGCAGGGGTGACTGCTGGTGCCCCCCTGGAGGCGGTCTTATCTAACTCCGGGCATGTGTGAGGCGTTTACTGGATGAGGGTTCCGATGAACTCGTGTGCGTGAGGTTGTGAGCTGCCACAACTCTCCCGAGTGAACAGATGGGAGGACTGTTTCCTCAGAAGGAGGTTGAATGGCTGACAGCTGTGACGGTGGCTCAAACCCAGTTTCAGCTCCCAAACTGAAGAGCGGCAGAGAACTGGGCACCCAGAAACACCAGGTGTACACATGTCCCAGGCTCGTGGCCACTGTAGCCGTCCCTGGACCACCGGACATCAGGTGGGGTCCTCAACCAAAGGACCACCCTCATGCAGTCCTGGGCTACAGTATCCTCTAGGAAGAGCTCAGGACATCTGCTCTGTCTGTGAGTCCCTCCTTCCTTTCTGTTAGAGAAACCAGGAGTGGACAACAAAGTCTGTCTGGCCACCGTCCTTGGGAAGACCCTCGCATGTCACTTGATTTTGTTTCCACTTCCAGCTCTATAGGCTCATGTCCCTAGTCATTAATGTTGTTTGTGGCTTCTCCTCATCCCACCTCTGGGTCACCTGGACTTCCAGGGGATGGTTCCAGGTGTGCCCACACCTCTCTGCCTCAGTGACCCACATCTCTCCGCTCGGGGACTTTCCCTACCGCAGTTCTGTTTCCAGTATCTCCTGGAAAATTGTGCAACTGTGGAGATGGATCATCTTTTGAAAGCAGACGTGCATGGCCAACTTCCTCTGTAGGTCCAGACACATTGTCCCAGCTGACTTTGTAACAGCAGGTGGAGGCTCCGAGGCCCCTGGATGGGCAGGAGCCACTTGGAGAGCATCCTCTGTGCACACAGGGCCTTGCTTTTTCTATCACTCACCACCACGTCTTCTTCCACAAGAACTAGACTTAAAACACTCCTCCTTCCGTGTTTTGCTCTTCGGCAACACTGTGCCCACGATGTGAGTTGTAGAATCTGAATACCACAAGAGGGGTCTCCGAATGGGCCCCACGTGGGCCTCTAAGGTGGGACCACACTTGCATGTGATTCCAAGCACACAGGGAGGCCCTGGGAGTCCAGCGGGCCTCGGAGCTGCTCGCCAGCTGCAGTCAGCCCAAGGGAGGGGGGAGACCAGCAGCTTCAAGGCTTATCCAGAAAGGAAACCAACAAGGAGCAACCGGAGGGCCGCGCCTGGCCTGGGCCCAGCCCTCCAGCACCACCGCCAGCTCCCCGCTTCCCCAGAAGCCGCACCCAGCGAGGTGGGACCCTGAGACTGGCTCCTGGGGAACAGCAGGGTCCAGCTGGAAGTCCAACAAGGGAAATTTGGCAGGGAAATACAAACCATCCCCTAAAAATGAGTCACCACAGGGAAAGAAATTTAAGATGGATCTCAATGTTCATAATATGAGCTTCCTACAAAAAGACTGGCCCGGCTCCATGGCTGTGATTTCTTTTTAATTCTATAGAAAATTGTAAAGAAGAATGGAAAGCAGAGCGCAGCTGCTCCATGGTCCAGTCGGATGTAGATGGACGTGGAGGACTGGGAGGGCCTGCAGCACAGACCCGCAGAGCCCTCGTGACACCTGGACAGGGGCCAGGGCACTCAGCTTCCTCCCCAAGGCCCAAGTCAGAGGCACTCAGTATAACAAAAAAGGGATGGGAAAGCTACAAGGAGGGAACGGGCCAGATAGACACTCTCCGTCCCCAAGGCAGGAATGGAAGGTCTTGGGAAGGGACAGAGGAGGGTGTGCTTTCTTCCAGAAGACTACGTCTCAGATTCAACCTCCAGAGGAACATCTAGAAACCTCGAGAGAATGACGTTGAGGGTGCCTTAGAAAGGAATATGCTCTTGGAGCTTGGGGAGAGTTGTTGGGTCACAACACACCCATCAGGTCACAAACTGGACCATTCTGACCCTCTGTTTCATCATCTGTAAAACTAGGTCAATGACTGCTGGTCAACAGCAGCGTGTGAGATAATGTGTGAGCACCTGGTGCTGAGCCTGGCTCCCAGAGCTACCAGATAAAGACAGTGTGACCTCACCGTGTCACACTGGCTTCTAGAACAGCCCAACACCTCAGGGCCTCAGCCTGGTAGAAATTTATCTCAAGACCCAAAGCAGCGTTCCTGACTGGCCAGCCTCCTTCTACACGGCAAGCCAGAGGCAGACCCAGAGAGTGCTGGGTGAGCGTTAGGGTCAGGGATCAAGGAAGGACACGGAGTCCTCCACGTGGTCTGGCCAAGGAGGGGACTTGGAAGGAGAGAGTAGCCAGCTGTCAGGGGTGCAAACTGCAGGGCTCAGATCGCACCCGCTGAGCCCTAAGCTGGACGGATGATCTGACAAAGGGTTTGGCTTTATTTGCTTTGTGGGAATAAATATGAAAATCTGAATGCAAAGATTATGCCAACCAGTGCACGTGCAGGACCAAAACGCGGCCAGGCCCATCCCCGGCTACACTTCTCTGCCGTCGCTCATTCTGGTCTCCCAGGAGTGTCTGCGGCAGACCGGGCTGCCCTGGCACCTTGTCCACACACGGCAGCCAGGGCGCTTTACAGCTCACCGTCCTGTGCAGCCCTGGGGCCACTCCCTGTCGGCTGAGCAAAGCCAGGCTGCTGGCGCCCCCGCGACCCCTGGCCCCAGCCTCCGTCTCCCCCACTGAGGCGCCTCACTGTCGGGGTCCCCTCTGCCCAGAGCTCCCTGGACTCCTTCCTCTGCTTGGCCAAAGCTGCCTTCTCTATGAGGCCTATGAGGTTCCCAGCTGAGACCTGGTGGCACAGTCGTGAGTGTCCCCACCCAGTGTTGCCAACCACTTCCCTTGTCACCTGCCTGTCCCCACAGCCCTCATCATCTTCCACAGCAGCCTGCCCTTTGTTCATGGGTCATGTTCACTGGGCTTTGTCTTCCTCCTTCCCGGGGTGGGGTCCAGGTCTGGTTTCCTCCCGGGCTCATCCCAAAGCCCAGAGCGGCACAGAGCCCGTGCCAACCGCTGCTGCACAGGTTGATGCCATCCATGAGTTGCTGGATGTCACTGAACAAAATGGAATTACGTGGATATGGAGTGGCTGAGCCCACAACTGCCCTCCACTCGGGTGAGAACTCGCGCTGGGGTACAAGGCAGGTTGGGTGGCGGGCTAGACGCACGGGACGGGAGACACTGCAGCTGCCCGCGGGCAGGCCAGGGCGGCCAGGAGGATGCTGTGGGTGAGCAGGCTTCTCAGGGCTCAGGTCTCCCTCCTGCAGCCTGCGGCTCTGCACTTCTGAGCATCCCTGGGTAGGACTGAGGGTCTGGTCCTGGTCATAAGAGTGTCCCCTCCTCAGGGCCACCAGGCACCAAGTGCATAAGACAGAGAGGACCAGGGAGGCTGCGTGACTGTCCTTCTCTGCCGCCCACCCAGCCCCACAGGGGCCCCACCTGGCTCAGTCCTGTGAGACACTACAGTGCCCACACGTGCTGACCCTGAGACTAACGCTGTGGAGCTGGAGACAAGTGACCGAACGGCTCAGTGCAGACCGTAAAATAGTTAAAATTGACAAAGGGTGTGGTTTTCACATCAAAATATGTTCTAGCTTAAAGTACCTGGTTGACAAAGGTAAAACAAGACAGAAACCGAAGAAAGTCCTTCCTGGTGGTGAAGTGGCAGGAGGACCACCTCCTTCCGTGGCCGCCAAAGCCCCTCTTGAAGGCTGGGGCATCATCCTCTGGGTGCTCCCAGCTGCTGGGGTCGCCCAAGAGGAGCACCCTTGGTGCACAGGGCCTGGAGGAGGTAGCAGAAGGTGTCGGGGACATGCAGGTAGCATCAGGAAATGGTGTGGAGCAAGGTGCAGGGCAGCCGTGAGGGTCCGAGGGGAGAAGAGTGGGCTCCAGTCTATGGGCCCAGCAAGCCACCAGGCGGAGGGCAGTTCCCCGAGAACTCGCTGCCCCGTCTCTCCCCTCACAGCCCTCGCCACCCACCGGCAGTGCTCTGTGGCCTCTTCGGTAACCCCAGGCTCTGTCACAACACCTCACGAGAAGACCAGCAACAGGGATGCGTGTCCTCTGCGTCCACTCTTGCTTCCAAGCCCTCCCCTGCCCTTCTTCAAACCCCAGGATCTTTGAAACTCGCCATTGGGTGAACCCCACCGACTTCTCGTCAGCCACCACCTGCCCGTCTCCCTGTCTACCGTGGTCCCCCCCCCCAAGTCCATCCCAGCCGATCCCAGTCCTCATAAGGACAATCCACTCACCCTCGCTCCTCAGTTCTGGGGCCTCTTAGCCTCCACCCCACCTCCGTCGCTGATGTGGACAGTTACCCCCCACGGGTAACCAGAGTCCCCCTACCCCTGCAGCACGTTCCCCTCCCAGGATCCCAAGATCCACCACTGTGACCGTCCCTGGAAGACCCCACACCTGCCCTTCTCTTTATCAAATCCACCTGGAGAAGCCCCAGCCCTGGCGGAGGCCAGCTGCCTGTCCTCCTGTGCCCACGTCAGAGGCCGGTCCGCCTCCGCGCCAGCTCACCTCCCAGCAAGTCCCACTTCCCGCCAGCAAGAGCTCTTGTCAGAGCCCCTCCCTCCCCAGGCCCCTGCTGTCCCTGTCTCTGGCCTGTCCCTCTTTCCCCTGAAGAGTTCCAAGCCATAAGAAGAGCTTTGTCATATTCTCGCTCCCAGTTCCACAAACGGCCTGTGTCCGCCTTCTCTCTCCCTCCCCTGTTCTGAGGGTGGAACTTCACTTCTGGCTCCGTTTCCTCCCTCCTCAGGTTCAGCAGGCAGGTCTCCAGGGAGCCACTCTGCCCTGACCCCATAAGTCTCCCTCTCTCATCAGGCATTCCCAGTGACACAGCCCTGCACCGGGTATTGGCCCCACAGTATGTGGCATGACAGAGACCTTCTGCCCGGCAGCCCCCAAGGACGCTCTTGGGTCTGTAGACCCCCTGCCCATCTACCGGCCAGTGCCTTATCTCCCCCACAGCCAGTTCACCCAGCCATCTACCTGGAGTGTGTCATCTCCTACTCAACTGAGACTCCAGCATCCTCGAGCAGCCCAGGGACAGGTACAGAGCAGAGCACAGGTGGAGTGAACTGAAACCCGGGGGTGGGGTGGCATGCTGGCGGCAGAGGGCCTGTCTCTGGAGCACCTCAAGTGAGTCCTCCAGCAGTGGCCCCACCCAGCGTATTTGTGGCACGCCTGGAACAGGTCTCAGAGTGCCATGGAGACAGTCAGTGGGTCTGACCACTTCCCTGGCTCTAGAGGCTGCGTATGTGAGCCTCTGGGCCACGTGCATGCTCCT
This sequence comes from Marmota marmota marmota, assembly GCF_001458135.2. Lineage (NCBI taxonomy): Eukaryota > Metazoa > Chordata > Mammalia > Rodentia > Sciuridae > Marmota > Marmota marmota. The sequence continues at coordinate 50,867,482 of NW_026000005.1, forward strand.
ACACATGAGGCCTGGGGCCAGGGTCCGCACAAGCAGAGGAACCATGGCCACCCTCCAGGGCCACCAGCCACCAGGGGCAGTGGGTGTAAAAGACCCCGGCTCCCTCACCCCTCCACTGAGCTCCAACAACAGAGAGTCAAGCTCCCGCACATGGTGACAGTGGCCTTCCTGTCCCCAACTCACTCCTGAATCATCTGCTCAGTGGCTTCTTCACGCCTCCCAGGAAACTGAACCCCCAGTTCAGAGTCTGCTTTTGGGGGAACCAGGTTTTGATAACACAGGCCACATGATGTCCAGGCAGATTGACCATCAGGGAAGACCACGAGGGGCGAGGCAGGGCTCAGCCCGTGGCGGAGGCACGCGACTCTCTGCTCCTGAAGTTCCACAGGGTTGACATTGGGTGCCTGGGGGACCCTGTTCTCCCTGTGGATCACCAAGGGCCACAGCTCAGAGCCCTGAACTGACACTTCCCCAATAACTGCTGAGACAGAAGAAGACAAGGGGAAAGGTCCCCGTGGCCTCAAAATGGCAGAGCAGAGTTCTGCACAGAGGCCACACACGTCCTTCACCTCCAGTGGAGGAGGACAGACATTCACCTGATGCTTTCCCTGAAGCCAAGGCCCTAGCAGGCCTTAAGACCACCCTCAAAGACTCAGGGCCCGAGGCAGGACAGGGTCTGACTCCTTCCTCCCCACCACCACTGCGTCAAGGGCTGGAGACCAGCTTACGCTGTGCCCACCCAACCACTGGCCCCGTGGAAAGAGAGCAGTGGCTAAGCAGAGAGTTGGAGGTACGAGACATGTTTATTTCCCAGGGAGCCCACAAGCAGCTGGATGCCAGCTTCGCACTGCCCCTGCCTCCGGAGGCTGGGCTACTGGGTGAAGGAACTCAGTGCCAAGAGCCTGTGGGGGGCTTCCCTGGCAGGGACCTACAGGAGGGGGAGGACTCACCCACAGCCAGCTCCCCCAGGCTAGGCCCCTGCTGATTCCCCAGAATATACCTCCCCAGGGCGTCGGCTCCGGCCACCTGCCGCAGGTGGGACCACGGGCCGAGCAGGGCAAGAGAGCAGCGGCAACAATGGCCCCGCTCAGCCCTTGCCTTGGGAGTGCAGCTCAGAGCTGCAGCGTGGAACTCCACCACCTGCCGGAGAAGGGGGCTGAGGGCGGCCTGAGCTCCTCCAGGGCGTGTCTCGCCTGTGCTGGGAGCAGGATGTGAGGTGTCGGAGACGCACAGGACTCAGTCTGAAGGTCCAGTGGTGACAGTTCTGGGGACCGAGGATGACGAGGGGTGGCAGAATCTGGCCAAGAGCTCACCACGGGGCTGCTACCAGCCTGCCAGCCGCAGACCGGCACAGCAAAGCTGGGAGCTGATATTGGGGAGGCTCAGGCTGTGCCAAAGGTGGAATAGTGACACAGTTAAAGAAAAGTCCTAAGCCACAATACCTTAGGACGGGCCTTATTGGAAGTATGGTCAGTGCAGGTGTAGCTAAGACTGGGACGTGCTAAGCCGGGGCAGGAGCCATCCAGCCTGACTGGCATCCTCACAGGAAGACGCCGCGTGGAGACAGAGGCACAAAGAGCAGCCCCGTGACCTCAAAGTCACAGACCGTGTGCTGCCACTGGAAGCCCCGGGGCACCAAGGTGGCAGCCACCACCGAAGGAAGAGACAAGGAAAGAAAGGGACGGGGACGGAACGAGGACAAGGAAGGACCCTCCCCCTGCGGTTCAGGGGCTCTGCTCACACCTACCTTGGTTGTGAACCTCCTTCCTTGACAACGGTGAGAACTGACTTCTGTTGTCTTAAACCACCCATTTGGGCCCTTTGTGACGGCAGCCCATGCCCACCCAGGCAGACGGCTTCGAGCCCTGCAGCCCACCTGCTCACTCAGACCGTTGCTTGGGCCATGAGCTCGGTCGAGGACACCCGGCCCAAGGGAGGCTCCGGGCGTATTCACCTGGGGGCTCAGGTACTGTGGTGGGGGCCCTGAGAAAGTCCCCAAATGCCCGTTTCGTGCCTACCACTAAAATCCTTTGAGGGGCTCTGGTGGGTCCACTGGATGCTAAAATAGGGGTCTTCAAAGACGAGGGGTCAGGCCTGACCCAGAACTGGAAGGGCCAATGGGAATAAAGGGGCAGCTTGTGGCGCTGGTACTCAGTGGTGCTGGGGAAGGGCATCCCAGGATGCTTCAAAGACCAGGTGAGACCACCTGCCCATGAGGGCTCCTGAAGGGTCCCCAAAGCTTTCATTCCACTGGAGCTGCCCCAGTGTTCTACTGGGGCCTCCAGTCCCAACGAAATGAGGTACACTCAAATCCCCAACCTCATGGGCCGCAAAGCCTCGAGTCCTTCCCGGGAGTCCCACGAATTCCAGAAGAGCTCAGCCCACAGCATCCTTGGCTTCTCACACACTGACGTGGCCACAAAGCTCAATCCCTCCCCATTTCTACAAAGGTGCCCCCAAACTCCAAGAGTCTAGAACTTTCCTTCAAGGATCCTGGTGGGCATCCTGGGCCTTGGGGATCCTGCAACCCCTCAGCTCCGCATGCCCCACCCTTCCTCGTGCTGTCTGCCCTCCCACAGGTCACGTGGCAAAACCACCCTTCAAGCCATCTTCCTTCTGCTCCCCCAGGTCCTGGAGTCCACCTGCAGCACCATCGGGCTGCAGGCATTTTGCTGGACACATTCCCTTTTCTCAGGTGCTGCGAGCATGTGTGTGTGTGTTTTGTGGGTTATTTCTGAAGGTAGGAGGAAAAGATTCCAAGGGAAACCTCCTGTCTCTCAGCCATTGAGGCAGGAGCAAGCCAAGCCCAGGGAAGAGTCACTGTAGATGTGGACGGGTAGGAGGCTGAGGCTCTGGTCAACTCAAAGTTGGAGGACAGAGAGCAGGGCAGCCTGTGCTCCTGAAATGAGAAGGCTCCAGGGCTCCTGGCTGTGCACCTGTGGCTGGATCCACCTGTGCCAGCCGCCCACCTGGCACAGCACCCAGCACAGCCTGGAACCAAAGGGTGGTGCCTGGGACCAGAGGCCAGGCAGGGGCCACACCTTATGACCCTGGGGTGAGTCTGACAATCCTTGCTCTGGACACAAGACAGCCAAGGGCCAAAGCACAACACTTTCAATATACTTTATTAAAAAGTTTCTTTGTATAAATTTCCTAAACATTTTAAAATTATAATTAAACCCCACCCCTCACTCAAAATAAAAACAACATTAGAGGAATGCCAAAAATATTCCCTATCGTGGCTTGCTTTTAATTCTTTAATTAAGGCTTTGGTCCCAACAGTGCACACAGGTCAGGGGATTCTGCTTTCTTCTAACTAGAGCACTTGTTAGAGGGTTGAGAAGAAGAAATCGGCTCAAAGCCTAATCCAGGAAATTGGGGATGAAAAGGTTGGCTCTTGTCTCTGCATCTAAAGTCGTGCTTAACTAAGGAGGAAATGAACCAAGCGTAAGCAGGTGGAGAAGCTGTGGCGTGGGGTGTGACGCTCTAGGCCACTGGAGCCCCAGGGGGGCTGCACCAGGAATGTTCACACGTGGCCCACGGTGGAGAGCTGTCACAAGTTCCCAGTGCAGACGTCACGGCAGGAGACGAGGAGCGAGGGGTCCACAGACTCATTTAGCACCATATTGACAGGTCGCAAGGCAGAAGTTTCCTCCTGATTCGAGTGTCACTCGAAGCATGAAATAGCACAGTGCCGGGCTCCCCAGAGCTTCTGCAGAGACAGCTGGAAAGGCCACTCCATCTCAGAGGTATGTGTCGCGCCAGCGCTTAGGTGCCAACCACGTCGATGACTCCAGGTTTGGTGAGCACTGAGCGTGGGGGAGAGAAGAGGATGGGGAAGCACATCACTGACCAAGAAGGACGTGCACTCACCAGGACATGACCCCACAAACTCTGCTGTTCACCCCTTCACGCTGCCTGTTCAGGAACGTCCCTGGTACCCCGTGACCTGCTGGGCTGCAGCCTGGGGCTGTCTGTGCCCTCAGAGTCCACACTCCCTCCCCAAGTCATCTACCTGGATTTCATGCCCATTGTGCACTGACCCCAGGCCTCTGCCCGGCTGCTTAATTCAAATACCAAGTACGTTGCCCAAGGGGATGGACATATATTGGATGGGCCCAGAGGCAGCATTGTTATTTGCAGAAAGTAAGATTACTTAAAGATAAGATATGGGGGGATTTATCTTTGGTGTTATTTCTAATTGATCATGATATTATTTTTCTCATAAACATGTTTGGTGCAATATGTTGAGTAACGGGGACTTGGTAACATTTCTGAAGAGTGGTAAGTAGTTGGCCATGTGTCTCTCCACTGGCAAAAAAAAAAACAAGTATGTTTCTAGAAAAAAAAATGTAATTTGAAAAATTAAATTCACAGAGGTTTGTTTGTAAAATTCTAAATTGTGCTTATTCTGTATCCTTATCTGAAGATACAGTTTATCTTTTTTCATTTGTATCACAATCACTGTAATTCAAATATTCCTCAAGGGGCAGTTATCGACCTGGCTCTCTTATTTGCGGCAGCCAATCACAGAGAATCACTTACCATGACCGCAAACTTTTTCACATTGTTCCTGTGATTCAAAGTTGTTCTCGTTCCCACCACAGCCTCCGAACCAGAACCTGGCGCAGTTCTTGGTGCCTGGGTCGTAGTACCACTTGAGGTTGAAGTCCCTGCAGGTGCCTATCTCCATGGGCAGCTTACATATATCTGCAGTGACAGGAGAGAAGGGCCTCCATTAGGCTCCGGTGACCCCCACGGCCAGGCTGCAGTCTAACCAGAACACTGGGCCAGGAAAACAGGTCAGTTTCCACGAGGAAAAGCCCCTTCCCCTGACTGAGCCTGTGTCCCCGCTGACATGGGGACAGAATAATCATTCAGCTTTGCAAGGAATGAACAAAGCTTCCCCATGGTTCACGGACGACACTGGAATCCCAAATGCTAGCTCTCCTCCTCGGAAACTGGAAACAAGATGAACGGCTGATCCTCTTCCCACTCACGAGACCGCTGACTCCCTGATTCCTTCTATGCTAATTCCTCAGAGAAGAAACTGATTTAAACCATGTGGAGCTTCCCATTCCTTGGGAAAACGGCATTTAAATAACAGCTCAAAAATAAAGCTACTCACTTCACTGCAAGCCAAGTAGACTGGTAATCAAAGGCAAAGTGGGAATGAAGAACCTGTAAGAATGTGCGTGTGCTCACACACGTGTGCAGCTGAGCTTTTTCGAGACCTGCCAAATCAAACAAGTTCAAAGAACTACCACTGAGCAGAATTCGCCACCGTGAAGACGCCACCGAGGAGCATTCTTCCTCCTGCTGAGGAAGTCAAGCAGGCCACGGTCCCTCCCGGCCTGCAGAGGAGAGCTGGCAGCTCAGGCACACTCCGATGTCTGTTTACAGAGTTCTCTGGCAAACTCCAGAAGAGATACACGGATGTCAACTGTTATCTGAAAGTTTGAAAAATGTAAACCTCCTTTGGACAAAACTCCCTGGGGTGGATGAGGCTGCGTGTTTGTGTGAGTAGCTCATGAGCCTAAATCTCCCAGCTCTGCCCAGAACAGCGGCCATCCCACTGTCCTTGATCCCTAGCGAGGCACAGCTGTGGGGTGGGGGCAATGTGGGCATCTGCAGTTGTGACCAGCACAAAAGGGAAAAGAACCCAAAGTCTCGGGGTTGCCATCAGATCTTGGGTCAGCTGTGATGCAGCAGACTCTAAGCTGCACAGGACGAGGCTCAGAATTGTCTCCAATGACCCTGGCTGCTGAGGGGAGGCTGTCCCGCAAGACTGAGGGCTGCCAGCTCTTCATCCACACCTCCCAGGTGCAGACCCTTTCAGAAGTGGAGAGAGCCAGGGGCCACACCGAGAGCTTTCCAAGGCCCAAAGAGGCAGAATAAAATGGCGACAATTTACAACAACCACCTTCTTCCTCTCGAATGTGCCAGGGGCCTCGAGGGTGCTGTGCAGGGAACTGGGCAAGGCAAGACTGCGGATCACTGGACAAGCTCTCCGCTCACCGCGGGCTCCCCGCAGGCTCCCTGCAGGCACCCCGCAGGCCTGAGAGCCAGGCCAGCTGTCTGCCGGGCCTTTCTCCTCTCCTCCTGGAGGATGCCCCAAATGGCGCACATTTATTCACAATTTAAAAAAGAAAGAAAGAAAACCAAATACCCTCGGGGAGCATCTGGCCTGAGCATTGCAACTGATGGTCACACTCCGAAGCAGAGACGGACAGACCATCTTGAAGACAGCAGCTTCTCTTCAACCAAGTAGAGCAAATATTTACAGCTGTTTATCTGAACTTGTGAGGTTCAGTTCTTTAAATTATTATTAAAAGTCAGATTTTCCCCCACCACTTCATCTTGTGCTAAACAATGATCTATATCCACAGTGGAACTTGGCTAACCAAATACTGTGTTTCATCAGGACTAAGAAACCTTAATTTTAAGATGCAATGCTATTTTATGTTCCCAGAATACTACCAGCCAGGCAGGATATGTGGTCAGTTGTAAGTCACATTTCAGTTTCAGAAGTGTTACAATGAGGGGAAACGTGCACCTTACAGTCAATAAAATAAGTAAAAGATGGGTGACCACAAAAATAAGAGATCCTCCAGAGCTGTACGATTGGCCCAGTGACGTCTGCTCGGACAAAACGTGACCAGTTCACAGACTGCCAATGTCTAGAACAAGTAACACAGAATGTTAATTATTTTGGTGAGTTTCTGCGTTGGACTCTTCCTTAACTTATATGGGTAAGCCAATAGTTTAGGACTCTTTTTGTAATATTGCATAATGTAAACTTCCTGGCTTTGATTTTGTTTGGGCACCTCAGAGAGGTGCCTTTGGTAACATCTAAACTTCTATACAAAGCCTCCTTAGCCAAAATTAGATGAGGGAGGGGAGAGGTGGCAACAAACCCTAAAACCAAAATTGACAGCACATGGTACTGTCAGCTGTCCTGGTGACAAAGCCTGAGGCTCGGTGCCTGGTATGAACTCTCGATGCTCTTAGGCTGTGATGCGAGTGAGAGATCTTCCCATCACCTCTAGCTAATGGCCATATCTGCAGGCAACACATGGACCCCAGGAAAGGGCTGGGGTGTGACTTTTTAGGTGCTGAAGAAAGCAAAAGGTAGAAAGGGATTTTTTTGTGTTGGACGGAGGAAGAGAGTTAATTTTACTTTGTTTAAAATTTAAAAATACAAGTTTTGCTGGGCACAGTGGCACGCACCTATAATCCCAGTGACTTGGAAGGCTGAGGCAAGAGGATTGCAAATTGGAGGTCGGTCTGAACAACTTAGTAAGAACCTGTCTCAAAATAAAAAATACAAAGGGCGGGGATGTGGCTCAGCCGTGGGACACCCTAGATTCAATCCCTAGTACTGCAAAGAAAACGTTAACCATTTCAAACAGAATCATGTAGTACTGCGAAACCTAGGATCCTGAATGGCAGGTAATGGGGCTGTTGTCCCCCTAGTGGAACCAACCCTTGTCGCCAGTCAGGATCTTACACTCAGGGTCTTGCAGGCAGCCATTTCCCTCTAGACCAAACAGGGCCAGGCCTTATGTGGGAGACAAAGAATCCCGTAGCCACTCTGTCCAACATATGTGCCTGTGTCTGTCAAATTCTCCATAAACAGGCATCTCTTGGGTTGGGGGTGTAGCTCAATGTAAAGCTTGTGTTTAGCTTGAACTCAACCCCTAGCATCAAAGCAAAAACAAAATTCTCTTAAAATGTGTCTTTTGAAACAGGAAAACGTTAATATACGCAATGGAAAGCTCAAATATTACTGTTGGTCATCTCCTTCCCCTGAATTAGATGCCTAGGGCCAGGGCCTTTCATTTCATTGTGTTCTTGCCCACCAATTTCTAAATGGACTCAAACATGGGTCCAAAATGGTAAACTCGGGCAAAAATGCAGGTTGTCAGGATGGAATCTTTTATTCATGGAAGTAAAGAATTGCTAACATTTCACACGGAGAAAGAGACACACCTTTGTGAATCTAAACTGAGTTTGTAATAAGTTAATGGTCCATAAGATAAAATAAATTAAAATGCATGCATGTCCATTTGGGAAAGCTGGTTTTAAAACTTAATTTTGCCTGAGATGTTTAGAAAATACATCTTGGAGAAATAATTCATATTGTGATCATTAAATAATTGGATACAAATTGTACCTGCAACTATAGAGTGTAGTTACTCTATTTTTAAAGTTATTTAATAAGGAGTGATTAATTGACACTCCCTTCTTCAACTCCAAAAAGTATCAATATTATTAGAGTATTTTACTTTGGCTGGAGAAAGTGTCTAAGAGGATAAGCCGGGCAGGGGACGAGGCTGGGGAGAAGGGAAGACCAGCTTTCATCTCTTTAATTCTAGTTACCCCTTCCTTGCTGTTGCTGTCCATCTTGGATTTCAATCATTTTGAAGTAAACATCCAATTACTTTAATTCAAAAAAAGCTCCCAAGAGTGGCATGCATGTGTAGGCACACCCAATGATCATGGCCAACGTGAACTGAATACCTTCTCCCGGCAGAGCGCTGTTCTACCTCTGTGCGGGCTGCAGAGATCAATGGTGCAGGGCCTTGCTCTTAAGAAAGGCAGGGAGCTTGCATCTCCATGCTATCTGAGTGGGAAATTCACACGAAGGCACGTGCACAACACACGTGACATGGTCAGAGAACACGCGCTTGAGTGACGGGACCCACCAGTGTCAAGGGTTCAGTGTGTCAGACGCCCTGCAGCCTGAGGGAAGCCCAGGCTGCCATCTCAACACCTCTTCTCTCTCTATCATGTGGGGAGGAGGTGCCTGCGTTGGGAGTCTGGCTGGAAGACAGTCTCCTAGTTCTGAAACTTGCAACTCTACCAGAAAAAACAAAAACGGCCCCACCAGATTTGTGTTTCAAGATTATGTTGTGTATGTTAGCTCAGCGCTGTTTATCCATGCTTATCCTTCTGGACCACACTTACGAGAACCAGAAACTTCCACAGGCTTGCCGACTTGTGGTTACTCCAAGTCATGTTCTCTCAATGAAGCAAAAGTTTGCGAGACATTTTACAACCTCCACTACCAGGAACGGAGTCAGCCCTAGGCTTGGGGTGGGGGCTTGAGACTTCAGCGCCTCGGAGAGTGCACTGGATCTGCCCTGTTCATGTTTTGGAGGAATCTGGTGTATTCCTTGCAACTTCCCTTTGAGGTCAATCCTCTTGTCTGGGAAGCCTTTGTGGGGCTCAGAAACTGGAGCTGCAGGACAGGGGCAGTGGCTCCTTGACAGTCCTTTGATGCAGGACTCAGGAAGCTGCTTATGAACAGAAGTCAAAACTTGAGTCTTCTCCCAGCCCTACCGACATCACATGTGCCTACCTCCAGCTTCTTAGCTTGAGTTGAAAACCACAGCATTAAAATCTTTTGTCCAGTCTTTTTATACAATCTCTAAGAAGCTAAAACTTTATTACCCCATCTACTAGAACACCTGGCTTATTTCCATAAGTTTATAGTGAGGAGAGAATGTCCTAGTTTTCTACCAGCCTTTCCTTTTAAAAGGTGAAAGAAGTTTAAAAGACACGTGGCCATTCTGACGGACCGATTGCTCAACTTGTCTCCAAAGGCAAACTATAATTCAACAGTATTCAGTTCTGAAAGTAGGTCACTTGTCAGCCCTTATTAAACTCCAGTGTGTAACAGCCACAATTCCCGCGTGACTCAGTGACCCTCCTAGTAACTCTGTGCTTGGCATCTCTACAGACGGTCCTGTATGCGGGGATTGTGAACATGCTGGTGTGTGTGGACACGGGGAAGGTCTGTCACTGGAAGAAAGCACTCTGACAGGAGGCCTCCACTGCCCAGCGGCCCCAAAGAGGCAGGTGTGGAGGAGTTACAAAATGCTCAGAACCATCTAATTTGATTTAAATAGATGAAATGGGATGCATCCCCTACAGAAGCATGAGGTAGAGAAATGAGCATCATTTCAGAGACTTACAGTGGAAAGAGTAAAATGAGGAATATACAAGACAGATCCAAGAACCACACAAGATAGTTCAGAATAATAAAGTGCTGTTGCTTCTCTCAATGCATATTAAATCTATGCCACCTGCTGACTTCTCACACAGCCTCAGCTGCTCCTAAATCTAGCACAGCATGAAACCAGCCACAAACACCCTCCCCTCCATCAGAATTCATTACAGAAGTACCCATTGTAACCCGAGATGGTCCTCCTCCTGAATGGGGTGATACAGCAAAAGTGATTGAATTGTTCTCGTATGTTCCCATATGTAGCAGAAACTTATGCTTTGGGGTCTGTAAAACAATATCACACCTAAAATCCCATGGAAGACCACGGGGTAGGTCTGCTGGGCCAGCAGGCCCCTAATGACACGGTCAGTGACCGTAAGGTTCTGCCTCAGAACCAGGGACTGGTCATGGGCCAAGGTGACAGCAAGGTCATAAAAATAAGAACTAGGGGGCTCAGGCTTCTCCCAGTGGAGTTTGGCACTGTTTTTATGTTAGTACCAAATCTTTTGCTGCATACACTTAGGCAAAACAGTGACCTCTTTAGTGATCATCTCTCAAGGACGAACAAGGCCAGCAACAGCTGTGTGTACCCAAATCATGGCTGCCCAGTCGCCGATAAATGTTAGCTGAGCGGCACACCTGGGCTCAGGCACCCGAGAGAGCAGGACACGAGAGCAAGCCCAGGCTGTGTGCTCAGGACCTGGGACCACAGCACCCCAGGGGTCACATTCAAACCCAGGCATCTCACGGCTCCAATCTGGACCATCCTGTTTTCTCCCAAGCAGTTTCATTTATGGGAGTGAATCATGGAGGGGACAAAGCCCTCTCTTCACACCACCATAGACCACCATCAACTTGAGTCTCCAACGAGGCACAGAGGATTCGGCCTGGAGCCTTAGAAGCAACTCCCACCCAATTTCCTCTGCAAATCTGGTGGCAGGCAAGGTACAGCTTCATTTACAGCTGGGAACATGCAGACTGACACCATCTGGGCCTCTCAGAGCCAACTTGGAACTTTCCCCATAGAGGTCATGGGAACTAGACCCAGGGAGAAGAGCTAGAATCAAGACTTTGAAAACTTTAAAATTCTTGGAAGAATTCCCCGAGTGCCCCCAGAGCACCTCATTTTTGTAGCTTACCTGTCTCAGTAAGAGCCAAGGGTTCTGTGTTCACCATTAGATTGATGGTTGCACTAGAAGCTGACCTTGCTGATTGTGGAGGTGGAAGTGGAGGCTGAGTTTTCTCTGTAAAAGAAAAATGCATGCAAACCTAGGCAAACCAGAAACCAGCCACCGAGAACTCCGCAGCAATCCAGGCACAGCGGCCTTCAGGGTGGGCCACTGAAACGGGATTCGGAAGTCCCCATGTGCTACTTATGCTGTGGTCTGCAAGGTGACATGGGTTACCAAGCAGGTGGAGGAAACCCTCTCATCTCCCACAAACCTCTTCCACGGCATCCAAGAAAACCGAAGGCCAGGGTTGGGCAGGTCTCTGACTCCTGGGGATGCTGAGCCTGACCAGTGGTTGCCAAGGGGAATCACCCCCCTCCCCCTGTGATCCCCCCTCCCCCTGTGATCCCCCAGTCTGAGTCACACTGGCCTGAAAAGAAGAGGGGCCTGGCCTGCTCCCACCTCCCTGGAGCAGTGGAGGTCAAGAGGAAGGAACTCAGAAAGAGAGAGAGAAGGGCCCCTGGGTTACAGCTGGGAAGGCAGTCTTCAGTGATGGGCAGGAGCTGGCAGAGCATGAGACTGGTGGGCCAGGGAGGCAGAGGCTGCTGGCCTCGCTGCCCTGGGAGCGAGTCCTCATAGTCTCTCCATTGCTCCCTAAGAAGGTAGTGACTCGCGGCTACTTTCCAGGGCCAGGTGGGGCAGCAGAGACCCCCACCTTAGCAGGCTGCTCTCAGGCACAGAGAACCTGGTTTCCTCCGTGCAGCAGCCAGAACCCAAGAGCCAGAGCACATTCACATGGAACCCCCTTTTATTCTGTTGCTCTATAAACTTAGGGTGTAACCAAAGCACCCTGGATTCTTATTTTTCCATTTAAACGTTGCTGGTACTTCAGGATAGATGCCATCACAATTGCTCCCTTCTGTCCCACTGGGTATCCCGGGTACAAAGCAGGCTGCCCGTGAGGCCACCTGTACTCACTTGTACTGAAGCTTCCTTGGTAGATGGCTTTGACCTGTGACCGCAGGTAGCAGACCACCACCACATGGTAGGTCTGCCCGGCCAGCAGGCCCCCAATGACGCGGTTGGTGACTGTGAGGTTCTGCCTCAGAACCAGGGACCGGTCGTGGGCCAAGGTGACAGCAAGGTCATAAAAATAAGAACTAGGAGGCTCAGGCTTCTCCCAGTGGAGTCTGGCACTGTTCTCGGTGATCTCAGATACCTGGACTTCTCGGGACGCCTTAGCTGAAAGACAGACCAGAGCAGAGCATGGAGGTAAAGAATAGGGCCCGTGTGACTGTGCCACTCAGGCGAGGAGGACACCTGAAAGCCATGAGTCAGCACTGGAAGTTGAACTAATTTCTCCTTCAAGCTCCTGAGAAATACTGTCACACTCAGCATACGTGAAACATGAAGTTCACTAATTAAGAATAATTTAAAGTCTCATTACTCACCAGCAAGGTACATAACCTCCTTTTGAAAATCTCCATTGTTAAGGGGATACTTTGAAAATGCAAGATCTGGAGAGCTATAGGAAGATGCTCAGGACAAAATGAGCCTTGCCATTTAAAATCTAAGTCATGGAACTTTAGGGCATAGCATAAAATTCTGTTAAAGGGATCTCTGCTTCCATTCTGCTCATGAACTGAAAGCAATTCCCACCTTTCCTGAGCACATACATTCTGCCTCATGTTCCTCTACAGGGGTGACTTTCTTAGCATCTTTTAGCATCAACTTTGAGGAAGATAACCCACACATGCTGGGCGCCTCGAACCCAGCTACCTCTCATACCTGTCAGAGTCGGACACGCATCTTTACTATGTTTAGAAGGAGCTTGCAGGTTAGTCTTTGGGCAAGGATGATCACCCAGATCCTAATCAATACCTAATATTGCCACAATGCACAGCCTGAGACCCTATTCTGTGACCATATGCCTCACAGCAGGGACAAAGTTTACGATCACCAAGGGGATCACCAACCATATTCCGACTGCAAATCAGCCTCCAAGGGCACCCTCAGAGGGGCCTGGGAGGGTGTAGCAAGGCAGCCCCAGCTGGGCTTCTTACCCACGGGCTTGGCAGCAACGGGCTTGGTGGCAGCTGGCTTGGCCTGGGACCTAGGAGCCTCAGGCTTGGTGGCTGCTGGCTTTGCAGCAGGGGCAGGGGGTCTCACAGCTGCAGATTTCACCGCTGCCGCTGGCTTAGCCACCACTGCAGGTCGGGCCGTGGCCGGCTTGGTGGCCACAGGCTTGGCGGCCACAGGCTTGGCAGCCGCGGGCTTGGCAGGGACAGGTCGTGCAGCAGCTGGCTTAGCAGGCGGCAAGTTCACAATGGTGGCTGGTTTTGTTGTGGTGGTCACCGGCTTTGTTGTGGTCACTGGCTTCGTTGTGGTCACTGGTTTGGATGTTGGACTTGAAGTAACATTATTTGGAATGTTTCTGTTAAAACAGATTAAAGGTTACTTCCACCTGTAACTTTGCATGTTATCTAAGTAGTCGAAGACATCGACCCAAGGATCTATGGGAAATGTGCTGTTTTGGCAAAAATGCTTGCCCTATAGTTTTTTAGAGATTAGGCATAGTATTGCACATGTTCAGAGTTTCTTAATTTTAGAATTTGGGACACTAAAAGAAGATATTGAATGGCATCTAAAAATAGAATCCTTAAAAATAAAGCTTACATGGTACTATAAGAACATCTGACATCTTATTTTCAATTCATTTTTAAAAGACAGAAATAAGATATAAGAGAATAAATATTAATAGTGTTCTAATTATAACACTTAACAAACTGAAACATACATTAAAATTAAATAAAATTAGTAATTAGCTATTTTCACTGTAAAAAGGTGTCCATTCATCAAAATGCCACGTTGAACTAGAAAGTTATGAGGTCAGCATATAACACTTTGCTCCTATGGCTCATTGTTGGCTGAAAATGTGTGTATCTTTTGTTTGTATCAATTTTTGTGTATGTGTACAAAAACTTGCAACAGTGGGCTGGGGTCCTGGCTCAGCGGTAGAGCACTCGCCTAGCACGTGCAAGGCCCTGGGTTTGATCCTTGGCACCACATGAAAATAAATAAATAAAATAAAGTTATTGTGTCCAACTACAACTAAAAAATAAATTTAAAAAAATCTACAACAGCATCAAACAATGCAACAGCACAGATCCATGCTTCATTCTTGCTTTTAGATGAAAATTCAACTACTTTACAGCTGTATCATGCTACAAATCATATGCAGGATATTTTCAAGCTGATATCATAAAAGTACAAATACTGTTACTTTGTTCATTCAGTTTTCCTAAAGATGAGTCAGTTGAGCCAACTTTAGAGGTTATTTCATAAAAAAATGGGGTCCATGAAAAGCTGAAGAGTAGATAGAGCCTGTGAACCTGGATCCGGCTGGGCCGGCATCCCAGTGCCTGGGGAGGGTCGTAGCTGCCTTGGTCATGACTTTCAGCCTACTAGGCAGGGATTTGGCACCACTCCCTCTGACGATGGGGGCAGGAGCTGAAGGACTTACAGGGTGATAGAGAGAAGGGTCTGCAACAGAAAGAGGTGGCTCTCCCGCACCCCCAGGTCAGCTGGGGAACTGACATTCGTTTTCCAAGGATGGTTTCACTTCTCATCTGGTGCAAAGAACCTCCACCCCCACTTAAGTGTGACATACTGTGGCAGTCCCTTAAGGAGCACAAATAGCTGACACCCACATGAGCTCAGCTCCTGCAACCATGTCCCCCTCCACCCCACCTAGTCCTCTCATGTGGCCACATTCTCCTCCTCTCTGTTCCTAGAGTTGGCACCAGAAATGGAGCAGGGCATGGGCCATGGAGCAGGTCCACGAGCCGCAGCACCATGGTACCGTGGTCCTCCAGTCTCCCAGCTCTCATTCCTCTTCCTGGAAGGCATACATGTTGCCTCCCAGGGCTGCCACCTCCACACGCTACTGAAGCATTAGTGATTGTAAGATTATTACGATTATTAATGCTTTGCTTAATACTTTTTTGTATTCAGTTCTTACGAAATCCTATCACACAGGGCTGGGATTGTGGCTCAGTGGTAGAGTGCTTGCCTAGTATGCATGAAGCACTGGGTTCAATTCTCAGCACCACACAGAAATAAAAACAAAGTAAATGTCTATCAACAACTAAAACATATTTTTTAAAAAAAAAGAAAAGAAATCCTATCACACCAGGTACAACAGACTGTTTAGACATACGGCCTCAAACATCTACCTTCTCTGTGTCCATATTCTGAATAACGTGACACGCCAGGTCCCCTCTTGGCCTAGTTTTCCACCTTTAAATCTAGGCCAGTTTTTGGACATGGGTTTTGGCTAACAGATGGGGTAGAAGTCAGCAGTGTACCAGGTCTCTTAGGTTTCAAGACTCTTGGCACACTGCCACCGACTTTCCATGGTACTGGCCTGGTCACCTTATGAACAAACAGGCTAGCCTGCTGGAGGATGAGAGACCCATGGAACAGAGGTGAACCAACCCAGTGGAGACCATTCTGGACCTGCCAGTCCATATCTACAAATGGCACACTCAAGAGCCCAGCAGAGACCAGAAGAACCACCCAGCTGAGCCCAGCCAGAATTCTAAATGAATTAAATAATCACTGCTGTAAGCCATTCCACTGAGTTTTGGCTAATTTGTTATGCAGCAAAAGCTAACCAATATAACAAATTCTTTAAGAACATCCTACATTACCTTTGAGACGTCCTACTATCTGAATGTCAATGTCCTCCTCCATAAAGTTAGAGGATGGTTGGAGGACCTCTGCATTCCACCTATAGCACCACAATTTTTTCAAAAATAATTATAATCACTTACACTTGTTTGTGACCAAACTTCATAGCAGTTGCTGGTTGGTCCCCTTGGAACCAATCACACTGTTTCCTAATATCTGGGGACAAGTAAAAAGCATTTTCACCTAGAGAAAAACAAGAAAAAATATTTGAACTGCACATGAGTCACATGGAAATTAAAATCAGTCTGATATGACTAGAGATAATGCTTAGTCGGCCATAAATATTTATCAAATTAATTGGTTCTTCCAGACAAGCTAAGCCCAGTGATGTTAACCATTAAGGGTGATGGTACTAGATTCATACCACAGCTCAGGCCAGTATGTTCTATTTGGTATTTGAGTGATTGGGTTAAAGATGGTATTCACTCAATGTGAGGAAGAAGACAGGAATAGAAGAAAACTCATGAGGAGAGCTTAGCAAGTTCCAAACTCCAAACATCAAATTATAGTCCAATTACAGTTAATATTTTCTCAGAGCTTTGCTCGATAACACTTTTGTTTTTAACCTTCTGAAGACAGGAACAGCAATCCCTGGGTGGACGTGTGGCTTTCCTTTGCTTCACGTTTCCCTGGTGTGTTCTGGGGAAAGGCCTTTACAGACTTTCCCTTGGACCATAAATATTCAGCGGGGCCCTGTGTGTTCAGACTTTGCAGATCCCCCATTGGGGTGATACACAGCCTCTGCTTGTTTGACTATGCATTGTACCAGACCCACCAAAAAAATGACCAGTGGTCCAGGTAACAGATGGCCCAAGTTTGGCATCCAGGTTCACCAAGCACAGTCCTTGGGAGAGGGAGTACCCACAGTGAGCTGGGGCAGACAGGGTGAGTTTTGATGCATTTGATAAGAAGGTGGGGGAATATTCTAGGGAGGAAGATCCCCAGTGGCAAAGATGCAGGGGAAGCAAGCGTGGGCTTGGTGGCTAATCCCAGATCAATGCTCCCCACAGGATACACTTCTTTAAGGCATCAACTTATTGGGGCATGCATAGTGAATGTCTGCTTGACCCCCTTGCCCACCCAGCAAACCTCTGGAACACCAATGGCATCTTACGGCAAGGAGGTCCCCATCAAATTTGGGATTAAAAATGAGTAAATGAGGACCAGGACTGTTGTCTGTGTGTCCCCTGCTGACGCTGGCTCCTAAGAGCATTTCTAGCATATGACAGGCATCACATCTACTTGTTGAGCAAAGGGACACGTGCATGTCAGCACACTGGTATCTCTCCTGTGGTTACCTGCCTGCCCCAGTGGCCTGGACTGTGGGGCTAGCACAGAGCGTGGCCAGACAAGTGCTAGGCTCTGCAGGACTTACTGCTGACAAAGGACGGCAGCAGCCTCCCAAAGCGCATCAAAGGCTCCTCGTTGAGCTCAGTCGACTTGTCCACTAGTTTGAAAAAGACGTCGTTGGGCTCGCTGGCAAAGCCATACACCTCCTTGATGTTCACCTTCCTGCCAATGCCCAGGACCACAAAGAAGTAGCCCTTGCACTTGGCCTGGAGGACGGCTCTCTGGGCCTCCTCCAGCTGCTGCTGCTGCATCTTGCCCGTCAGCATCAGCACCACGATCTTCAGGTCCCGGGGGTTGGGGGCACTCTCAAAGACGTTCTCTATGGTGTACTCGATGGCACTGCCCAAGGCCTGGGTCCCCTGCAGTTGCGTCATGCCCCTGCTCAGGAAGTCCAGCAGCTTCTCCTTGGAGCCGTAGTCCGTCAGGGAGAACTCCACCCGCACAGGCGGCACGCTGGCGTTGCTCACAGACTCGAAGGGGGCTTGCTGCACGACGGCCACCCTGGCAAAGTGCTGCGAGGCCTTGGGGTCTGGGCTCAGGTCCAGCTGCCTGACCAGGTAGCCTATGTACTTCTTCATCTCGTTGAACTGGAACAGAGTGGTGGCCTCTGAGCTGTCCAGGATGAAAGCCAGGTCAATGTCCTCATCGCTGCCTGCTGCTCTCCTGTCCCTGAAGGCTGGCCTCCAGCTGCCAAATCCGCAGGACGGGTCGATGTTGCAGATGTCTGGAAAGAAGCGCGGCAGCCCACTTATCCTGGGGCTCCCGCAGCCCCGTGGGCCCCTCGGCTGGGAGTCTGGGTACTCAGAACTGCCACCCAGGACAGAAACCTATTATCTCTCAACTTGATTGTGGCCAGATATCAGCTCTCACCCCCTAAAACTCATTAGAAGAACAAATCAGTAAAGTACTCCCTTTATCATCACCAGACCATCATTTCAAACGAAAAGGGAACATTATCCCCATTCTTAGCCACTCTTTGAAGAAATAGGTTCTGAAAGGTCACTTTAGCCAAACATTTTAATCCCAGATTTTAAGGCTGTAACTGGAATGGGGCCACCTTCTCCTTTGTCTCCCTCTAGAAGAGAGGCTCTGTGTGGGGAGGTCCACTTTAAATAAGGAGGCCCCTCATCGGCATTTACATCGGCCCCCAGGAGCCTCTTAGTTTAACTCCAGCGCCTCAGACAGCTCACAGTCTCGCTAGGAGGTCCCCCGTGGCTGTGGTCCTGAATTGCCGTGGATAGACTTTCCCCTGGAGAAGACCTTACCCAGGCAAACGTGGCAGGTGAGCACGTTCTTCAGGAAGTCCGTGAGGTCCCTCCTTGCAGGCAGGACGAGGGCGTGCCCCACCGCTGTGTTGTTGATCTGGTTTAAACAAAAGGAGATGCCTGGTATGGGAGGGTTGGTGACAGGGAACTATTTGAACGTATAGGAATAAATCCAAGTCACATCAGTAGACCAACTTCCCAGGGGCTCAGAACCTTCCCACCTGGGTCGGGGGAGGGGAGCGGCGCTGTCCGAGAGGAAGGCACAGGGCTTGTTCTAAGGCATGGGCTGAGTTCAGTTCCTCCTCCTGCACCTTCTGCTGGGCCTCATGTGAAATTATTCAACCTCTCTGGGGTTCTGTTTCTTCCGCTATAATACAGGGTTAGTGGTACCTTCCCGTTAATAGAGTTATTTGGTGGATTAAATGAGATAATGTAAGTCAAACGTCTGGTGTGTCCTCTAACAAATACCGGGGACTTAGATATTGGATTACTTTTAGCAACAGCAGCAGTTGGCAAATGTGAGCCCCATCCGGTCCCCACCCTTTGAGGCTTCGATAGTGACCAAGCCCACAGGAAATCACTCCCAGAAGGGAAGAGCTCTGCCCATCACAGTGGCTGGCGTGCAAATTGTCACTACTCATCAACCTGAGTGAGAGAGTGAAGGATAAAGGAAGAATCCTTTCTTCACCTTCCAGAAAACACTGTCAAGAATCACATGTGCGCCAGGTCACTCCGCCCACATAGGGAGGAGGCATGAAAAGGGAACCCTCACACAAACACAGTTCCAACTGGACCCCGGGCCCAGTGTCCTGTGCTCAAACTGGCCCACACAGTCCCGCAGAATAAGGCACGGAGAGACTGTGGCCATGGCCCACTGTCCCCTGCCCATGCATGCAGAGGACAACAGAACACCATGTTGAAGGGAAGACACTGGACACCATCACCCCAGCCTCCCCTTACAGGAGAGAGACCTAAGGCCCTGTGAGGGCAAGCAGGCCAGGATGGGACCAGCACCAAGGCCCCCCGATCCAGGTCAGGGGCTCCTGCCTTTCGCACCCCTTGACCACATGCTTTGGACAGACCCAGCAGAAGTGGCCCTGGATAAACATTAATTCATCAATTACAGCAAGTCAACGTTAGTATCAACTGGGAAGGGCACATGTCCCAGAGGCGCAGGGAAGGTTGGCCTGGCCGTGCACACAGGGAGTGTTTCCAGGTCCCTTGAGGAAGGGACACGGCCACACCACCCTCTTGGGAGGCAGAGGGAATCCACCAACACTGACGCTGGACTCGGTGACGAGGCCCAGAGCCTCACTAGCAGGTCAGAGCTGCAGACCGTGAGGAGGGACCTGGAGGGGTGGCTGGCGCCGCACCGGTGCCAGAGCCTCGGACACCTCCCAGAGGTCCTCAGCTTGGCCTCACCGGGACGCAAGTCCACCCTGGAGAGCGGGGTGTGCTGAGAAGCTCCCCGGGGCGGGAGGAGAGGGAGGCCGCAGCGGCCGCGGAGCCCAGACCTGCAGGGCGTTGACGAGCTGCCGGTCCTCCTGGCTCGTGAGGAACAGCGGGGTGATGCCTGCGTCCGAGAGCTTGAGCACGGCCTCCCGTAGCTGCGGGGAGGCCCTGGTGGGCTTGTTGCTGAAGAAGACGGCCACCTTCCTCATCAGGAATCCACTCCTCACACGCTTAAACGTGTTTCTGGCCACGAAGGACATGGCTGTCTCCAGGCTCTGCTGCTTGGAGGTCAGCGGCACCTGGAGGTTCCTGATGCTCTCCAGGAGGACGGACTTCTTCCTGGAGTCGGCAAACCTGATCTCTGTGGTCACCTCGCTGTTGTAGGTGACCACGGCCACACGGGCCCCCCTGGGGCAGTTGCTCTCCGCAATGGTCAAGCCGTCCACCACCTTCAGAAGAACGTCTCGCATCCCGCTGAACGTGTCCTGGGTGACCCCCTCAGAGGTGTCCAAAGCAAAGGCTAGCTCCGTCGGGAAGACGGGGCATTCCAGGGGCCCTGTGGAGAGGGGCGGGTTGGCAAGCAGTACTCACTGGGAAGGGTCCTCCTCTCCTCAGAAGAAAGTGGCACCACCGCAGTCACTTACCATAGCAGCAAGCTAGAAAGGGAGAAGGAGAAGAAATGGTGAAGGGCACGTCTATGGCTTGAGGGTTCAAAGGTAAAGATACACGTGTCAGGGCCAAGGAGGTCTGCACTTACGGCATTTGTCTTTGATGCTCTGGACAAGGGCACATTGCTTTAAAAGAAAACGGAAGAGTGTGTGAGGAGAGCGGGAGCAAGGCCGGCAGGACAATGGTTTGCTCTGGACGCATGCAACTTACGTCAACGGAGTCGCCTCGATTGCCTTTGTGACCCTGTAAAACCAAGGGAGGACAGGCTGAGAGGCGCAGCTGTGGTGCGGATGTGGCATTCAGAGGAACTGCCTTTGGCCCACGCTAACGTGACGGGAGCGAGGCAGACCCTGGGTGACCTTGGCCACTCCAGCCGCTCGCTCTAAACTCGCCTTGATTGCTCGGACAGCTCAGCAGAGAAGACCCAGAACAGCAGTGCGTCCCTTGGGGGGCAGCCTGGCTTGCAGAGTAGCTGCATACCCTCATCCTAGGGGCCGGTCACCCATTAATGGCCAGTCCACACCTGAGCCTGAGCCTGGATACCCCTCTCCCGAAAGGAGAGCTTGCACACAGAAGCCGGGGGGGGGGGGCATCGCTAAGCCATCCCAGGCCCTCGGTGTCCACAGCCTCCCATCTCGACTGGACTGTCCCCACCCACCCCCGGCTCTAAGACAGAGCTAGGCTGCCTCAGCAGCTCACCCCAAGGCCTCATACCCTGATGGCCACCCTGCTCCACCCAAACAAGGCCCTTCATCTGTCCCTCCAGGAGTCACTTTTACAACCCAAAGTCACCTTTTCCATTCACCTGTGAACCTCATCAATTTCAATACAGAAACAAAGTAAAATAAGGACACAAAGATATTAGTAATAGAGTTCTCCTGGCTCCTGGTGGAAGCATGGCTAGTGGCTTCTCAGCCACACATCTGGAGATCCCATGGAGATTCAGTGGGCAAAGGGAGACTCCCCACACCAGGACCTGACACAGGTAGACCACCTCCATGAGATGCAAACAAGACGCACTGACTTTGCTCTTGTTTTCCCCTCACAGGCCGATATCAGGAAATTATAAAGGCAAATCACAGCGTTCCCTGGACTGCAGACAACCACAGGAAACACTTGCTTTTGGTTTATAGGCTGGGGATCAGATCAGGACACCTGGTGCATCCTCAGCATAGGCTCTGCCACCTAGCCACACCCAGCTCCCAGGAAACAGGTTGTTTAAAGTTTCTTGTTATTCCAAAATTCAAAAGTTCTTTTCCCCATTATAATATCAGAAGGGCAGTGTTTTTTCAAAAAATAACAAAACCCAGCCCATTCTTGTGAGGAAAACTTGAGGGAGTCTCTAGGGACCCATGGAAAGCCCTCAGCCTTACCCACCCCTGGGCTCAGGTGGAGCTAGATGGGTACTTACGGATGGTCCCGGGTAGCCAGGGTCTCCCTTCTGTCCGACGGCCCCCGGAAGTCCTGAATTTCCCTAGAGTGGGTAGAACAGACCCTGCTCATTCCCAGCTCCTGCAGCCGGGAAGGATGGTGAAGGCAATCGACCCAACATCCCACACCCGCACTGAGTCCCCACTCAGGGATGCAAACGCCCCACAAGTCAAGTGCAGAACAAGGGACCTGGACACTGGAGTCAGTTCGCATGACTGTGTTCTCTGGCAGGTTCAGGTGGGACAAAGGCTTGCCCGCCAACCAACCAAAGCGTTAGCTCGAATGCCCAAGAGATTCAGTAACCGCAAATGAATTAGAGGATCTCTTGTGTGGATGACTGATCGTGCTTCCAACTCCACCTGGAGTAAAAATGCCTCACTTGACTGTCTTCGCTGACCACGTTTACAGCGCCATCACCCTCACTGCCCAACTGCACTGCAGGCTGGAGATAAGTCTTAGCCATGTTCGCCTCCGCCTAGAGCATGGGTCACTAATTCAAGACCCGGTGCAGTCTTAGGAGGGCAAGGAAAGTCCACTAAAGAGAGAAATCCAGATCCGGGAGCAGCTAACAGAAGGGGAGGCTCATCAGCCAGTGCTGCAGAGCCTGTGGTCCAACCAGGAGCCCTCGTAAGTGGCCCCGACACCTAGGGAGCCCTGCTGCCCCACTGTCCGGGGCCCTGGCCAAATGTGACTGCACGGACTCCCAAAGTCC
Organism: Marmota marmota marmota; assembly: GCF_001458135.2. NCBI lineage: Eukaryota > Metazoa > Chordata > Mammalia > Rodentia > Sciuridae > Marmota > Marmota marmota. The sequence goes on from NW_026000005.1 coordinate 50,890,294, forward strand.
CCTGACTTGAGCCTCCCTCACGCCCCACTGGGGGTGACTGGGGGCTGGGCACCTTGAGGCATCCTAGGGGAGGGGGCTCTGAGGACTGCCCAGTGAGCAGGAGGGCAAGGAGGAAGGTCGCAGACCACAGCCCCAGGGGGCCATGAGACACTGGCCTAAGACCTGGGGCTCCTGCTCTTTCACCCCGTGGTGGCACTGGCCAGGCCCAAGGGAAGGGCGATTTCCCGGGCCTCGGCAGTTAGTGATGCTGTTCTGCACGTAGCCATTCCCAGCCGCGGCCCAGGCCCAGGCGAGCTCACCCTTCGGCCTCGGATGCCTTTGGGTCCAGGTGTTCCAGCTCCCCCAGGCTCACCAGGGACTCCCTGGAAGAGAACCAAAAAATAGCACATCAAGCTCTGGAACAGAAGGTCCAGCTGGGGACCGTGGGCAGGACTGCCGTGAGGCGTCTGGACCACACTCTCAGGACAGCCAGGTGCTTAGGGACTGGCTTCTCAAGGGCTGCCAGTGTCCTGGTGGCACTTGCTGACAGCCTGGGTTATTTAATCAGCAGTGACAGTATCGCAGAAGCTACCACATCTTACACTCTTACTCCAGGGAACCTCACAAGCGCTGTGCTGTCACCTCCTTGTGCTAGAAGAGGGAGTACCCCGGAGAGGGTGGGGTCTTTCCCAGGGAGGTGGAGTGAGTATGTGGCGACTGAAGCCAAGATGATGTGCTTTTTGGTTCACAGACACACGGACTCCTGCAAACCCAGGGAATATTTACCTTTGGTCCTGGGTACCCAGGGAATCCTCTTTCTCCCTGTAAAACACAAATAAGTGGCTCAATATTGGGTACCAACTTAAAATCACCTAAAATAAATTGACCTTGAAAGAAAAAAAAAGTCTGTAGAATCATCAAACATAAATATCTATCACTAAAATACAATAAGATTTAAACAGAGAATTCTCTAAATCATGAGACAACAGGGACTTTTCCAGAGCCTCGCAGGACATACTTTTTTGCCTCTGCGTCCTTCACTGCCAACTCCATCTCGCCCGTCATCTCCCTAGAAGGAAAAGAGAACATCACTGCCGGTGCCCCTGTGGGCACTGAACAGCCACCTTGGCTGCCCTGCTGCTGTCCTGAGCAGACAGTCCCTGAGGCCCTGAAATGTCCCCAGACCAGGAGCAGGAGAAGGAATGCTTCCCACCCTCCCCCATCCTACAGGTGTGTGAACAAAGCCATGTCCAGAGGTGGAGGGCACAAAGGACCTCTTAGCAACCCGGGGCAGAGGACTGCGAATATGGAGAAGGACGAATACTCTGAATGAGCGGCTCGCCCTCGAGAACTGCAGCCTGCAAACATCAAGTACTGTTGGACGCACGCAGAGCTCAGCAAACCAGGGAATCCTAGAGTTGGAAGGAATCTTGGGGCCACCTCACGAATATCATCCAGGAGTCTTTGAGGCTACCAAAAACAGGGATAATGAACCCAACTCTCGGGCTCTCTTGGCTCCCCCTCTCTGAGCCCCTTCCTGTCCTCCCAAGGCACCCTGTCCAGATGACTCTCCTTCCAAATGCCTCCTCCCCATGCCCAGCACCTGTCCCCAGCCCTCTCCTGTGGGACATTCAGAATGGGCACCGTCAACTCCTCCAAAAGCATCAGAACAATTTATATGAAATCTACATTGATATATCTAAAACATATTGGAAAATCAACACTTCAATAATTTACAATTTTAAATAGACACCAAGAGTTAAGAGCAATCACCCCAAATGTCCGGAAGCAGACTCAGGGAGAGGTTGCTTTCAGTGATTTGAATAGATCTTAAAGTCTGATTTTTCCCTTCTGCTTCTGAGACTAAAAGTAATAGAAATAGGATTTTTTTTTAACTTCAATTAGCTGAAGACAAGAAACACGAGAGAAATATTTTAAAACTTGGGGTTCATAACGTCTGATGCGCATGGTCTGTACAGAGTTTTCAGGTGTAGTGACTCATTTTTAGAAAATTCCGAGTGAATTATAGGTTTCCTTTTCCTACATAGAAATATACATGACAAAATCACTGTTAGTGAGACTTGGATGAGTTTAGATAAACTTCTCAAAAATGAGTGATGATGATTTCTGTTCCTAGGATGTCTCATTCAGAAGAAACGGTCTCCCTCGGACGGAGACCTTACCTAATCCAATCCCACGTCAACCCAAGCACCTGAACTCGTATGAAGGAGAGCTCCAGCAGGTCAAGCCTGTGGGGTCGAAAGCTGCTTCAAGCTCTGGAAAACCCCGCCTTCACCTAGCAGAGAGGCTCCCGCACTCCCTCCCTCGCCAATTAAGTGAGACATTTTGAAACTTACTGGCTGTTTACAAGCAGCAGATTCCAGGATTTTCAGTCGTGTCCCCAGTAATACAAAAAGCAATGCCCAGTCGCCTCCCGTGGGAACCGAGGTCCCAGCTTCCCTACTGCCCCAGAATCTGCAGCGCACAGAGTACCCGGGCCTTACCGTCTCCCCTCGAGGGCCGCGGTTCCCGACTCCTCCCTTTGGCCCTGGCTCTCCAGGCTCGCCCTGGACAGGAGAGGACAGGGGGGACGTGGTGAGTGAGGCTGGGGCGCAGTGCTCTAGCCCTGCTGCTGCTCGGCCGCTGTCTCCCAGGGCCACTGGAAGCTCAGTTTCTATGAGGTCATTTATGATTGCAATGAGCCGGGTGCAGAAAGACAGACCCCAGTGTCTTCCCTGACGTGCAGAAGCCATGAGAACAACTGAGAGGAGAGCAAGCCGTGGTCAGGAGTCTGGGAAGGTGCAGGGGACGGAGAGACTGAGCCACAGCAACCCAAGCGATTGGAAAGGGGAGTGCGTCCTGGTGTCGTGTGGCACAGGAGGTGTTCAGCTTAGACCTCATTGTACATCTCCAGAACACTGGAGGAGTCAGTTCAAAGGTTCCCGCCACGAAGAAACACTGTGCACTGTATACCCACATCAAATATCACAGTGTAGTTATTATACGTCAATCTAAAAAGTCACATGTACTGTTTAAAACTGCAGCATTCATATGTGGAGCATGAGAAAGAAGTCAGAGGGTTGGCGCTTATTCTCCCAGGGCATGGGAGCAGGCTTCTGGGGAAGAAAGAGTCCCTTTTCTCAAAGCCCATAGAGGCAGGTGCTCAGCCTTTTGTGGCACAAGCCACCGGGGTCTAGGTCTCTATGACTTCACAGTGCACAGAGCTACTGCGTGTGCTCTGCCCAGATGTAAAAATCGTGGCGCCCTGTGGTACTGAGACCACGCAGAGCTGTGCCCAGCTGCTCTGGGGAATCAGAGGACACTGCTCCCTCAGCTTGCGTCAGGCAAGAATGCACCAGATTATCAGCCAGCGAGTGGGGGGGCTTGGTCAGGAGAGAGCAGCCCACTGGGCAGGTCGTGGTGAGCGCAGTGATGGGGCTGGTGAGGCTATCCGCAGGGCAGCACGGAGGAGGAGCAAACTAAGCAGACAGAATCTTCAGTGAGGTCTAGGGGACATGTGCCTCCACCCAAGTCCCCGCCCTCAGAGAAGCTCTTCCTTGGTCCAGACAAACCTTTCTTCCCAGGGGACCAGTTCTGCCACGTTCTCCAGGAGCCCCAGCAGGACCTCCACTTCCCTGTGGCACAAGGAAAGGGGTGTGTCACGAAGGGGTCACCATCTAAGCCCACGGGCCGCTGAACCCCAGCTCCTTCCTGTGTGGAGGTCAAGCCCAAGGGCAGGTGAACTATGCTGCCTACGGATCCCAAGCCCTTGACGTTCAAAGGTTGACATGCACAGAAATGGTTGGTGCCCGTCTCAGATATCAGCATGACTGCCCAGAACCCTTGGTCAGGACTCCTGCATGTTGCAGCTAATTCACATGCAAATGTTAGGTTCCCAACAAGCCCCTGACTTTATGGGACTGTGTTTCCCCTTCTACGTTCCACCCCACAATGAGCAGCTGGTATCCAGAGGTACTTAAGTGTCTGCTGAGTGAATGGGTAAATCAATGAATGAAAGTAAACCTTACAATGGGTGCAGCCTACCCAACCCAGCAACGGCCCTAGAGGAGGTGTGGGAAGCACCGACTAATGGATGCTTCTGGGCTGTTGGTAACTTCAATTATTTGGGCAATTTTGCACCTGTGCCACTTGAATTCTTGGTAAACCAGAAGTTCAACAAATGTCAAAAAAAATACAACCCAGAAACTTAAAAACTAGTTATTTATCCATTCTCAAGTGATAAAGGACTTTCTAAGCAATGACTGACAGCTGTCACCGAGCGGCCTCCACCACCACACACTCCTGCACACCTGGTAGCTACACGAGCAGGCCCACCAGCTGACCAGCCACGGCCACGTCCTGCAGCCAGTGACGACGTGGCTCCCTGCCTGTCATCTCGGGCATGAGAGAAACCTGAATGGGGTGGGGTCCTACCACTGGAGCCCACCCAACCATGGCACCCTGCTTCTGCTCTTCCATGGCTGAGACACATGCTAACACCTACGGTCACAGCAAGCTCACGCCTTCTGCTCTGAACTGGAGGTGGAGGGACCCCACACTAAGAGCTGAATTAGAGGGGCTCTCTCTGGGGGCCCAGCGTGAGCTAACAGTGGCACATTGGCGTATCTACTGATTCTAGTAGATCTGATCAGATTTTATCCAGTTCCATCCTGAGGCACTTCCTCCCCCGTTTGCCACCCAGGGCTCACATTTGGGAGAAACAGATCAGGACGTAGAAGTCACTGGATCACTAAGAAATGGGGTCTCGTTTCTCTCACTGAGAGGACCAAAGATAGACCCAGGGTGTGTGTTGCAGTCTAGAGTTGAGGGACAGGCCCACCTACAGTCCCATCACCCATGAAGTCCCAGCCTGGCCAGGTTCTGGGCTATCTATTTAGCTAAAGAGGGGAGGTCAGAGGGAGACACTTACCCGAGGTCCAGAAATACCTTGCTCCCCAATCAGGCCTGGAGGACCAATGGGACCAGGTAGGCCCTGAGGAGTGAAAGACCACTGTAAGTCCTGCTGAGGGGACTGCCTCCGAGGAGACCCATGTGACCTTTACGCACAGTCACCAAAGGTGGAGACAACCCAATCACTCAACAGTTGACAAACAGAACCACTGTGTTACGTCCACCCAGTGGAACATTATTCAGCCATGAAAAGGAATGAGATTCTGGCACATGCCACACATGGATAAAACTCAAAAATCTTTTACTAAGTGAAAGGTACCACACTCAAAAGTCACCCATGAAATGATTGCATTGATAAGAAATGTTCAAAATAGACAAATACATAAAAACAAGCACTGGTGGTGACCAGGGGCTTGGGGGGTGACTTTGTACAAAGTCACTTCGGGGGCTAATAAAAATGCTTGAGACCACTGCACAAGACTGAAGGCACATCATGCCCCCAACTGCACATTGTCAAATAGCCAATCCTGTGTGCATACCACCTTGATCTTAAAACCACGAAACACCAGGGAACCGGGACAGAGTCACAAGCCTGTGACCGCAGGAGCACCCACCTGCGCGCCTCTGGTGCCCTGCTCTCCCTCGAAGCCGGGCTGGCCTGGACCGCCCCTGTTGCCCTTTGGGACAAGAGAAGAGGAGTCAGCCTGGCTCACAGGGCCACAGGGAAACGCAGCTCTCCCAGGCCAGATGACAGACAGGGTCACCTGGGTCACCCCAGGACAAGACACCACACACACGGCAGCCACCTCTGCACGTTAAAACGCCTCTCACCCTGCCTCACCTGATCCTCAGGAGGGCTTTGTGAAATGAGGACGCTTTAGACCCACGCCTGTCCCACGCCTGTCCCTCACAGGCCAGAGGACCAGCTGAGGGACACGTCAGGGACATCCCCTGATCGGTCATGTCCCCTTCATTTCACCCCCACGCTCCCCTGGGGAACTTTCCCCTATTGAAGGGGCTGAGTTTGAGGGGCTGGCAGAAACAGTGGCCGTGACGGCCCAGGAGGGCATCTGACCCTGGGCTGGTTGCACCCAGCAGTGAGGGGCAGCGTGCCTCCAGGAGAGATGCCCAGCCTGGACTCACCTTAGCTCCTGCGGGTCCCCTTCGGCCAAAGCCGCCCTGTGGAAAGTCACACACCATGAGAGGAGACGGGGACTCTGACATGGACCCGGGGCCCCTGAGCCCAGCCCGAGTATCCCCACTGCTGGCCCTGGGGTCAGAAACTATGCCCAGGCACCCAGGAGGACCTGCACCAAGTCCGCCCTTGTCACCCCCACCACAGAGAGCCCTGCTTCCTTGTCACTCTCTTACAAATCAAAGGGGAGTTTCCAGAATCACTTCCGACCCGCCAAGCAGCACAAGAGTCCCCAGCCAAGTGCAGTGAGGACCGCGGGACAGCATCCTGCCTCGCTTCCTCCCATCCCCTCAGCCACAGTGAGCAGAAATGAAACGTGCTCATCGCCAGCCGGGAGTCCCCCGCACCGCAGCGCAGGGCCAAGGACGACACTCGCTGCGTCCAGGTCCGACCCATCCCTGAACTGGAAGTCCTGTGCACTGAGATCAGGCTTGTCCCTCGGACACCTATTCCTGGACACACCAGAGGTGGCTCTGGCTCAAACACGTGCACTCGCCCATAGTAACTCAGAAGTTCAAGATGGGAGCGCGGGAATGTCCTGGGTCATCAATGCAAGGCCCTCTCTCAAAGGGGACACCCTAGAGTTTGGTCTGAGGCCCTAGTGCCCAGTGACTCATTACCCAGGCCAGAGGCAGGTGCGTGAAGAGTCATATCACCCAGTGGCTGGGGGGACACAATTCATCTTCTACCTCGTGCAAAGAATTGAAACCAACTGTATGCACCCTGCGCTTTAAGTCATTTCAGGAAACTACTTACAAACTGAGTCGTGAGAGCTTATTGCCACCAGAAATGAACATTTCCACATTTATTTTTCATTGTGTAACTCTACAGCATTATAATGTTCAAATCTTTTAAGGTATCGTTTTCAATATTTGCTGGCCTGTGGATTTTGGAAGCAAGACGAGTGTTCAGCTGATTACAAGGGAGCCTGTCCCTTAGAAAGCCCCTCACACAGTCGGCCACTGGGACCTGAATGTGCTTCTGCTATTCCCACGATGGCTGGGGACCCATTCCCAGCTGCCCAGGCCCAGTGTAGCTTTCATCCTCTGTTCCTGTCAGAGCAGAGGCCTGCCCTAGGCACATCATAAATTACCCGGTCTGTAGTATTCTAGCCGCACAGCCCAGAATGGGCAGATAAAGATGGCCTCAGAAATCCCTGTAAGGTTCCTAAATGAAGAGCCGCTGAGTGACCGTGTACCAGGCAGTGCTTGGCAGATCATGCGGCACTTGCTGAGAATCACCGCAGGGTCCCCAAAGCCCTAAGATACTCACATCCTTCCCAGTTTCTCCTGGACTTCCTGATACGCCGTCTCTCCCTGGGAGACCCTGGTGTGGGGGAAAAGAATGGCGTCAGATGCTGACCCACAGAGATGAACTTCTAACCCTGGCACAGTGCCCAAAAGGGTCAGGAAGGGTCAGTCCCCGGGGAAGAGCCCGTCTGCAGGAGGAGGAAGTGTCAGCCTCAGGTACGTCCCCACTTCCGCGAGCCTTTGGCTTGACCCACACTTCCATAAATACCTCAGGGGCATGCGTTCTGCCAAGGCACAGCCCGTTTGCATGGGCTGTTCTGGCCCCGGAGAGTCCCTCAGGGCCGGGCACACACTCGCCAGCCTCACGGGGCCTCTGCTGCGGTCCACATGACTCTCATGTCAAAGGCCACAGCATGGCCTCTGCAGCTGCTGCTGAGCCAGCGTGAGAGTCATTTCTGCAGCCCTGAGCACAGGGGGACAGGAGCAGAGCACGGTACCATGGGGCCGATGTCGCCAGTCTCTCCTTTGGGTCCTCTCTGCTGGCTGTCCCGTCCCGATTCACCCTGAGAACAACATGAGCCAGGGGATGAGTCTGTGTATCAGGAAAGCCACGGCCCTAGGGTCCAGGAAGTATCAGCGTGACGTGAGCACAAGGCTCTGCAGCACAGGGCCACATCCCACCCAGATAGCATTCATCCACTGTGACGGAGCCGAGCAGGGCGTCAGCAAGCCGCTCTGGGAGGAGAATGCCCAGGTCACTGGAACCTGTCCTTCGTCACAGAGGCTGGGTCCCAGGGGACAGGCGGGTCAGAAGTGGACCCTTTTACAGAGCCAGGAAACAAGGAAAGCGGGAAATGGCTCTTGTTTCCAAAAGCAGATTTGAAGCGTCCTGAGACAGCACTGTGGAAAAGCCTCTGAGGTCTCCCTGTGACACCAGCGGCAGATGCTCCTCTCTGTAGCTGGGGACAAACGTCACCCAGCAACCCCGGGTTGCAGGAAGAGCACAGCAGGCACAGGGACGCGTCACAGGGTTCCAGTGAGGTCCCTCCTCCCCCTGCCCCGCCACCTCCCCGCAGCTCAGGACTGATGGGAACCTTACCGGGTCACCACGGATCCCCACGTCCCCTCTCTCTCCTTTGTCTCCCTTAGGTCCTTTGTCACCCTAAATAAACACAGAAGTGGAAGCTAAAAACTTACTGTTTTGGAGGTTTTTAAATGAATCTTATTGAGTGTATTTGAGGTTCACAGCATGATGCTATGGGATATACGTAGCCAGCAAAATGATGTCCACAGTGAAGAAAACGGACATCTCTTGTCACACACAGTTACTTTGTTTTTGTGACAAGAGCAGGAGAAATCGCCTACTCAGCCCGGATCCCCAGCACTGTTCTACTCCACCAGCTACAGTGGTGCCGAACACCAGGTCCCCACACTCCTTCACCGGGTTTTTGTCTTGCCCTGAATATCCCAGGCTCCGGTTCCTGCCCATTGGCTGAACGGCGTCACCATGTGCTCACATGACATGAGGCAAAGCCCCTTCCTCATGTTTCTGAATCACTTAGTGAACCCACAAAAATCTACTGGGGAGCCAGGCACTGGGGACTTATTTATAACCAAAGACACTCAGTCCCTGCCCTGTGGGACATGCTCTCCAAGCCAGGAGATGCTGTGTGTTGTGTCAGAGATGGCCGGGGACTTGAGGGACATCAGGGGTGTCCCTGAAGGGAGGAGGTCAGGGAACGCTGCCTGGAGGAAGAGGGCTGACCGCGGAGGAATAAAGGAAATACCGAGGCCCTAGAGGGGGCGTCCGTGTTCTCTCCATAAGCACAGCTCCATGGAAATTCACCTACCCGTCTCCCTGGGCTCCCCTTCTCTCCAGAAGACCCCGGCAGCCCCTTGTCTCCCTGCCAAAGACAACAGAAAGATCACAGGGTGCACAGCTGTGGACCAGGGGGTTCGTTTCTAGAAACTTTGGGACCAGGAGTGGTTTGACTTCACAAGTAAAATCACTCACCTCTTCCCCATCGAGACCGTCCAGGCCGATCTCTCCCAATTCGCCCTGAGAGGGAGCCAGGCAGGCAGACAGGTGAGTGTCGGGGGAGATCGGGAGACAGACGGNGCACCTGCCTGGAGCTTCAGCACAGAGGAGAGACTCCGGCGGCACCAGCTGATCCTTGGCTGCCTGGCTCTCCCAGGCCCAGGGCGCGAGGCCACCTGGCCCTGGCCTCCCACCGCCTCGTGACTGTCTCCTGACTGCTCTGTATTTCCACGGCTCCTCCGTTCCCAGGCTCCCTTCCAGCTGGGGCCAGCTCCACGCTCCTGACCCACCCATCAGGCTGCCTTCTGATGAGGCCCCGGCTGCCAGACACTGAGAACGGAGAGGCTGGTGTGTCCTCCTGCAAGCGCGTCAGCCTGAGCACGCGTCACCCTGTGAATGTGTGTCACCCTACAAGCACCAACCTGACCCCACACTGTACCTTCACTCCTCTCTGGCCCGGGCAGCCCTGGAAGCCTTGAGTGCCGTTCACACCAGGGGGACCTCGCTCGCCCTGTTGCGAGAAAGGAAGGCGTCAGGCAAGCTGAGCCCTCGTCCTGTCTCCCCAGTCCTGCAGACAGAGAGCCAGGGAGGGGTTCCCTGCAACGATGCTTGTGCAGTCTGGGAGTCAGAAGGAACTCGCAGCCAGAACCAGGCCTGGAGGGACCTGTAGCTGCCCTAGAGAGAACAGGCTACGGGAGGGTTGCAGCTCCAAAGGGCACTACTGGCCCAGGGAAGGTGCTGGACTCTCACAGAGGATCTGTCCTCTCGCCACTCCTCTGCATGGTCTTGGTCCCCAGCTGTCCAGTGGGGCCAGGCCAGCCTGACATCCAGCATCTCTGCAGGGGTCCTAGAGAACCCACCTACTCCCCATGACCTCTTGTCCCCTACTCCAGGGCTGGACCTTGTCCTAGGGTCCCAAAGCCTCCCAGGATCACATCTGTCCCAGGCCCACATCTGGCCCAGGCCCTGACCCCAAAGGCCCTTCTGGGGGCTCTTCTACCCTCCACAGCCCCCCCAGATACTGAAGAGGGATCCAGAACACCCCATCTGCCCCATCTGGGAGACGTTCCCACAGGAGTGACCACAGTCCCACAGGGGTGACCACAGCCCTGCCTGGTGCCCTGCTCGGCTCTCTCTCACCTCCACCTCTCTGCTCCCTGGTCTCAGCTTGGTAGACTCTGCTGGCCCTCTGTCTCACAGACGAAGCACATCCCCACCCTCACCCACATCTGTCACACCCACATTATGACACTACTTTCCACAGCGTAGAAATCTGAGGAAATCTGTTAAGGATGTTGGAAGAGAATTTTTCTCTCAAAGAGAAGCCATCAGCCACCGCACAGCTGATGGACACAACTCACCCCGGCACAGAGGGGACAGGAGACAAGAGCTTAAGGGACAGGGCACCGTGCACTTACGGGTCCGCCCTCATCGCCAGGGTAACCTCGGTAGCCGTCTTCTCCAGGAATGCCCTGAAACACAGCACAGCGGTCCCTGTGAAACCCAGGCTCCTCCTTCTTCATCCCTCCCTGGGAGCCCTTCGCTGGGCAGAGTGGAGCTGAAACCCAGCAGGGCTTCGGGTATTGCCTAGACTTTAACGCTTCCAGGCTGTCCCTTGACAAGGAAGCCTGCTGGCTTCCTGCTAGAAGCCCATGCTAAGAATCCGGCTGCCCAGCACAGGGAGGCCACCAGGCGCAGTGCCACAGTGTCCGTAGTAGTCTAGGAAATGAAGAACCAGTCTATTAAAGAAGAGATTCCCTCATCCCCTGGAAGAGGAGACTGGCAGATGCGTGGACCCCCCCCCCCCCCCGCACCTTCTCCAGCAGGCCCTCAGCAATGCCCCTCCTGGCCACATATTAGAGAAGTGACCCAGCTGAGCCATGGTCAGCTTTGAGGCAGCTGTAGGCTCAAGTCTAAGGGAGGATCAAGTAAGCCACGCACCTTTGGCCCGATGGTGCCGATGGGCCCGCGGTCTCCCCTTTCTCCAGAGCACTTGCAGGGAACCCCACAGCAAGCCTTCTCAGCAATATTGTCCTGCCAAAGTGAAGAAGAGCACGGGGTTCAGACAGCAAGAAATGTCGAGCCAAAAGTCATGAATATGCTGATAAAGATCAAAGCTGACACATGTGGGCTTCGCAGGGTGAGACATGGTCACCCAAGGGGCATTCCCGCAAAGACAGGCCTGGCTGAGCGTTCAGCTCCACGAACAGGGGGAGGGAGTCACCAAAAGGAAAGAAAAGAACAACCACAGTAAGGTAGATTTCCTCCACTGTGTCCTCATAGTGACCACGTTTCTAAAAGCTTCCAACACAGACAGCCAAGCTTCAAATTTGAAGTATAACTACCCCATGTTTAGAGTCCGGTGCAAACCTAACCAACAGACCGCAACTGGCCAGACTGAAGATGGTTCCAAAACAGAGAGGCAGGGCATGGCTTCTGCAGAGCTGTCCTCCGAGAAAACGGCACCAGCCTGGAGGGGACCCTGGAGCCACCGTGGGTTGCCGCAGACACAAGTGGCCCCAGCTGCTGAGCCACAAAGGCCACAACCCAACTCCAGGTCACCAGGGCCTGGAACACCCCCCCACACACACACACTTCACACTTCTGTCCACCCTACCGCCTGACCTTAAGAGGCAAGGGCGCAACCCAGATGCGTTTCCATCTGCTGAGCCAGCGGAGGCCACACGCGTGTTCCTGCAATGAGCTTCTTGGAGCTCTCACTTTCTCCCCTGTCCCAGATTCGTCAACTGACTCGACCCAGTAAAAACTTCTAACTGCAGCCCGGAAGAAGGTAGGAGGGAAGGAGGGGCAGAGGCGGCTCACCCCAACCACTTGGTTCTCATCCCAACCACCACCAAAGAACCCTAGTTCTCCGTGGGGCCTGCCTCCCGCGTCTCCCAGGCCACGAGGCAACTCCGCCTGCTGAGAGAGTCTGGGCTCGGTGAAGAGAAGCCTCAGGGGGTTTCTCCCCCTGCACCAAGGAAACCAGAGAGGAAGGCAATGAAACCTCTTCTCCCCCGAGGGGCCTTGGCCTTCCTTTTTAGGTGACATCTTGTTTTCATCATGTAAATTCTCAGATACTGTGGTGGCTGCTGCCTGTCCAGGGCTGGTCAGTGGCAAGCTTTTGCCTTCCCAGCAATCTTACGAATGAAAAGTCATTATAAGAAGCTTCAATTCTCCAGGAACGGTGGCACACGCCTGGAATCCCAGCAGCTTGGGAGGCTGAGGCAGGAGGATCACAGGTTCAAAGCCAGCCTCCGCAGCTTCACAAGTCTATAAACAACCTAGTGAGGCCCTGTCTCAAAATAAAAAATTAAAAATAAAAAAGGGGGGGTGGGTATTTAGCTCAGTGGCAGAGCACTTGCCTGACGAGCACGCGGCCCTGAGTTTGGTCCTCAGCCCTGGGGAGGG
>NW_026000005.1:50903748-50975303 GCF_001458135.2 Marmota marmota marmota
GGGGTGGCTGGGGATGTTGCAAAAAAGCCACTGCTCCTGGGCCCAGAGGACTTCCCGGCCGAGGGTCTGCAGACCCACCGACCCACCTTCCAGCTGTTGATGCTCCAGCTCCAAGCTGGCTCCTCAAGGATCCACACACAGGGCAACAAGGCCAGTCCCAAGTGAACTGAACAAATTGAATCACCACCCAGAGCCCTGTCCCCGCTCCCCGGGCCATAACTGGCTTCCTTGTGTTGAGATGCCAAAACCACCATACCTAGATCACAGCAAAGACCTCAGAATAAAACTCACGAGCTGCTCCGCGAGTTCATAATCTAAATCCAGCAGGTTGAGCCGCAGGGGCCTGTCGTACATGAACCCTCGCCCGAACTCCAGCTGCGTCAGCTGCTCCAGGTTGGCTACCCGCTCCAGGCCCACCAGGATCAGGGCGTGGACACCTGGAGGAGAGACGGGCACTCAGCTCACCCAGGCCTGTCAGAGCCGCCACATGGTTTTCCTGGCTGGGTTTTTGTGTTGTTTTTTTTTAAGCAAATTCAGCATAAATTTGGCTTTAACATGCTTAATCAAACTGATGAGCTGCTGTGAAGGGTTGGAATACCGACACTGCAGACTCCTCTGAGCTGCTGTTTCCAATGTGCCCTCAGCTAAACTCTTTACTTTCAAGACAGGAAATGGCAATTCTCAAGCCCCTCCTAGGAGCAGGGGTGTGCTGTGGGGAAACCACCACGGCCCCCAGTCAAGTAGCACAGTCTCCTCTCAAAGCTGGGGAAGTACGCTCATGAGTAGAAGGTTGTTAAGATAAATCCTGCTTCCGCCAACGCTCCCTGAGCCCTCCCTCACAGCCGCTGCTCTGAGAATCAGCGCTGCCAAATTCAAAGCAGATGAGCACCTGACGTTCACCTGTCTGCTCACCCCCCTGACGTTCACCTGTCTGCTCACCTGCCCCTGAGACTTGCTAAGTTCATATATATCATTTATCTTGTCTTATTCCACTGTTTTTTTTTAACTTAAATCTTGCAGTGTCCTTGAGCTGTGGAGTTTTTGCAGCACATGCATTTCTAGCTTATGTAACGGGCTGCGACAACTCAACACTTGATTCAAACGCATCAGCCTTCTAGGTGTTCTGCCGTCTGCATGGGTCTCAGAGCCTGAGGGCCTGCACCAGGGGTTGGGGATAAAGCCATCCCTGGCTCAGAAAGATTTCCTGTCAGCCTCATCCCACAGCCCCAGGCTGGCACGGAAAGGCCAAGATGCCAGGGAGAGTCCTCCAACTAAAGCTGCCCACGCCCCAAAGACTCCCACCAGCGGTTTCTCTCAGCAGAGCGGCAAGCCCTGCCTCGCCTGGGCTGGTTCTCGCGGGTAGGAAGCCCCTGAACCTACCTTCTTGCCGGAGTGCCTCGGAAGCTCTGTGCAGGTCGGCCAGATCTCCGTCTGCGCCATCAGTGAAGTGAATGACCACCTGCAGACCAGAGAGGAGTCAGGCCCCACCTGAGCAGGAGAGAAACTCACAGGCTGGGGAAGGGGCCTAAAAGGGTCTTGTCTAAATAAACTCCTCATTTCACAGTTGAGGAACTTTGGGCCATGGTCTAGGATGTTGTACAATAAGAGGTCTGAAATAAATGAGTACAGTTTAGTGCTTAGTTAATTTTTAAAATCACAAATAGTAATGAAAATAAATCAGCTCACCTCATTCTCATCTCCTATTTCTCAGATGTGGTATCTACAAATGGTGTGTGTCTGTCTGTCTGTCTGTCCGGGGCTGAACTGTGCTCTCCTCAAAACCCACACACCGAGGTCCTAACCCCAGCACCCAGAATGTGCTATGCTCAGAAGGAGGTGAGGGGCGATAAAGTGAAGCGAGGTCTCAGGTGGCCTCTAATCCACAATGACTGGTGTCCTTTCCAGTTTAGGACACAGTAACACAGAGGGCAGCCAAGTGCACCAACAGAAGCCAGGCTCAGAGAAAACCCACTCTGCTGACAGCTGAGGTCAGACTGCAGCCTTCCTTGCTAAGAGGAAATAATAAATTTCTGTTACTTAAGCCACCCAGCCTGCAGTACTTTGTAATGAAATCCCTGACAAACAAATGGTGTGTGCACATCCCATGCCTGTGTATGTACATATGTAGGAACACACAGAGAGACACAAGCTGAGAACGTGCCTTATTTAATGGGCAGGACTATCATTGAACATGAATGAGGGCCTGGCATGCACAAGGCCCTGGGTTCAATCCCCAGCACCACAAAAAAAAAAAAAAAAAAAAACATGAACGAATCAGAAATCCAACTCACTCAAGCTTCACTACTGATACCAAGGATATTTTTTAGAGCTCAAGTAAAGCTAGCAAAATTTGACATGAAATTATGACCAGTAAATCAATGAAGAATTTTTCCACCTGGGCACGAAAAACCTAGTCCTGTGCAGAGTGTGAATGTGAGAGGAACTGGGGCCTTCTGCTCCCTAGAGACTCCAGAGGCTGCCGAGGGAGTGTGTGGCCCGCTCACCTTCACGCTGTCTGGCGAGGACTGCTGGAACTTGTTCTGATAGACCTTCAGCGTGGCAGCAGTGAGGATGTAGGGGTGCTGGTTGCGCATGTTGCGGAATGTCTCAAACAGCTCTGGCTGGTACTCCTGGAATTCAAAGGCCTCCACCGGCCCCGAGGGTGTGTTGGCTACCACTGATACCCGCACGGTAGGCAGCTGGCCACCACTGCAGCTGATTCTTTGCATCTGGCTGATCCTGTTCAAGATGATGTCCATCTTGGACTCAAGGCCCTTCTGAGTCACAAACACATTCTGATCTCTTGATCCATCAAACCCCAGAATCACATCCAGATTACAGGCTGAAAAGAGAAATGCACAGTTCTAAGTTGAAGCTGCCAAGAATTCTACTTCTACCTGCAATAGGTATCGTCCTGGCCCAGGGAACCGGGACACTGGCTCACGAGCCAAAGATCCTCTGTGTAAGAGCTCTGAGAAGCAATAGGCCTGCCTCACACAGGGAAACAAGAGACTGGCTGCAAGAAACCCAAGTCTTGGGCCATTTAATAAAAGCCCACGCTTCTGAAGGTGCTATTTTGGGTGTGGTGATATACAGCTGGCATTTGTGCACCAAGATTGTGCACGAAACTATGAGCACTTCAGAAAGCAAATCCACTGATCTTAAACAATTGATCCAATCAACCTGTAATCAAAAACAAAGATGAACATATCTGAATTATTTGTGGAATTTAAATAACAGGAGTGGAGCTGAGGGTTATAGCTCAATTGGTAGAGCTCTTGCCTTACATGCTCAAGGCCCTGGGTTCAATCCCCAGCACCACAATAAATAAATAATAAGAGAAAAAGTAAATCTTTTATAAGGGCAAAGAAGGTTGACTTAATCTATTATCCTGGGAGGAGACACCAGACCAGTGGTCAGAGGAGTACCAGGGCCCACCCATGTTGACATAAGTAAATACTCAGAGCCACCAACTGCCACCATAGCCAGCACTGGGATCCGGGTAATCCAGATAGCTGAAAAAAAAAAAACCTGCAAACTTCAACGGGAAAGGGTTGAAAACATACACACCAGGGGATCAATGTGCACACGGGGTTACCTTTGGAGACGTCGGTCACACCAGGACATAAGGTCTCATGCATCGCATCGTGCAGCGTTTCCAGGACCTGCTCACTCAGTTCCGACAGCTCCTGGACATTCCCCACGCGGAAGGCTGTGGCACTGTTGGATGCAATTTTCCCCACCTCCTCCGAGTCGATGTTCCTCACACCGACTGCAAACACTTTGACGCCTTTCTGGGTAAGCGCCATGCTCACGTCCTGAGCGTCCTCCACCGACTTCCCGCCGGTGATCACAAAGGCGATCTGAGGGACCCTCTGATCCAGGCGGCTGCCTGCCTCAGGCACAAAATGATTCATCCTCAGGTGCTCCAGGCCCACCCTGGTGTTGGCATGTCTACCCCCTTTGTAGACCACCTTGTTGATGGCGTCAATGATTTGCCTCTTGGTGGAAAAGTCCCGCAGGTAGAACTCATCCGTGGGGTCGGAGTTGTACTGGACTAGCCCCACTTGGATGGAGTCGCCGTCTTCATAAACTGTGTCCACAATTTCAGACACAAACCGGAGCACCTCCTGGAAAGTGTCCCTCCTGAAATTGATGGACCCGTCCAACAGGAACACAATGTCTGCTTTCTTCTTCTCTACAGGGGTCACAACCAACATGGGGAGAGATTGCGTCTCAGTACCCTGAACATAAATGCACCAAACATCAATTAAAAAAAGACATGCAAAAGAGGGCCAGGAATTCCACAGGGGTCTCGTTCTCGATGTCTAGGAAATGCCATGAAACCTTCTAATTCGAGGCAAAAGTAAGTCTCTGTCAGGAGTTGGGGGAGACAGGTGAAGGGCAGGGCAAGGAAGGGCTAGAGAGACAGACTGGAAAGTGGAAAGTAGACCCTTGGGAGGATTAGGGGCCCATCCATTCATAATGCAGAGCTTCGTGAGAGCCTGCTGAAACCAGTGGCTGCTGCGGGTAACTTTCTGGTTCTAATCAAGCAGCAGAGAGTCCACTGAAAAGGAGAGGAAGCTGGAGACAATGTGAGAGGTACAGATGTGGCACAGCCAGGCTAAGAGGCAGGGAGAGTCAAATGGAATGCAGATCCTTCTAGAAGCCCAGTCCTGCTCATGCACCAGGGATCTGAATGTCCATTTGCCCAGAAGAGGGCAAGGAAAGGGGTGGGTAGTGGAGGTATCCGACGTGCTCTTGGCATCCCCACAGGTGAGGGCCAGGAGCACGAGAAAGAAGATGCTGGTGGACACATCTGAAGGCCAAGGAAGGAGGCCCAGGCGGACTGTGCTGAGCGTCCCATCTCTGGGAAGGCCCTGATTTCAAAGTGACAGCCAGTGGGGCATGGTGTGTCTGACTCTGAGACGCTGTCTCTCCTGAGGGCCAACGGTTAGATTAGCCCCCAGTGCACCCCTACAGAGCCCGCCATGGGCTGCCTCTAACCGTGGGAGTGAGCAAGGATGAGTGACCATGTGCTTTGGGGGATATGTTTCCCTCTATTTCAACTTTTTTCCAGTGTTTAGTTTCTAATATTATCTGCAGAAAAGGCCCTGAAAGAAAATTATTACAACGAATGCCAATTATATTTTAATTAAAAGTCATTGATGGTCCACTTGTAGTAGAGGGTCAGAGAGCTCCTACCTGGCCTTGAAGGAGGCGGTGTCTCCACGGAAGGCCCAGGAGTAGCCCCAGAGGGTCCGAAGGAGTTCATGACCCTCACTTCTATGTTGGGGAGATCTCTGAACTCCCGCACCGGGAAGACCAGCCTCGAGTTGCTGGCGATGGTCTGCAGCTCGGCCTTGTCGACGTTCTGGTCTCCTATTCCCAAGGTCATGATCCCGGAGGAACTGATGACCTTGGAGAACCTGGAAACGTCATCCTGAGACCTTCCACCCAGAACCAGGACAAGGTGCTGGGGCACGCCGTCTTCTATCCGGCTCCCCGCAGACTTGACGAAGAGGTTTCTTGCCACAAACTCCAGCGCTTTGCCCGTGTTCCGCGGAGAGCCACCGCGGAGCCTCAGGCGCCGGAGGGCCTCGAGCACGGGCACCTGGGACTTGTAGGTCTTGAGGTAGAACTCAGGGAAGACCTCGTTGCTGAACTGCACGACCCCGACTCTCACTCTGCTGGGGCCGATGTTGAGTCTCCGGACGATCCTGGTAATAAAATCCCGGATGTTGGCAAAGCCATCCGTCTGGACGCCCTCGGAGCTGTCGATCAAGAAGACGATGTCCGCGGCGTCGCTCTCCGCAGCTGAGGGCACAGGGAGGAGAGACAGGTCAGTGCCCTGCTGCCCTTGCCCAGCTCCTCCTGCCTCTGCTTCTGCCCCACCCCTGGGGCTGGGCACGATGGCGGCACTGGGGCTCCGCCCAGCCACCGCGGCCACTGCCTCTCGGGCCTTTTAAATGAACCAGGGAAGGTCGGGTCTTTCTCACTGAAACAATTTCCTCTCTTAAAATACCTCAAGTTCCCCCAAACCTCCCTGGGTTGACCCTTTTCCCATCTTGGCTTTGTGGTCTGAGTTCCTACTAGTTTTAAAAATGTAAGCAGCATTTGGAAACAGATCCTGGAATAGCACCCTCTAGAGAGTCGGAAACAGAGCCGCTGACTGACGTCTAGAAGAGCGTCCTTGGAGAGGAGAAAGACAGCGATCACTGTGCCATCAATGCGACAGTCCTGAGAGGCCCAGGTCCATCCCTGACCCCGGCCTGCACTGCTGCTGACTCAGCCCTCGGGGCGGGTCTCTGTGAGGGACAACCAGCCCCCTGAGTGCCACCTGTCACATTAACAACCCCCACCAACAGAGACACCCTCATCTCTTTTGGCCACGTATCCCTAGGATTTATACAAAGTCTTTATTTTCATGATTATTGCCCCATTTCTTTACATGAATTGGTTCTTAACTACAGATTGAACACCCCTTATCCAAAAATCAGAAATCTAAGATACTCCAATTTGAAATTTTTTGAACAGAAATTTGTTTGTTTGTTTGTTTTGGACACAGAAAATTTCACACTGAAACTTTGTTTCATGCACAACATTATTTTTTAACTGAATAAAATCAGTTTCAGACTATGTACATAAGGTGTATATGAAACATCAATGAATTTTATGTTTAGACTTGGTCTCCTCCCCGAGGTATCTCATTACCTATATGCAAATGTTCCAAAACCCAAATAAATCCAAAATCTGAAATACTACTAATCCCCAGCATTTTGGTTTAGGGACACTCAGCTTGTACAAAATTAACAAAAACATCTTGGGAAAGATGAGCCACAGTTTCCTATTAGAACCTAGATGTTTCTCAGATGTCATTTAAGTGAACTAATACGTTGCCACTTGACAGATGTCCACCTGGCTTGGTCTCATCCAACCTGGAAGAGCTGCACAGTGAGACTGAGATGACCGTCACTGAGCCATTTACTGGGAGAGAGAAAGTAGCTCTCAGGCTGGGAAGCAGGCCCAGCACACACAACCTGGGGGTCCCCTGCCAGGCCCAAAGGACCCCACAGAACATCAGCATCAGACAAGACCACTCTGGTCACCATAGGGAAGGTAGAAATGAGGCTGCTATAGTCGTATGTGAACACAGACAAAAACCTGGGAACTATCCAAACCACAAAGGTGACCACACTGCTGTCCGGGTGGGCAGGGGTGACCTGCTTCTTTTCCATCTTTACCCTGACTTCCTAAGGCAGCCCACTGAAGAACTACCTCCACTGCGTGGCCACACCCAGTCCACACCAAAGTCCCACTTCCTTAAGCCTTCCACAAAATGGCCTGGCACAAGCTCAAACCCATGGCCCTATTACTGAGACGCCCATCCTCCCGTGGGACATCAAGGGACAGAGTCAACCTGTCCAGTTGCTGGCCATCCTGGGGGCGCCTGGCTGGAGGTGTCAAGGTGGAAGAGCACCCTTTATTGTAAATTGTCACCTTTAGCCAGGCCTTCGAGCCTGGTCTCTTCCCCATCAGAAACACCCGGAGGGAAACCACCCCACCCCTCCAGTCTTACCCGGGGGAGGATAGCGGGTATTTGCCAGGATCTGCTGTATCTGCTCAGAGGTCAGCGTGGTGATGGGGGTCAGCAGTTTCTGCTCCAGGCTGGGCAGCTCCCTGAAGGTGCTCACTGAGAACACGTACTCAGGACTCAGAGAGATCTTCACCAGCTCCTCCCGGTCTGCGTTCCTGGCTATGGTGAAAGGGGCCACCCCAAACTGCTTGAGCTCCACAGCACCGTCCTCCACCTCGTCATCAGACTTGCCAGACGAGATAAGGACCAGGAACTGCGGGACACCCTCTTCTATCCGGCTCCCCAGCGGCCTCTTGAAGATGTTCCTGGACACGTACTCCAGCGCATTTCCAACGTTGACCTGCCTCCCGCCCTTGGGCCGCAGCCGCCTTACCGCGTTCAGGACCTCGTCCTTGCTGGCGTGGGCATTCAGCAGAAACTCCACCTTGGGGTCATCGCTGAACTGGATGACTGCTACCCGGGTGGTGTCGAAGCCCACGTCCAGGTACTCCACCAGCCTCTCGAGGAGGGAGCGTATGTGCTGGAACTCGGGGCCAGCATTTTGAGACCCATCAATGAGGAAGACCACGTCCTTCTTGCTCCCAGTTCCTGTGAACCAAACATGATCTTTAGCATTAACGAAGCACATTAGAATATCAGTCTAAGGAGCAAGCCCTGTGCCCCTCAGTGTCTGTACATGAGAGGCAAGAGGAGGAGCAGGCAAGGTCAGGACAAGTGCCCCCAGGGAGCAGAAGCTGTAGGAGCTTGTCACCAAGTGACAAGGATGTTTCCAGAAGGAGGGAATCTCAGCTGTGGCAGTGCTTCTCACAGACTGGGTAAGATGGCACCAGAGTGGGCATCCGGCTTCAGCAGATGGAGGGACAGATAGGAGTGTTTCCTGTGGAGGGTGAGGGTGAGCCACAGACTGGGGGTGGTCAGAGAGGATTGAGGGGAGATGTCCAGTGCAGCTGGAGGGGGCACAGGGGCATAGAGAGAGTGTTTAAGAGAGAAGGAAGCAGTATACTGGTACCATGAGTGGAATCGCGCTGCATGGTGGTACAGGGTGACAGGAGAGAGAGAACTGCAGAGGACGCCCTGGGCAGGGGAGGAGAAGGTGGCCACAGAGACAGAAACGGACCATCCCAGACAGGCCACCACTGAGACATGGACATCACGGCCAGTAGAGGGTCGGGGAGCCTCTGGAACTTCTCTTGGATTTACTTGTATTTTCTTGGTGCAACAGGACTGAAGGCCACCAGCTGAGAGCAAGCTGAGAAAGGAGAGGTGGGGAAGAAACAGGGTAGGAAGAAAGGAGAGGAAGGGGCGTGGCCATTCTGAGGAGTGGGAGAGGGAATGGACCAGGAACCCCATGGCTGCAGAAACAGCATCTGTGTTTGGAGTAAGAAGCTGAACACACATGCTTCCAAAGTGCATCCTCGCCCACACCAGGCACCTCGAGGGGCATCATAACAGACTCCTGCAGTCGAGGTTTGGAATGTGCATCCGCCTGCTGCATGGGAGATGCACAGGTACACCAATCAGAGAGAGGAAACCATCTCACTTTGTCTCACTGTCTCCCAAATTTATCTTATTGCAACCACTTCCGAACACTCATGCAAGCCGGCAGGCTCACTGCTGTCCTACAGAAGCTGACCCAGTGCCCACCAGCCTCCTTTCCCTCCCTCCTTCCCCACAGGACGAGGCACCCTGCCACCAGCTCCCTGGTCTCTTTCTCACCCCACCTTCCTTCAGGGACACTCTGCTCCCTCAGCACTGTGACTGCCCCTGCCCAGGAGCAGGGACAGCAGGCACTGGGCGGGCTTGTGTTGAGGGAGGATTCTTCTTAGTCCTCTTCCTCTCAGCCCCCAGGGCTCCCGCCATTCTCAGGCTTATTGTACCAGGTCTGGCGAGGAAGAAATAGAACACCCCTTGGCCCAGGGGCCAGGGGGCCTTCCCTCCAGTCCAGACGCTTCTCATTTTTAAGAAAAATTCAAAACTAATGTTTGTACTCTGGCACAGAAGAGGTCAATATAGCAGAGGCTCTGCCCACACTTGACAGCAGGGTGCCTGTGACCAGACTGGCTTCTGATAGTGGAGGGCTGTACCCAGGCTCCTGGGGACCACGCAGAATGAGGCTGAGCTGGTGTGGCTGACAGCCCCTTCAGACAGCTGCAGAGGGGCTGCCTGCAGATTAGGGAGTCTGAGCCTCAGCCAGGATATGTCCTCCTGCAGACTTTTATTTGGCCAAAAACATGAATCTTGGCTTCTCCAATGAGACCTAAAAAGGCACATGGCTTCTAATTTTTCACGTGACTCTAGTTGTCACTATATGCGGTGGTGGAAGGAAGATTGAAAGTACCCTGTGGCCCACAGTCTAAACACGGGTCCCCGATGATTTCAAGGAAAAACGGCCCACAGAATTCTCGACTAACCTGGGCTCAGTGGTTGCGGGAAAATCGGCTGCAACCTGCTCAGCTCATCACGGCTCAGCTGGGTCACCCTCTCAGAGATGACCTGCTGGACAGTGCCCAGCTCCCGGAAGGTAGGGATGGCCACAGCGAAGTCTGGGATGAAGGAGATGGTCTGCATCTCTGAGATGTCAGCGTTGCCAATGCCGATGCCGATGGGCACTGCCCCGCCCCTCTTCAGGACCACCGAGGGGCCCCTCACGTCATCACCAGACCTCTCAGCCGTGAGCACGATCAGAAGCTGGGGGACACCCTCTTCTATCCTGCTTCCTGCAGAGCTGATCAGGATGTTCCTCAGCACAAAGTCCAGGGCGGCCCCGGTGTTGGGGACCGGCCCGCCCAGCAGGGTCAGCCTGCGGACAGCACTGATGACACTCTGCTGGTCCATGTAGGAATTCAGGTAGAACTCAGGCCTGGTCCGGTCACTGTACTGCACCAGGGCCACGCGGACGCGATCAGGGCCCACATCCAGGCTCTCCACCACTCTCTGCACAAACTCCTTCATCAGGGTGAAGCCACTCCTGACGCCCTCAGAGCTGTCGATCAGAAACACCACGTCCTTTTCACCTGAAACTGGGAGGGAGACATCTGATGGCTCACCGGGGACCGGGAGCAGCAGCTTCACACCCATGTGGCACTGCACATTGCCCCCAGGGAGGGTCAACTCCAAAGTCCTGAGAGGGCAAAAGAACTTTGCAATGGGATTCAGTGAAGGATTGGGGGCTGTTCATCTCCAGCATCTGCACAGAACCAGGAAGGAGGTGAGAGTGAGGGAGGAGAAGATGGAGCAGAGGTCAGAGAGAAGGGAAGACACCCCCTGCCAGCTCCCAGGATGGAGATGTGGCCATGGGCCAGGGAACACAGGTGGCCTCTGGCAGCTGGAGAAGGTGAGGTAGTAAATGACCTCCAAGTTCCTCCAGAGGGAACACACACCTTGGCTGAGCGCAGTGATGCTGGTTTCCGATTCCTGACCTCCAAATTGTCAGATAATAAATTCATTTTATCAGAAGCCACTAAACACGAGCTGATTTGCCATGCTAGCAATGAGAGGGACACACCACTGTACAGAGCCCTTCCGCCTGAGCAGAGCTGCTAATTTCACAGGTGAACTCGAGGAGAAGATTGGGTTCAGAGGAGGAACATGGATGGGGGTCGCAGGGCCACATCACCAGAGCACGTGCAGAAGGGAAGGCAAATGGTTGGGCCCAGTTACAGGTGGATCATGGAAGAAACACAGCCCAGGAGTCAGCAGCCACCCAAACCCACTGTGGGCGGGACCTGGCCACCAGTGCATATGCTCCGAAAACTCAGTTTTTAACCAAAGGGATACTTTTGCAATTGATCACTCTTTCTTGCTGCATTTTTATCATCAAATAAAAAAGTGGTTGAATGCAAAGCCATGGTGATGTAAATCGGCGGTTGAAAAGTCAAATGCAGCCTTCACAGGGGGAATTTATCTGCCTCTTCCAATACCTTCAATTTTGAATGAATGAAGTCAAGGGATTAAAACAGTGAAGGAATTAGACACCGGCATTGGAGGAACAGGAAGACAAAGACAGTTTCAGCTCTGATATAACCATGTCATATGGCTTCTATTCTGCAGATAGTAAAAAAATTTTAAGCAGGGGGATTTTAACTATTGATATCTAAAGCTTCATAATGCATCTTATCATGAGATATTCTGATGCCCTTTAAAATAATCACCTGAATTCTCTTGTTTTCCCCTACGAAACAGATAAAAAAGTAAGGTGTGGAAAGAAGACTCATATTCTTTGGCTCCTGCAGAGACCACCTGTGGTTTCCCATCTTCCCGTGGCCCCTGGAGGGCTCCAGGCTATCTGAGGACCCTGGGCTGGGCACTGAAGAATCCAGCTGCAGAAGCCACCCCCAGTGCTCTGCCCTACCTGGTTGTGGGGCTCCATTGTGCACAGATTTCAAGAGATGGACAATCTGTGGCTGAAGATCTCCGATCTTGGGGAGGGACTCGGCAGCCAGGATGAAGGCGGAGGATGGCACTATGCGCTCCAGCTCGGCAGGGTCTGCGTTCTTGGCTTGTAAGATGAAAGGCACCACCCCACTCTGCTTCAGGTTACTTGCTGGCCCATCCACGGAGTCCGAGGACCGCCCAGCAACCAGCAGCACGAGGAACTGCAGCACTCCATCCTCGATGCGGCTGCCCGCGGACTTGACGAAGATGTACCTCTGGGCATAGTCCAGGGCGAAGCCCAGGTTGAGGGCTCTGCCTGTCTTGATCTTCATCCTCTTCACGACATTCAGGATGTCGGGCTTGTTTGGATGCTCATCGAAGCGAGACTCCACCTTGACGTCATCACTGAACTGAGCCACTGCAATCCGGGTCCCCTCTGGCTTCACATCAAGCTCGTCAATGATCTTGTAGAGAAAGTCGCGGACAACAGGGAACTGACCCACGAGGTTGGCTGAGCCATCAAAGAGGAACAGAATGTCTCTCTTGCTCTCTGCAAGGGAAGTAGATCAGGATGCAGTGAGGAAAGCAATCCTGGCAGTGTCACACCACCAGCGTTTAACTGTGGGCCCGTGAGACTCCCCTGAGGGTCACTGTACCAGCAGGAGAAGAGAACACCTGCACCACTTGTCAAGAAATGTGCTATTCAAAGTGGTGCACATTTGCAAAAGAAAAAAACTAGGCTGGTCTACTCAACCCCACATAGCTTCCTCATCAAAGCCCCTGAAAAACCCTCTTCTGCCTCAGCGGGCCCCTGCAGGAGAACAGAACCATTTCACACTGTTACCAATGAAACTACGGGAAAGGTGGTCCTCACTGTACTTTTGCTACAACTTGCCCTGTCTGTGACAGAGGATCCCCTGTTTGCAGCACAGGTCCCTGGGTGGCCATGTACTGCTCTAACTAGATTGTCTTTTCAATGTCTTTGGGTTTATGGGATAGTTAATAGCTAAATAGCGCTGGTCGTTCCTGGGTGGGTCAGGTCTCTGCCAGTGCTTTCCAAGCGCTATCACTGGGCCTTGGGAAACATGAATGACAGCCCACAGGAGGCTACACCACATCACATAAATACTGTGTCCAGTTCAAACAGCCCTTGGTTCTGTTTAGACTGGGTTTCCAGTGGTTTAATCTTGCACGCAGCTCTGTGATGTCAGTAGGCTGGTGGATCAAACATGTGCAGTCTCACTGCCACGACAATTTGCAATAAAACACAATGATGCAGATTTCCTCTGGGAAGCCTTCTAGTGAGCCAAGGTGTATGAATGACTTTTTGGATCTAGCAGAATCTGAACACACAGATACCATATAAAGAACACAATTTCAATTTTTAAATGTCAAGGCATGCCCCATGCTCATGTAGGGTCTCTCTCTTTTCTCTCTCCCCTCCCTCCCTGCTACCCTCCCTCCCAGTCTGCCACCTGGATTTTCACTCCAGAATCTTCCTAGGCTTTTGGAGGGGTGCTTCTGAATTAAGGCTGAAAGGCATGGACAGAACTTTCATTAACTGTCCTCCTAAACTGGCTGGTACAGTGTCTTAAACCCCATTAAACATTTCAACCAAAGTGGGCCAGTGTCTTTCTGGAGCTCACAATGCTCTGAGTTCAGATTGTCCATGACCTTGCCCGGCCAGGGAGGCATGTGAGGAGGGCAGGGCCGCGCCGGTGGGGAGGGGGTTTACCTGGTTGCGCGAGGGGGACTTCCTCCACACCTCCGCTAACATATGTGGTAAGGGGTTGGATCAGCTGCTGAGGCAAAGCTGGCAGGGAGCTGAAATCGTCCATGAGGTACACCAGGCTGGGGTTAAAAGCAATGTGCTCAAGCTGGGCCTTATTCGCCTGGCTGACCCCCACACAAAAGGTCAGGACACCTGCGCGCGCCAGGGCATTGGCAGCTTGCAAATAAGAGTCGTCAGACGGCCCAGCCGTGAGCAGGAGCAGGAGCTGTGGCACGTGTTCACGGATCCTGCTGCCGCCAGACTCGGTGAAGTGGTTGGCATGCACATAGCTCAGGGCCGAGCCCGTGTTCAGGCCTGAGCCCCCCTTGAGCTGCAGCTGCCTCAGGTGAGCAAGCAGATCTGACTTGGTCTGGTATGTGTCTAGTGAGAACTCGGTCACGGGAGTGTCACTATATTGCACTACACCCACGCGAATATTGTCACTTCCAACATCAAGGCTGTTAACTAGGTTCATGACAAAGTCGCGCACATAAGGGAAATTGGCTTTTCCAACGTTGACCGATCCATCCAAAAGGAAGATGAGATCCCTTTTGTTTACGCGAACTGCGGTGAAGCACAGAAAACAAAGTGAGACATACACAACACGAAGGCTCCCCATGTGTGTCTGCCGAGTACACACATGCCAACGTTTAGCACACAGAGGACGTCAGCGTGGCGAAGCATGCCCTCTCAGAGAAGACGGCAGGTGGCTGTGTACTTCCCTCTAGCGGAGGCTGGAGTTGGTGAGGCACACTGACAGCCAAGTGTACAAAACCAAGTGGACTCACAGACACAGGGCCAGAGTAGAAGGTTTGCAACCACAAAGTCATCAGAATCCCGGAAACAGAACGTTTCTTCCCTGGAAATGAGTTCTACGAGGGGGCTGGCTGCTGCATGTCTCATCTGATGTGTGCAGGCCTGGGTCCTCGGGGCTCACCTCTGTGCGCCTACAGGGAGTTCCCCATGGAAGCTCAGGAGCAGGTAGCTCACCTAACCTGAGGAGGTGGGTTCCTAAGGCTAGCAAACAACCAAAGACTTTCTCATGATTTGTCATTCTCCACTGAGCTCCTCTCCTGCCAGGGAGTCCCAGTGGCACTGGACAGCAATCCAGCCACACGCCCCCAGGTAGTTCCTCCAAAAAAAAAAAACGACAGGATCATGGGCAACCAGGAAAATACTTGTCTGAAGTTATACACATGATCAATTAAAAGCCAAATTCTTAAATGAGAGCACCATAGACCCACCAAATCTGTGAGTCCCACATCTGTGGATTCAACCAATCTCAGATCAAAAATATTTGGAAAAAATTATGTCTGTATTGAGCAAAGTATGGATTGTTTTTCTTGCCACTCTTTCCTGAACAATAAAGTAGAACAGGTATTTACACAGCATTTACATTATGTTCAGTGCTATAAGTAATCTAGAGAGAACACAAAGTACCCGGGAGTATTGCATAGATTATATGCAAACACGGCACATTTGACATCTGAGGATTTTGGTATCTGCCCGGCCCTCGTGGATACTGAGAGATGATTGCTTTTCTCCAACAGACTTCACATGTATATTTTCCCATTTACCCCCAACGCCTCACTATGATTAAACTAATATTATTCCATGTTCATCCAGCTGAACGTTGGCTATAAAAGAGTGGATCAGGAGTGTTAGGAATACAGAAGAGAGAGGTGTTTAGGACTTCTGGAGCGGGAGAGTCCGGAGGAGGAGCAGGCACCCATGCAGCAGGGGTCATGCACCCAGCACCCCTGTAGTGGAAAGGCTGGGAGGTGGGAAAGCTGGCTTCCAAGATGTTCATCTGCTCTTTATTAAATCAGAGGACTGCATATGCCCAATCCATGGGCTCAAAGGCTTTTATGTTGTCTTTAGAAACAATTGCACTGAGGATCATGTTAATTGGGAGATTCGAGGACCCGTGGGGTTTGGTCTTGACACCCACCCACTCAGCATGCTGTCCCATCAGAGGGGGTCCTGAGCAGTGAGAGGACAGAAGGTGAAAAGGTGAGGCCATCCCCTAGGGTCAGCACTGTCAGTCAGGAAAGGAAGGACCCAGGCTCCCCCTTGGTGGAGGGGGACTGGAGGCTGGTCACCAGTAGGAAGGGAAGGACACTAGGCCCCAGACCTGAGACGTGACTGCCTTAGCCAGAAGCCACACAAACAGGTGGCCCCGGCCCTGAAGTTGAGGTTCCACAAGCTGATTGTTCAACACTGTAAACCCTACCGTCCTCAACCCAGGGGAAAAGGAAGTCTAAATAAATCTCATTTGCTACAGTTGTTTTCACCATTGAACAAGCGTCTCTCAGCTAAACACCAACAACGCCTTTCTCTCAAGGGCTCTGCCTGCAGTTACCCTGCGACACGTCTGAGCGCGGCCACCATACCTTCAGTGGTTCCAGAGAGGGTCCGCAGAGGCGCCAGCAGGCTTGGCAGCACACCCTGCAAAGAGGTTACCCGGAACTCAGCGGGCTTGAACACCAGGGAGGAGTCAAAGGCGATCTCTTCCAGCTCCGCTGGGTCGGCAGCCTGGTTCCCGATGGCGAACGCCATGATGCTGCTCCTCTTCAGCTCCTGGGCGGGCTGGCTGACCTCATCTAGGGACTTACCACCTGTGATCAGCACCAGGAGCTTGGGAACCCCCTCTGTGGCCCGGTAGCCGGCCGAGCTGATGAACAGGTTGTTGCGAACAAAGTCCAGAGCAGAGCCCGTGTTCAGGGCTGGGCCGTCCAGGGGCTTCATCCTCCTCACAGCCGCAACGACTTCCCTTTTGGTGGGGTAGCTATTGAAGTAAAACTCGGGCCTCACAGTGTCTGCATACTGAGCCACTGCCACTTGGATGAGATCCTGTCCGATTTCCAGCCTCTGGAGGACCTTGGCAATGAAGTCTCGGATGGCATTGAAGTTGGCCAGGCCCAGCTTGGAAGAGCCATCCAACAGGAAGACTATGTCCCTCTTGTTGACCTCGATGACTGTAGGTAGCAACATGGAGAGGTGAGTGGAACAGCCTCACCAAGCACACCTAACAACGACTCTCTACAAACACCTCCACCTACATAGGACGCTCCCCATTGGCTCTGGCCAATGTGACGTCAGGGAACACCTCAGGAGGAATTTGTCAACACACACGCGTTAGCTACATTAGCTTCCTACGGGGTAGCAGGCTGGCTCCCCTCCCATCCTGCTACTCCTAATCACTTTACAAAATAATTGCACAAAAACAAATTTAGGTTCAGTAACCACCTGCTTAGCATTCTGTCACTGAAAGGACAGTCAGTTCTCTTCTGCCACAAATATCTAATTTGGCCAGAATAAAGCCAGAGCTTGAAGAAACAACTTGCGTCTGCTCAGAGAGCCCTAGCCCTCTGGATCACAATCTCAATTTCAAAATCACACATAACCAAGTGTGAAAGCTCTATGGAAATAAATATCTTCAATCTCTCTAGCTCTCTATTCCAGAACTCCTTTTTTCAGGGAAAAAAAAAAATGACTTGACATCATAAAACCTAAAAAGGGAAATCAATATCAATGCCAGCAAGTGCCACAGAAGTTTTCACTTACGAGACCTGGGTTGCAGAGGTCTGGAGTGACATCTTAAGACGATGGTAACTCAAAGACCAACCACAAATCAAAACACCTCAACGTGACCCCTGCCTGTGAACTCTGGCCCAGCTGCTGTTTCAGAATGAATGCAACCTGCTCCACTGACAAAGAACTCTATTAGACCTCAGGGACCA
Organism: Marmota marmota marmota; assembly: GCF_001458135.2. NCBI lineage: Eukaryota > Metazoa > Chordata > Mammalia > Rodentia > Sciuridae > Marmota > Marmota marmota. Next base: position 50,921,234 of record NW_026000005.1, read on the forward strand.
CGCCAGAGCCTGGTGGGTGTCCAAGATGGGTAAGGGTGCAATTGTGGGACCTGATGGGGGGTGTTTGCAAAAGGGCCCCTGTCACTCCTTCCATCAGACAGCTTGTATGGGAGGTGGATTTTGTGAAACCCAGCGGAGGAAAGGTTTGGGATGAAGGTAATGCGTGTGTTAAACACAGCTCATTCCTGGGTGTGTGGACTGGATGCCAGGACCGTGGTGGCTAGAGTCAGAACGGTTGGCACATGTTAAGGAATGGTTTTAGGGCAGCCACACCTCATTGGCCCCAAAAGGGGGACACTTGGGGCACCAATGTCTTATGCAGTTACCCAGCTGCCCTCAGGCATAACAGCATGTGCGGGACAACATTTCACCTCTCCTCACTGACCTGGTCATGAGCAGCCATTCGGGGCCTGCTTTTTTTCCTTCAGGTTAGAACTTGCTAGTACCCTGAGCTGCTCCCCTGATTCTGGTTTGAAATATCTTTGCAGATACACCTGGATGGGTAGCTACCTAGTGGAGTTCTCCTGCCCTTGTACCATCGGGGGTGCTGTGGGTGACACACACATGCGTACATCGTCCACACAGGATGCCCCACATCTATTGTCACATGCATTGATCATGTATATCACATACAGCAGATAAATGGACAAGTATTCATGACAGCCATCAGCTGGGAAGTGGCTCACCTGCAGCAAGTGGCCCCAGTTACTGTTATTCTTCATAAGTAACAGCAGTGGCACAACATGCAGAACGGGGGAGTTAAGTCTCACCCTCATTTTAAGTGTGGTACAAATTTGAACACCTCCTTCCACAGTGTCACTATACATCCCACCAACGGGCCTGTGGGAAGGACAGATGTCCGGATGTGGCAGACAAGGAACCCAGAGAGCTAGGAATTGTCTTTGGGAACTCAAATGCACGCGGGGACTCTTGATTCTGTGCCAAAAGTCCCCTCCCCTGAGCAAGAGGCCACTTAGGTTTGACTTGTGTCTGAGGCCCTGGGAACTCAAACACCTGGACCTCTGCATAGCCAGCCACACAGAAAAATACCAATGGCTCCAAGATCGGCTGCATTCCTGCCTGGGTTTCATGGCTCTGCCACTAGCCCCCAGACCCCACAGAATCAGGTAGCTCCTCCAGGTTGGCTGCTTGCTTGCTTTTCTGTGAGATGAAAGGGCTGTTCGTGGACTTCCTCAGCCCCATCATACAATGGATTCTCACGCCTGCCTCATTGGAAGCCACGTCATGGATGCCTCAGTGTCTCCTTCTGCCTGACCTGAAATGCCAGCTCATCAGAGCCGTCCTTTCTCTATTGCATGGTTCTGCTGGTCTCTTGCCTCCTAGGGAGGTGCACTTGAAGGTCCTGTTAATCAGTCAGCTATGCTGTTGGATACTGTTCGCCCTCATCTCCAAGACTGAGCCCGACACCCCCAGGAGGCCTCCTCCCCTGTACCCCAAGAGCCCAGGAGTTGGGGTGTCCTCACTCTTCCAGGTTACTGTGTCCAACAGCCCTCCTGAAGCATCCTACCAGACCACCCTTTCTCCAGCTGCCTTCCTGTCCGTGCTACCCTTACATCCTCAGTGACTCGGAGACACCAGTCACCTGAATACCTCAGTACTTCCAATACAGTGTGTCCTCCTGTCCACACAGCACTGCTTCTAGGGCCACAGCTGGCCTGTGGTCACCATAGATCACACCACCTCTGCAATCTCACACACCCACACTCTGCCCAGCCTTCGTCCTTCCAGCCCACCAATGCTGCACACGTCTCCTACCGTACGAGCTCTCAGATCTCTGACGCTCACCCTATCATCCAGCCCTTTCTAACTCACACCTCTCCCCTGCGCCCATCTCTGCGGGCTCTCTGATCCACATTTTCCCATCTCCCTGAGAAAGACTCCACCCTGTCCCCCCTCTCTTCTCCAGGCATCACCCAAGCAAGATGGCGCTCCTGGAAAAATCCCCCAACAGGGAAGCTTGCACTCCACACTTGGAGCCCCGGAAGGCACACAGGCAGCTGGTGCCAGCCTGCACCTTCCAACACTTCCCATTCCCCAGAGGGTCATCTCCAACCCTACTCTCTGCTCAGTCCTCTGCTACTGCCTTGTGAGATGTCACCTCAACCACCACTGAAGGGGAGGGAGCCCCTCGGCCCCCAGCACCCCGTCTCCACCTCCTAGCAGCCCACCCCATCCTCACTGGGTCTCCTCCCGCCCCAACACCACACTGCCATTGCTCCCAGGACCCTGCCTACACCTCCAGAATACCTCCCAGGACACTGCCCTCCACCGGGAACCGTCCAATGGCTAATCCTGGTCCTCTGGATCACTGTCAGCGTCTCCCTCCCCACGCAACACCTCTTCCTTGACCTGTCACCCACACCCCTGTGTCTCCCGGGTGGCTGACTAGGCCTCCCAAGGCCCCTCTGTCACCCAGCTGTACAGTCGTGATTGGCGGCTGGTCCCCAGGCCTTCCTTCTGCAGCCACGCCCACCCCAAAGCCTCCTCCCTCTCAGGCTTCTCCTCTGAACCCAGATATGTGTCATCCCCGACTGCCTGGCACTCACCCCACCCTTGGGGTGCCCACAGTGAGGCCGCGGCTCTCCCCCAGCCAGTGGCTTCCATCTCCAGGCACGCGGCTCGTGGGAGGTCCTGGGAAGGGGCCACGCTCCTCTGTGGCAGGGTCACGCTGCCTGGTGCTTCCACCCGCACGCCCTCCCCTCCTGGCCTCCTTTCCTTCCTGCGCCCCAGAAGCCACTCCTTTCCCAAGGAAAATCCACCTCGTGCCCCGGCGACACAGGTAAGCAGGGTTTTATCACAACGGTTATCTTGCAGCCTCAGACCTGTGCCTTCACTTAGTCAGCCAACGAGAGCTGTGGAGACGTGTCGCCCCACACAGGAGCGTCTCCGTCACTGACTGGGACAGCCACCCAAACCCACTCTCCCTTAGCCTGTCCTCTGCTGAGGCGCTACAGGGAAATGAGGGCAGGTCTTTTATCCAAAGACTCTTCTTATAAGAGCCTCCCAGTGTGTGGGTGATGCTGGAAAGGGACTGGGGGTTTCTAGAAGGCACTGGGGGCCAGCGTGCCCCAGTTTGCTGAATGGCATCCGGTTGGCCTGGCCAAGGTCATGAAGTAGATATGTCTAAAAAGGGGCTGACGCAGGGAAATCTGCGCCTCTGAGGTGTCTCCCATGGTGACTGAATGTACATTTCTTAAATGACTTGGATTTTGTTTAAAATGACTCCAGGTGGCTGTCTTGCCAAATGCCTTCCATTTGAGTACATATCACAATCTTGATAAGCACAGGGGAAAATGTCTGAGAAACACTCCACAGAATGGACACTGTGCTGACCCTTACCTTCGTAAGTGCGCTTCTCAATGCCCTGGTACAGGAGGACTTCCGGGACATGGTGCTCCTTTGTCACTTTGTGGAAAAAGACTGCCTACGCACACACTTCTAACGCTGACTTAGGGGTCAATGCCTCTACCTGGAGAAGCTTTCTCAGAGTACGGTGAAACCTCAGATCCAATTTCAGGATGACCAGGTGGAGAATAGAGAGCACAATGAGCTCCAAGCACCCTCGCCGTGGCTCCCACTCTAGGAAGACCTCCCCACTCACTGTGGAGGGTCAGCTTCCCCAACGCTGCAGCAGTGGTGACCCTCCCTGCGGGAGTCAGCTCCTCGGGGCAGGACAGGACGTGGGTACTTACTGCTCTCCTCCGGGGAGTCACTGGTGCCCACCTTACTTCTATCAAACCGACACACAACACCTCCCACCCCGCACAGAGGGCCAGAAGAGCATACGTACCTTGTGTGACAATGGTTGGCGGTTGCAGCACTATGTGCCTTTGGGCCACACCAACAATGTAGGGCAGTAATTGCTCCTGGAGATCCCCAAAGCTACGGAATTCCGGGACAGTAAACACCAAGTTGTCATCGGTAGCTATGTGCTGCAGCTCTGCCCTGGAGGCGGCCTGGGCTCCGAGGCCGAACGAGAACACGCTAGCCTGCTTCAGTGCTACCACCCCGTCACCAATCTCGTCACTAGAGGGCCCGGCACTTATGAGAACCAGCACCTGAGGGACCCCTTCCTCCACTCGGCTGCCCCCTGCCCTGGTGAAGTGGCTCTCCACCAGGAAGTCAAGGGCCTGGCCAATGTTGGCCAGCTCCCCACCCGCGAACGCGAGGGCCTTCACTGCGTCCAGAACCTGAGCCTTGGAGGAGTAGGTGTCCAAGGAGAACATGGTTCTGGGCTCATCGCTATACTGGACCACCCCCACTCGGATCTGCTGGGGTCCAATTGAGAGTCTCTCAAGGAGATTTATAAGGAAGTCTCGAATGACTGCGAAATGGACACTTCCGGTGTTGTTTGATCCATCAATAAGGAAAATAATGTCAGCAGAGTCTTGTGCTTTAAAAGAAAGAAATGCAAAAAACGTGAAAGCGTTAGAACAAGTGACACATGCATCATTCAGTGTTCTCACATGTTTCTTTGGAAACCAATAAGAAACACGAAATATGGACAAACAAACCACATGTCAATTAAGGAACGTGAAATTCTCATTGAGTTCTGCATTCTGAATGGATAAGAGGCAACTTCTTGGAACTAGTAGTGTAGAACAGGCTCAAATTCTCATTTGTGACATCTTTGTAATTAAATTTCAAAACATCATATGTACTTTTTGGAGGAAGAGATCTCATTTATATATTCTGGAAATTTCTACTAAATTTGGAGGGAAATGTAATAGCATGGGATTGTGATTGCCATCCCTGCAGGAGAAAATTAATGAGTTGAGTCCCAAATCCAAAGCTGACTTCTCATTTTTGGTTATTTCTCCTGCCTCCTCCAGGGATAAGGATTTTTATGCAAATCCACAGCCTTAAACAAAATCCCAGTTTCACAATTTTGTGAATCAACCTTCTCGAATGTTAAGTGATTCCTTGAATAACTATTGGTCATTCTTCCCTTAAAACCAAAATGGTGGAGCACCTGCAACCTTGTGGGTCAGAATTCAAACTGCTTTTAGAGTTTTAATTTTAAAATACTCTGGTAGATTGGGGGCTTGATTTTCTTGCCCTGAAGCCATTTATCTGTATGAAACTCAAATGCATACCTGGAATTGGGTTGGATTTTTACTCATTTATTCTTTCCATTGCCTCTGTATTCAGTCATATAATGCAGAATAATGTTAAGCAGAGTGATATGAAACCAGTCATGACATAATTATCCAACCTTATTTTTATGACATCCTAAACTGATTTCTAGCAGGACCACAAGCATCTGCTAACCCTTACTCAGAATTAGCTCTGGAATCATTTAAAGGATGTAAAAAGGACTGACCAAGACCTCCTCCTCTCCCCACCATGGTGGCCATGAGCCTTCCATTCTGCTATGGAGAATGGGGGTTACACAGAAGCACTGAGCAAAAACTGGCTACCAATACGCCTTCAAATCAGAGCTGAATACTGCAAGATCTCATTTAAAACATATAATCAGGCTGCTTTAAACTAGAGGAAAAGCAAAATTGTTCTAGCAAATGTTTTCTATAACTTGGAAGAGACTTTATGTGTGCATAAATGTTTACATTCTGGAGTTCTAGAAAGCTATATTAGGGATATAATTGTAATATTATATAGAAGACCATTTGTTCTGATCATTTTAATGCCAATGAACACTGTACATTTAATTTTTTTTTCCTTGTGCAGTGGAATTGTTTTTATCCTCACTGTGGAAAAGGATACAAATCCTGTCTCATAGAACTGAAGTGTTCTGCTCTAAAGAAACGATGCTCTACCCAAGCTTGCCCATGGGCTATACCAAAGCAGAAGTGCTCAACCTGGAACTGCTCCTCTTCCCTACATTCTCGAGGGCCTGATAGCACCCTGCAAGTTTATTCTCTGCACAGGTGACTGTGGTAACTTGGAAATACTCCTAAGATATAAGGAGAGGAGCGCTGTTTTGCTATGTATAAAGATCTCGTGCTTTCCATAATTGTTGCACAAAATCATCAAATAAGACTGGGCCTTTGAGCATAAGCTTCCTGAAGGCCCCTGGGCAGGGGCAGAGCCAGGGAGTATGAACCACCTAGCGGGCCACAGAAATGGCTGGGTGGTTGCAAAAGGCAGATGCTCTGCACATCACCTCACAAACTTCCTCAACGTTTCCAGGTTGAAACCCATGGCCCTGCAGGACACCAAAAGAATTGCCACTTACACAGCAAATGGTGGCATTTGAAAGAAAGATACCTGTGTTCAGTATGGCAAATAAAAAAAAAAATGACACCTAAGTCACAGCATGACACTATTCCTTCTTCATTTATTACTTAGTTGGGTTGCCATTCATAATAATTTAATAAGAGAAATGATCCCTGGGGGAAAGTAAGTGAAAATTTCTCTCCTAAGAGACTGAACATCTGCAAAAGCAGGTCATAAAAACGTTGGATAATTTGTCATCACTGAATAAAACCCCATACTCTTACACACATGGTAATGGGACACACAGAGCATGCTTTGTTATCTGGAGAGCCAAAGCCTAGGCAGATCCAGGAGCCCTGGGCACTTACGGAGAGTAAGGTATACCAACAACCAACAGTAACTCCAGGAGAAGTCAGACCTATCGATAATTTGAAAATTCGAGCATGTCTGGTTTTTCGTCTTTATGGCTCATGGATCCCCACCCTTGTGGCATTTTCTCTGGAAAAGTTTCACAATCTCCAAGGAAAAATCCCTGGCTCCTTCTGCCCAACTGGAGACACAGTTTTCCTGAGCACTGTGTTGCAGGCAGAGTGCCTCTCTTAGCTCATGTGATGCTCCCCTTTCTAAGAAAAAAGCCACATTTTTATTTCCTATAAAGCAAACATGAAATTGTAGCTCAGTTTCGTGATGTTTTGAAATATTCATATTTTGCAGAAAAAAATAAATTTATGCTGAAATCCTCACTGCTGCCTTCAGCTTTTGTTTTAGTCGGGCTCTAAAAAGGTTGGTGAAGGGATTTTTTAAAACACAACCATTAAAGATCGATTAACTGAGTAGAATTCACCTAGAAAGTGGCAACCATTAACATTTCACGTATAAAATGTTCTTATTTCATGATCAGGAACGCTGTAGTAGGAAAAGTTCCCAAATAGACCAGAAATGAGGAAAAAGCCCTCGCTTGCTAGCAGGCCCTAGAAGGCCCTCCTCGGGCCTTTTACCAGAGCGGTAAGCGGAGACGTCCCACTCTGTAGGTCTCTAATTTTACTTTTTGCTGTGGAGCATGCGGTGGGCGTGATGCCAGAGGCGTGGAGAGTGCAGTTAATTAGAAAAGACGACATAAACAGATCCAGAGTCCACCGGGGCTGCTAGGGGCTAAGACACTAGATGACAGAGATGCTTGCTTGGCGTAAAAACAAAGGTTTTCTCTTCTGTGTGGAAACACACCGTGTTAGGGGCTCACTCGGCCTCTGCTGTGGTGACCTCAGTTTTGCCCATCTACAGAACAGCTACACATGCCGCCAAACTCAGCTACTCCTTCTCGTGAGTTTGCCAAAGCATCAGTTTAAAAAATGCCCCTTTCTCCATTGATCCCTTCCCTACCCTTGACATGGCTGCTGCGACCCTGTACGCCTAACCGCAATGGGTGAGTGTATATTGACTGCTGCGGCAGAGAAGGTCGTTCAAGGTGCCCTTGCCATTCCCCTGGAATCCGATGTTCCGCCTGGGGTTGTCTTGAGGACACCACCTTCTTTTCCTGCCACCTAGCAGGACCACTGTTGGTATCACCACCAGGGCGGAGGCAGGGAACACTTTCCAACTCTCTTATCCCTTCTCCTGGGAAGCAGACCCACCGCAAGGGAGTTCCTCTTCCACCCCTACCAAGTCCAAATCTGGGGACCACAGGGAAGGCCGTTTGAGAAGAGCCTTCAGAAACACCTCGGGGTTGGTGAGGGCTGGCTGGCTCTGAAGCCCCCGGTCACCCAAGCCCTCCTGCTTGTTCACCTAGCCATCCCTCTCCCAGTCTGCTATGAAAAGCCATGCCTGGGATGTTTCCCTAGAGCTGCCCGGTGATTCTGACCACAGTAAAGAGAGCGCTGCGTTTCTCCAGGTTCCTTCTGCTCCATCTGCCCTTCCCTAAGTCCCTCCGTGGCCCCCAGGGGTATGATGTGTGCCTTAAAGCCTCATCTCTCTTTTTCCTGCTGCTTCCACTACCCTGGTGGACAGGAGACTGACTTTGCCCCTGGTCACCTCCCCGGCCCTGTCTCTGCAGCCCTCCTGCGGTGACCACTTTCCAAGGCTGAGCAGGAATCTGCCCCTTGGTCTCCCTCCCTCCAGCCACCTCCTCTGTGCTGTGCCTACCTGCTCCCCACTGTCCCTTCATTCCTTCTTCATTCGAGAATGCTCCCCTCGCTCTGTAGCGAGGCACACTCAAGAGTTCCCCCATCTTCCTAAATGACCGCGGATCCATCAGGCTCCACCAGGGTCCACTCTGCTCTCAGGTCATCTCCAGAGACTCTGAAGTCCATGTGGGTGACCCCACTGAGCCCCAGTCTCTCAGCCTCCTCTCCCCAGTGGGCTTGTCTATGCGTCTCTGCATGTGTGGCCACACTGTGCGCATCACCTGAAACCCCACCAGTCCCACTGTCTGCCCCAGAAGTCCCCTCTCTACAGGTGGCATCTCCTGTTGACAGGTGGCTCTCCGCACTCCTGCTGGCTGCTCCTGCTCTCCAGGACGCCATGCCGGCTGTTGCAGGAACTCACAAGCCATCCCTGCGCTGCCTCCCCCAGAGAGTGTTCTCCTCTCCTCTCTGCCTTGCCCTCTTTGCCAGCTCCAAATCTGGGAACCCCTTTGATTCTGAGAGGGCCTGCGGCATCTGCAGCAAGTCAGGTACCCCGCCGAGGGGTCCATGCTAACGGGGTCCACACTGAGGACCTCAGTGTGGACCCCGTTAGCATGGATAATTAATGCGCAATTCTGACGGCAACTCGGCCGCACTTCAAGTCCGCAGCTGTTTCCTGAGCATCGTGTGGGCCCATCTCACCCCTGAGCCCTCCCAGCACCCAAGCCCAAGGCCACCCTCTGCACCCTCTCCTTCATGGGGGTGATCCACGCCGGCCCCGCTGGCACTCACTGTCCACTTCAGAATGTTAGGACACAGCCCCCTCCTCTTCCCTGCCCTCCGTGTGGAGGCTGCATGTCTCCCTCCTTCCCCCACTAACTCCCCATCTGCTCTACCCAGAATGCTCAGCTCTCGGCTGTCAAAGGGCCACATGGATTCTGGACTCTGCTCTAACGCAGGGCGTCCCTCCACCCTGCTGTCCCCACTGCGGACACCTAGTCCCACGCACTCATCAGGGCTGCTGTGGTACCTTCTGGAATTTCACTTATCAAATTCCTTCTTCAGTGCACTTAGCACTAGAAGGACAGTTAATGGGCTCAACAACCTGATGGCAATTAGCTCTGCCACATCACTGTGAATAGCACAGCAAGGTGATATCCATGCACTATGGATTCTTCCAGGATGGCCGATGAGGGCCATTAGAACCCAAAGAGCCTCTCTGGGCCTGGCCACAGGTATGGCATGGTGGACACATACGCCCTCCAGGCAGGGCCAGAGCCCGAGGCTGCCCCGGGTGGACTTCCCCAGCATGCCCCCTGCCCTTTAGGACTCGATTTCTTCCAAACAGATCCATACTCAGTCACATCTAGGGTTCTTCCCACTCAGATTCTATCAATTCTCTGAAATGAATTCAGAAAAAGGGCAGAACAGAGGAGCTCTCTGCTCTCCACTGGACCAGAAGGTGGACGTTCTTTCCCTCTCTGTTCATGCCCCTCCTGGCATGGAGCTGCCTCTGGGGACACAGGTCTCTGTGCCCAGAGCAGTTTTGGGGGTGCTATTCACCAGACGCTTTTCTAAGGAATCTGAGGTCTCTTTTGTGATCTATTGGAAATCGGCTTTTAGCTAAAATATCAGCTGTTTCAGAAACAAAGGCCTCCTCTGGATGTGGCCAAGTGCCGTGTTTGAGAAAGCGGCTCCAGAAGGTACACAAACCTTTGTTTTTAAGCCCATGAACAGTCATCTCTCCTACTCCCCACCGACTCTTAGCCAGGGCGTTGCTTTAAGGCCAGCGGTTGCCAAGCTCAGCTGCAAAGGACGCAGGGCAGGAGCAGCTTGGCGATGTTGCCATTACCTGTGACGTCTTTAAAGGTTTCCGTGTCCCCAGCCCTTTCTGGACGCACGGATGAATGCACACAGGCCACTAAGTTTCCTACTATGTCATGAAGTGAGGTAAAGTTCTCTAGGTTGAAAACATGCATATTGACTGGTTCACTTGCTATTTCTTTTAACGCTCCTTCATCTGCATCCTCAACTCCAATTGCAAACACGTTAACATCAGCAGACTTAAGTTCCGCTGAGGGTAGAACAAGGCCGTCCTCTGAGTGTCCATTGGTCACCACTACAATAACCTGGGGGACTCCGTCACCAGCCCGGCTTCCAGCAGCCTCAGAGAGGTGGTTTTGAATTACGTATTCTAATCCTTTTCCAGTCTGATTGCTTCCCCCAGAATAAGACATGTTGGAAATATGGGAAAGCACTTCTTGTTTAGTGCGGTATGTGTTTAACAGGAACTCGGTATGAGGGTTTCCGTTGAACTGGACCAGAGCAAAATGGAAATCATTCTCTCCCACAGCTAAAGATTCTATAACATCATATAGAAACTCTCGAACAAGTTGGAAATGTTCCTTTCCAATGCTCCAAGAGGAATCCACTAGAAATATTATATCAGCAGCGGCACCATTTTTGACATCTTTAAAAAAAGACATTGGTTTAGATTTTTCTACTGTTCAAGCAATTTAATCACTTCCTATCAGTGCAAAACTTCCTAAACAGTCCAGCTGGTGCTATGCTGTTACTGAATGACTCACACTTGATGCAATTCAGGCAGGTGGACTTACCTGGGGAGCAGGGCCCCAGCCCCATGGAATCAACAGCTGTGGTACCCGGTCACAGCCCAAGTTCCACACTGAGTGACCACATTCAGGGCCAGCAGCTTGCTCCAGAGTGGGAGAAACCTCCTAGGTGTCTTTGAACTCAAGCATGAGCTTCACCACAGTTTGACCCCCAAGACCCTCTTGACCAGACCAAAGGGACCTCTTACCATGGGTGACCAGCTGTGGCCTTATAGGCTCATTCCTCCGTCTGGGGCATAAAATTGGGCCTTGACAAGGAGGTGATGTGACTACTACACTGTTTTACCTGAACTAACCCCTAATGTTGTGGGTAATTTGCAAAAAAAAATTAACAAGTACATCTTTTTTAAGTAGCAAAGAACTGTGTAAATGTAGAGAGGGAAAAGGCTCATTTTTCTCAGATTTCTGAGCAGGGAGAAAGCTTCTCTAACTAGTTACTGTGTAAAGGGCTTCACAGACACAGAAGGGCACTGATCTTGTTCACAGGGGGATCTGGTTCTTCCTCGAGTGTAGGGACTTGGGGCAGCTGGCCGTCAGTGGCCCAGAGACAGGCCCACACACCAGGCAGGCTCCTGGACTCTGCTTACCTCGGGCTGACCAGAGGCCCCAGCCCACATTCCCCTTCCATGGAGGGGGCACTCACCTGCCCATCTAGAGCAGCCTGGCCCCGGGGGAGAGGCCCCGTCAGAGGCCTGCTCTCCAGGCAAAGGAGAGGGACCCAGTCAGTGCCTCACAACTGGCAATGCAAGAAGGTTTTCTCACTTTTCTAAAACTCTAAAGCAAACTCCGAATAGGATCTCTAGGATGGACCTTATAAGAAAATGGCTCTAGGAAACAGATGTGTAAAGATCCCATGATGCTAGAGGAAAATTCCCTCTGTGCCCAGAGATAACGAGAGGGCTCTACCTCTCCCCCAGGGACAGCCTTTCCCCCTCGGTGTCTGTCCCCTCCAGGGGCAAGCTCACGGGAAGCTCCCCTGGAGGTGGAACTTCTGAGACGCCAACCCCCACTCACGCTCAGGAAGAGCAGGCCTCTTTCAAGCCACCTCCACGGTATCAAACTCAAGTTTTAGGAAAAGGTGAAGACCATCCAAGGGGTCTGTAAGCTGAATCCACCTCCTACAACAAATGGCTGGTCTAAAAACAGGCCTAAGCTCTATATGGAGCTTGTGATGGCTAAGATCTAAAATCCGAACAGGATACTCCTTTTTATAAAGTGAAGGGCACTTCTGCACCTTACCTGCTTGTTGCTGTTGGGCATAGGTCACGGAAAAACCTGAGAGAAAGAGGCAAAGGATGGCCACTAAGGGCAAATGCCGATGCTTCCTCATTGTGGATTTGTCTAAGCACCAAGTCTGAACCTAAAAGACAAAATAGGGCAGAAGAGAATGGTTGGGTTTTCTAATTCTCATGCTTAAAAATTCCTCAAAATATGGTACTTTTTATGTCCTTTTAGACCTCCCAGGGGGCTTTGTATCTGATCCATTTTTTTAAACCAGCAAAGAATAGACAGATGATAAATAGGTAGGTAGGTGAGTAGATGGCTGGATGGACGGATGGACAAAAACAGATACACAGTCATGCACCTCATGGCTCAGGAACATACAGCTGCAGACACACACAGGGAGGGACCCAGAGCCCGGCTGGATGCTTTGGCGTCTCTGTCTTGGAAGCCTTAAGAGAGGAGGGAGGCAGAGAGGGCAGTGCGTGTTGAGGTGGCCAGATGGAGCTCTGTCCCAGGAGACCTTTTGCAGACGGGTCATGGATCCCCTTGTAATGAGCTGCTGACTTCCTGGCTGGACGTTCTTACAGAGTGTGAGGAGCACGGCCACATTTTCTGATGGACGCTGACAGTGGTTTCACCACAAGTTGAAAGCATCCTCTTTATACTCATTAATAACAAATGAACCAAGATGTATTCCCATTGTGAAAAGCAGTTTTATTTAAACATGTGAATGGGCGTCTTTGAACCTAGTGATTACATTATTTTGACTGTGTAAAGAAGTATGCCTTCTTCCTCCCAAACCGAGGCAGGCAGCAATTTGGAAATAGCATATTCCTGAGCAAATGGTGGGAAGAAAAGGCTCCTACCTGGTCAGGAGCACAGGTCCTCGCAGAAAGGTGGCAGGGTGTGACAGCCAGCTTCTGCTTATAAATCATGTATAAAGGAGTCACTGAGGAAAGCTTCAGCTCATGGAGAGAAGGGGCTTTGACCAAGTCAGAGCATGAGCAAGGCCAACCATGGCACGGCATGATTTCAAACCTTGCCCTCTCCCTGAGGCTATTCAACACTTGCCCCGCTGGATGCCAAGAGCAACCTCACAGTGGAACAAGCCAGGGAGGTTCAATTAACCAGGCTGCAGAGCCAGACCCGAGGGCCAGCTGCTTGCCACAGTCTCCTACACCGCGCACCAGCTGGTGGCTGCTCTGTGACTCCCAGGCAGCCATGTTCAGGATCATGTGGCCTCGGGAGCCGTGTCATCAGACCCCCCTGCCAACATCTTCCCTGCCTACCTCGAGGCCTCGCATCGGTCCCCTCACCCTCCTCTCCCCAATCCAGAGAACATCCAGGTGGCTGAGACTTCCTCAGACCCCTCCAGAGAGCTGCCCTGCTCTTTCTGCCAAGGCTGAAGTGCCCCGGCCAGGTCAGCACGTCTTTTCTCCTCCTCTCAGCTCAAAGCTCTGGTTTCTCCTGTCTAGGCTCAGCTACAGCAGGACCCTGTGCTCAGAGGCCCCAGGACCTGGCCTAACACTTGGCTGTGTCTGTCTTGAAATTCTTAAGGACTTTCAGAGGAGACTCTCCTTCCCACTGGGCACTGGTCCCAGAAGCTGTGTAGTTGATCCTGCCTGCAGCCTGCATGACAGAGACTCTTCTTGCCAGACTGGTCAGGGCTTCTCTGGTCAGGAGTTGAGATGACAGTGCTGAGGGAGAAGGGCATTGGCAACACCCACAGTCTGGAATGTCATCAAGCCACTGTTTTTAATGTTATCAAAGTCGCTCAGCTACCACATGCCAACTTGTCCTAATTGACCTCATTATCTTTGCATGATCCTTCTATGTAGCTGCCTACCCCCGTGCTTACAGTGAAGAACTGGGGTTCAGAGCCTAAATGACCAAAGTCACACAACTAATTAGCCACCTGGTAAATGGCATCTGAAGATTAATGAGATGGAGATAAGAAAAAAAATGGTTCTTTTTTTCTCCATGGCAACTCCATGATTACATGACAGCTGTCAATCTAGTTTAAAAGCCTCCATTTTGGTTTTTAGGATTCAGAAAAGGACCCAGTGGTATGGGGAAGACAGGTGCCTGGAATCAGATAAATCTGGACGTTGGATCTACCACACTCTTCCTTGGAAAGGTCACTTAATTGCTCTAATCTTCCATCTTATCTGTAACTCGGGAACGAGGCTAACACCTCTCCTGTGAGGAGTATACAGCCACCTGCTTACTAAATGCCTGATGCAGAAGAGTAGTAAGAACCATTCTCTTCCAAGGCAGGTTCTTTCAGCATTTCCAAAAGGAGATGCCATGGAACCTCAATCCATGAAATGTTCTAGGGGGAAAGGCAGGGGGTCCATAGCAACAGAGATTGGAACGCCCTGGATCCCAAGCCTGCCGGAAACAATACACTGAACACACAGCAGCTCTGAGAAATAAGAAACAACATAAAGAAATCCACACTCACTAAACTCAGAATTGACCAAACACGTGCTTTAAAACATCTTTTTCAACAGTAATTATTCACATCCCAGGCAACCAGGTGCACAGCTTGGGAGCAGTGGTCTCTTCATGACTGAGTGTGGTCTTTCTGAGTTCTTGCTTCTGTGAAGCACCAACTGAAGTCCTCCCCATCCGCCCAGGCATCTACTGCACCTGGGCCATGCTGATTCTCTTGGACTCCATTAACTGCAAGTGTGGACCCATGTCCCTTGATGGCAGAGCTCACCACCTCCCAGTGACCAAGCCAGGGGGCTGGAATCTAAAGATGGCCATAGTTTCTCCAAAGAGTCCCAGGGGAGAGGCCAGAGCCAATCTCATCATCAGCATCATGCGTCCATTAAAACTCTCATTACTGAGCACTTTTTGCTCATACTGGGCACACTGATACTGCAAATGATATGAGGTAGATCATAGTTACATAAGAAGTTCCATTTGGTTGAAGAAACTGAAATGCATTTACTCTAAGGAGATTTGGTTACCATCACAATTTATATTTCATTGTTACAGTATGAAGGTTTAAAGAAGGTCTTGTAGTGAATTACAATATACAAAGACACTCAGCATCAATGTGAATGCTGATGCTGAATTCTTTCTCTCTGGTTTTCAAATACCTGTTGGATTTTCAATTGCAACTTTTAAAATTGTGGTATCCCCAAATCTCAAATGCCTGCATCCTTGTTTCACATCCCCATCTGGAAGATGCTGTGACTATTCCTGAGCAGGCTGAGGGATTAGAGTAAATCAGGCCTGGGAAATGGCTGGCACAGCATTCCCACTGTTGAGAAGTTGTAAGATGAGCAAGACTCAATGGTAACTGGAAGAAGTGAGGACAGAAATGCACCCACAAGATGGGTAACCTAGAAAAATGAAATCATTTCCAGAAATACACTCTCCATCAAACTGAATCATGAAAAACTTGTTTAACAATCTGGGGCTGGGGATGTGGCTCGCCTGGCATGCGTGCGGCCCGGGTTTGATTCTCAGCACCACATACAAACAAAGATGTTGTGTCCGCCAAAAACTAAAAAATAAATATTAAAAAAAAATTCTCTCTCTCTCTCTCTCTCTCTCTCTCTCAAAAAAAAAAAAACAATCTGAACTGACTTATAACTATGGTGGAGTTTGAATCAGTTATCAAAAGCCTCCTACAAAGAAAAGCCCAAGAGCAAAAGGCTTCACTGGAGAATTCAACCAAACATTTAAAGAAATATTAACACCAACCCTCTCAAACTCCTCCAAAAAAATTAAAGAGGAGTGAATACTTCCAAACTTATTTTATGAAGCCAGCATTACCCTGAAAACAAAATAAAGCAAAGATACTACAAGAAAAGAAAATTACAGACCCACATCCCTAAAAGAATATTGATGAAAAATTCTCAAATACTATCAAACCAAATTCAAGGATGTGTTAGAAGGATTATATATCATAACAAAGTAAGCTGTACTCCAGGAATGCAAGGATGGTTCAACATATAAAAATCAAGGTGATACATCACATTGATAGAATTAAGGGCGTAAATCACATGATCATCTCAATTAATGCAGAAATGCATTTGACAAAATTGAGCAACCTTTAATAATTTAACAAAACCCTCAACAAAATAAAAGGAAATTGCATTAGCATGATAAAGTCCATGTAGGGAAAACCCACAGCTAGCATCATACCCAATGGTGAAAAGCTGGAGTCTTTCTAAAATCAGGAAAGAGGCAATTATACCCTTTCTCACAACTTCTATTAACATAATATGAAAAGTCCTGCTCTGGACAAGAAAATAAAATTAAATTCATCCAAATTGGAAAGGAAGAAGTAAAATTATCTCTGTTCACAGATGACATGACCTTATATACAGAAAACACTAAAGATTGCAAAAACACGTGCACATACAGATAGAGAGAGAGAGAGAGATTGTTAGAATTAGTAATAGAATGCAGCAAAGTTGCTGAATATAAAGCCAATGCACAGAAATCATTTGCATTTCTATACACTAACAACGAAATATACAAAAAGAAAATAAACAAAATGACAGCATCAAAAGGAATAAAATACATAGAAATCAATTTAACCAAGGAGGCAAAAGATTGTATCCTGAAACCCACAAAACAGTGCTGATAGAAATTTAAAAACATATAAATAAATGGCATCCCCATGTTCAGTCACAATGATGTGGAAATGTCCATAAAACCCCAGGCAAAGTCAAAGGTAATCAGACTCAGCATGATCCCTATCAAAATGTCAAAGGAACTTTTCAGAAACAGTAAAAAATACTAAAATGGGAATTGCAAAGGATCCCAAATAGCCAATGCAATAATGAGAGAGAAGCAAAGACGGAGACTTCACCCTTCCTGATTTCAAAACATACTACAAAGCTCAAGGGATCTAAATAATATGACACTGGAATAAAGACCAATGGAACAGAATAGAAGCCCAGAAACAGAAACTCCCCCAAAGGGTCAAAGGGTCTTTGATGGAGCACCAAGGTGATGCAGGAGAAAGGGACAGTCTCTTCAACCAACAGGGCCGTGAGGAGTGAGTGTCCACACCCACAAGAATGAAGCTGGACTCTTGCCTCACACCACACACAAAAGTAAACTCAAAATGGATGAAAGGCCCAAATGAGACTACACTACTCCTAGAAGGACACATGGGGGTGTCTTCATGACACTGGGTTGGCAACCAGTTCTTGGACATAATACCAAAAGCAGTTCAACAAAGCAGAAAATGGAAAGTGGGACTATATCAAACTGAAAATCTTCTGCCCAGTAAAGAATCAACAGACTGAAAACACAATTTAGAGCAGGAGAGAAAATATCTGCAAGCCATATATCTACTAAGGGCTTAATATCCAGAATATATAAAGAACTCAAAACAACAGGAGTAACAACTAGAGTTTGTAAATGGGTAAGACTTGCAGATAGATAACAAGTGTATGAAAAGATGTTCCACACATCAGTCATCAGGAAAGGCAGATCAAAGCCACATGGAGATATTACTCCCATTAAGATGGCCACCATCAAAAGAAGAAAACATAAAATATATCTCCATGAGATGGGGAGAAGCCGGAAGTCTGGCGTAGTTGGCAAGAATGCAACATGGTGAGGCTGCTATGCAAAATGTTGGCAAGTTCCTTAAAAACTAAAAATATGGTCCAGCCATTTCCACTTATGAGTATTACCCAAAGGAACTGAATCTCAAAGAGCAGCTTGCACATGCGTGTCCACCGTGGTGTTATTTGTAGTATCCAAGAGGTGGAAATGACCTAACTGCCCGTCAACAGATGGACAGAGTACGATGAGCACACAATGGACACACCCGGCCTTAGGGATATCCTGTCATAGGCTAGAACACAGGAGAAACTTGAGGACATTGTGCTAATCCATCAGTCACAAAATACATACACTGCATGATCCCTCATAAGAGTATTGAGACGTAGTCAGACTCCTAGGGGCAGAAGGCATGGTGGCTGCCCAGGCCTGGGGCAAAGGAGCTGCTACTCTGCACATAGAACTATCTTGCAAAATCAGAAAGCCCAGAGGTCTGTGGTCCATGCAACAAATGCTACTGTACTGTACACTGAAAAGCAGTTAAATGGCAGATTTTATGCTGTGTGCTTTTACCACAATGAAAGGAGTAAGTGAAAAGATAAGGCCCAGAAAACCACCTGCCTGTTTTCAAAACCCTGGTTAAGTATGGACCCTAACATGCAGCCACCGAGTTAGCAGGAATGAGGGATGTGGAGCTTAGTTTGTAGTTTAAGAACTAAAAGGAGAAAACAGGATTCTGATTCCACTTTTGTTCTTGCTCTAAATAACACTGGGGGAGGGAGAGGAGAGGCCTGAGGGGAGACCTGGGACAAGGCTTGAGCCTTAGGAAGGGGAGACTCAGACCCGCTGCAAGGGCCGCGCCTGCCCTGACCAGCTGCCCAGGAGCTGCCCAGGAGCTGCCCAGGCTCCTTTGCCCCAGGCCTGGGCAGCCACCATGCCTTCTGCCCCTAGGAGTCTGACCTCTTGGGCTCCAGCCAAGCCCAAGCATCTGCTTCCTCCCACCACAGGTCTCTGGGGCCTGTGACCCTAGTGGTCATCCACTCAATGAGGCAAGAGTGCCATTTCCCCACACAGTTACTGAAGCCAAAGGTAGGGAGGCTCGTGTCCTCGTCTGGCCATCTAGAAATGGCAGGTGGATGGGTGACTGGTGGATTACCATGTGGCTTGCCATGAGCAAGGCAGGAGTCTGGGGTCCAGATGGGTTGCTACCAAGATGGCAGGGAGGTTTAGGGAGGGCAAAGCCCCTTAGGGAGGCTGCCACCCAGGGACAGGGGCAAAGCAGGCACAGAGGAATCCTGAAGCTCAGCCACGGACTTGCCATTGACCCCTCCTGAGTGCAGTCAGCCCCCCGGGGAAGAGCGTGTGGAGGGTGCAGGCCTGGGCCCCACCTGCCAGAGTTGGTGGGAGGAGAATGAACCATAAACAGCGAATGAATTCCAAGACGCGCTGCGACTCTGGGTTTCCCGGGAGAGGCAACCCCTGGGGTGAAACCACCCTTCCCTGTGATGCAACTCGGGAACTGGAAAGCAAGATCTCAGCATCTCAGCAGCCGAAATAGAGCCCCTTCAAGGCACCCTCCTCTTGGAACTGAATCGGTGATGAGAAGGGAAAGCTGTCCGACGAGCTCAGGAGCAGTCACCCACAGAGCATGCTTCTTTCTGCAGTTAGTGACAGCGGTGAGTGGTGATAATGGGAAAGCTCAGCCTAACCCTTGGCTTGAAATGGTCGAGGCCTGTTAGGCACAGATGCATAGGACACAGAGGAGCAGCGGCCCCATCTCCAGTGGTCAGTACATTGGCGGGGCAGCCATCCTGAGTTCCAATGATGTCCCAGCCACAGTGGGCCCAAGGCACTCCCCACACACAGCACAGAGCCCACTGCATGGCTGGCTGACTTCTCCCTCCACCACCAATGACCATGCCCACAGCCCGTCTGTGCCCCTTCACTCTGGACACCCTTCATACTCTTGCCTGGGAACCTCTGGACCTTTCCCTCAGGCTCTGCCGCTCTCCCCACACTCTGTTAGACACCATTCCTGAGAGTTTCTTCAAAAACCCAAAGAAAGTAGAATCTCTGTGCATTTTGTGAGCCCTCAATTAATTAATGATATACACTTTTAAATAACATAAAAGCACACTGCACTCTGTGCTAGTCTTGATTCTTTCTGTTAAAACTGATCATCATGGCCCATGCCTGGAATCCCAGCAATTTGAGAGGCTGAGACAGGAGGATGGCAAATTCAAAGTCAGCCTCAGCAACTTAGAGAGACTCTGTCTCAAAATAAAACGTAAAAAGGGCTGGGGATGTGGTTCAGTGGTTAAGTGCACCAGGTTCAATCCCCAATACGCCCCCCCCCCCGAAAAAAAAATGATCATCAGATTTTCTTTTAGAAACAGGGCCTCGATAAGTTGCTGAGGCTGGCTTTGATCATCAGACTTTTGATCGTGAATAAGCATCTTGCTGAGATCTTCCCAGGAATATAGTCTATTCTTCCCAAAATTACTTGTGACATTGTAATTGGTCTAGACCAATGTTTTAATATAGTACCCACAGATTCAAAGCATCTGTGACTCTCCCACAATTGTGTACAAAACTGTTATCTGTGAATGAGGGGCTTCCTGGGCATAGGATCCATGTTATTTGTGACTCCAAAAGGCAACTATGCTACTATCTGCCCACCCACCCCAAAGTTTAAGCATCATAACTTCAGTCAAAAATTTTAAGGCAAGGATCTAGGGGTGTAGCTCAGTGGTAGAATATGGGCTTAGCATACCTAAGGCCCCCGGTTCAGGCCCCAGCACCAAAAAGAAAGCAAAGAAGAATAGAAAAACAAAATAAAATTTAGAATCATCTGAAGATTTTAATGCAAATCTTTTGGGAGATCCTGTTCAATTACTTGAAAATATTTCACCCATGCAGGAGATGCAAGATTTTAAGTAGCATTTTTGTTCAAGAATTAGGACACAAGAATATTATAGGGTCTTATTACAAAGCACTGTGCTATATAATAATCCATGTGGGAGAAAACAGAACATGAGGTCGGGGTGACCACCCTGGGCCTGGGCGACCACCCTGGATCTGGGTGCAGGACGGGAGCACAGCACAGCCTCTGCAGGCAGTGTGGACAGCATGCGGGTGAAGCATGCAGAGAGCAGTTTCCACTCCTGGGTTTTTAGCCCTCCCTGTACCTCACGTGCTGAATCCACCAGTTCTGTCATATGTTAGACATGCGTGGCTCTGTACAGACTCTCCTAGTCTTCAACAGTGCTCAATAAAATCAACAGGTAACAGGATGAGATCTGTAAAATCCTGCTAAGCCACGACCTACTTCAACTGTTCTCTAAGGAGAGTGAATTTCACATGGGTCTGTATTCATGTGTGAAGATTCTTCTTGCCCCAGGTTAATCTCTAGAAGAGCAGCCAGCTCCCTGAGCCAAGGGCTTCCCACTGGTCCCAAAGCAATGAAACGAATACTCAGCACACAGGAATCGTTGTTCTGGAATCCACCCAGGTACTGGGAGAAAGCAGGGGAGGGTAAGGAGGACAGGGTGCAGCAGCTCCAGCTGAGAAGCAGGTCCAAGGCCCCTGTGGCTCTGAGTCATCGGCCCACTGATGACCAAGCCACTTGGTCTGCTGCGCTGAGCTCCCAGGTGGGAGAAACGCCCACCACCGTCTGAGCAGCCCCCCGAGCGGTTCCTGGGCTCTCGACCAGCTGAGGCATATTTGTCAATGCTTTTGTTTGCAATTAAATCTATTCTATTGTTTATCATGTCCTGGAACCTCAATTTTTAAAACCAAATTTCCTGGCAACAAATGGTGGAGAATTTTTTCCTTTAGATTAGTAAAAGATGTCAAAAACCACCCTCCAAATGATCACTCAGTGCACCCATTTAATAAAGGGGAATGAATCAGCCATCCCACCTCCTTCCCCTTCCCAGGTCCTTCCCCCATCGCCCCCCAGGAAGGACAGAGAACATACCACACAGTCTGGGCTTCTGTCCCCAAGGGGGGTTCCGTGCCTCCCCCCAAGACCCAGTTGTAAAACCAGATGAGGCAAAATGATTCAGAGCTCAGACAGAAGCAGAACCCGAACCCAGAGCTACACTTCCACAGCCCAAGCGAAGAAGCCCGGAACCCCACAGGCTCCCGGGGTCTCTGGGAAAAGAGACTTCCTTGGTGGTGGCAAATGTCTGAGCTCTTCTTACAGAGATGGAGGAGGAGGAGGAGACCTTGTCCCCAGGCAGCAGATTCAGGAAGAGAAGCTCATTACGACCCGTCTTCCCAGTGGGCCCCTCTGACTCCTTCATCTTCACCCTGCCTCGTTCTCAGAAAGATTCAGGGCAGCTCTTTCCACTTAGTGGCTATCCACTGGAACGTGAAAGCCATCTCTTATTATGAAGGTCACCCTTAGCCCTGAAATCACATTCAATCATATTCCAAAGACTTTCCCAGGCCATTCTGCAATTCTGTGAAATTAGTTTTCATTAAGCCTACTCAAAAGCTTGTCATTTTCCACGTCTGGAAATCTTTTTAAAGAAGGAGACCCACACATGCACATGAGGAAATAATTTTAAAACAAAGGCTTAAATGCATCCAGAGCTCCCATTCTGAAGACTTTTATTTGGTTTCCTCCAAGCTCTGATTTTTAAAACCAGGCTGTCCAACTCTCTAGACGTAGGGTTAACTCCTGCCTGCCCTGTGTACATGGGGGCCGCAGAAACAAAGACCACACCAGACACACACCCCCACTGCAAAGGAGAACTCGGGTTTCGTTAATTGGGACACCCAGGACCTCCGTCTTTGCCACATGCCTTTCTCTACTGTGGGAAGGCAATCCCCTGGTTGTCTCTCTTTCCCATTCTCTCTTGCCTGAGTCCCAACAAGGACATAGGAGAACATCTTTGAGTTCTCCCAGAGCAGGGAGGAGAAGGATGGAATTTCATACGGCTCGCCCTTCCACAGACCTTCGGGGAATCCTCGAAAGTAAGTGATATGGAAGGACTTGAGGAAAACCTCTCCAAAGAAACTCATCAGAAGCTGGTTTCCTACCTTCTATTTTACAGCTAGGATCTTGCATTTTTCTCCTATGGAATCACTCTAGGAAAAAAAAAAAAAAACAGACTCCAACTCTGAGTGCATGTCCTGTGACAGCAAAACTTGAAAGTGCTTCTGATCATGCAGGGTGGTCTCACCACCTTGTCCCCTACTGGCATTCTTGTTGAACACTGAGTAGCTGACTCCAGACCTTCCACTCTTTCTGGTGAAATCCAATACAGTGATACGTGAAGCAACTCATGTGTCACCACAAGCCACGCAGAAAGAGGAGGCACCCCTGGCAATGGCGTCTCCATGGGGGAGATGGCTGTGCATTGACACAGGTCCCTCACAGTGAGTGTCCTTCTCTCTACAGAGGCAGCCCAAGAGACTTCAGATTAATTGCCCAGATATTCAAAAATTTGCTTAAAAACACTTTCCTAGCACCCAAGATAATGACCATGAAACAGAAAGCCCCATGGCTGCTTTGCTTGAAAAGCTAGACACCAGCATGCTGATGTCGAAAGCATTCTGCATTCTTAAATACGTAGCAGCCACACAAGACTTGCTCTCCATTTATCCTGTTAATGATAACCACGAGGCAGACCTCAATCTGTTTTAACATTAAGGAAGAGAGAGCACCAGCAATTCAAAAGCAACTGCATGAACACCCATTGCCTTCCCACCTGGACACCCCCGGCTGTGGATTCAGATTGGCACTTTCCTACCGATCCCCACCTCTGCCTTTCTTGACCAAGAACTTAGGGGACAGTGGCCTCTTTGAAACCATGGTGTTTTGTTATAAATTACTAAAGCAAAGTGGCTAAAAGTCTCCCGCATCATATGAAAAAGTTACATTTTTGTTCTCTGATTCATAAGTGCAAAAGAGAAAATTCGTCTCTAAAATAGAGACCTTGCAAAATTCTGCTTCCTTATTGTCTCGGCAGGTAACAGCCCGTTGATCTCTCCCAGCCTGACTCTCATGTGTCCGTTAAGCCTCATCACTGGACCGGGCAGAGGGCCTGAGCTTTCTAGCTTCCTTCTGTAGCCGGGGGCTCAGGCCCTGGGGTGTTCTGCTCCCCTCACCACCAGCACCACCCCGCCACCTGGTGCCCCTCAGGGCCGTCTGTGGGTTCAGCTAAGCTGGCTGCAGCTCTAGGGGATGCTGGACTGCTGAATCAACTAATGAACATTCCAGAAGTAAAAAAACAGTTTCCTGGAATGGTTTCCCTTGAGCACTGAGTCATCTCCAGCTGTTGTTCAAGTTTTAATTCTGAAGTTAAACTGACCCATGGGTCTTCTGTCCAGCGGCCAATTCCTGATACACCGGGCCGACGGCAATCGGTTGTGTGGCACACGCCAGCGGATCTCACAGAAGTACTTCCCATTGAAGTTTTCCCTGCCCTTCCCGATTCTCCAGCGTTTCTCTGTATTCCGTGTGAGGGAAACTTCAGGAGAACCGCGGATTACACTCTGCTAAATGCAGCCAGACCCCTACAAGACTATCTGCCTGTGGGAGAGGGTTTGGCAGAACTTTTTGTATTTGTTTCAATTTTTTCTTTTTTCTTTCCATATTTTTTTTTAAACAACAGTTACTCCTCTGCTCAATCAATTTAAAAGATGTTGCTCCAAAGAAAAAAACTAGTAAGTGCAAAGAGTACCTTTCTCCACCAGATACTCAAAAACATACTCTTAATCAGTGTACCAGCTCCAGATATCTGCTTGTGGGGCAACGTCAGACAGCGCAGAACACTCAGGAAATGCTAGGTTTGCTTCTGCTACTTACTGGGTCTGAGACCAGCCATGTACCTCCCTGAGCCCCAAGTTCTTGCCTGGAGTGTAAACGTAAGGAGGAAACACCCACCAAGACCATCATTTTCAGTATTTCAAATAACCAAGCAGAAATCAAGCAACCTGAGGAGCAAGGGCTACATCTCAGTCATTTTTCCCCCTCCCCTGATCTTGAAGCTAGTGCCCTAAGAGCCGATGGATCTTATTAAGCCAAATAACTATGAGAACACACAGACCAACGCGAGGCACGTTGCTTTGCTCCAAGCTGGAATTCTGTACCTCGGGTTCCTAAAGCAGTTAACTCAGACTAAAGTCTTAAGTCTGAGTTTCAGTAATACATCTTTGAATTAGCAAAGACTTTAAATGGGAACATTCATAATTACAGCTTGTGTGACTTTCTTAAAAATGTTAAAACTCGTTGCCCATTTGGAGAAAATGGCAAAAGGCAGGAAAGGAATGCTTTAGGATTTTTACAAGATTGGCTAACTTAAATATCTCTTTCAGTGTTAAACTTTGTAATAGCTCTACGTGGGAACAGCATCTGACGTGAATATGCAAATACACTTTGGTTCCCAAGCACCTGCATTCACTTAAACTTCTATAATGAGATACGAGTGAAATGCTTCCTTTAAAAGCTCTCCTTCGCTCAATGCTTTCGTAGCACAGTGGCTTCTGAGCACAGAGCACCTCCTTCCAAGACCATTTCATCGCAATACATTCACACATGTGCATAGATGAAAAATAAAATTCTAAATTTATGTCCACCTCAGATAGTATGAACAGTCACATTGATAACAGTAATAACATATTGAAACAGGTTCTATGCCTTTCCTAAACTTGCCCACAGCTCTGCAGGGGTGTGAATCAACTGACTCCCTGCACAACCCCACCCTAAGAAACACCATACGCCAGCAGATTTTTCTGGCCTGTAGAGGAGTGCACCGCCCTCTAGAGGAAAGATATCAAACTACACCTTCAGGCCCTGCTGTCCCTGTGCCTACTCAAAATTTCATCTTCTCCCGAGAACAGACTGTGAGACAAGAATGTTTTGCAAATCACATTAAAAAAAATCAACATAATGAATTCCTCTTTACAAAATTTTTGTCCCCACTCAGAATAAGCAACTCATTACTATGGGCTCGAAGGGGCAAGCACGTCTTGTATTTAAAGTGTAGATTTGTCTCTTAGGATTTTTACAGTGGAAAGAGGAAAACTTCATTTACAAACCAGGGAATAGAAATAACCTTCCTTTAGTTTACAGCTGTCCAAATTGATGGAAACCTTGTGAAGCTCCCTTGCTTTAAAATTTGAATCTTTTGGGGCTTTGATTTCCTTAGCTAATAATAGAATTTCTAAATGTCAGGTCACTCCCCAAATCATCAACTATTTGTGCCACAGCGGTGTGTTTTTACTGCCTGCTTTCCGCAGACAGGACACTGTGTAAAGTTTGCTCCCCCAAGATCAGTACGGGAAAGCCTGCCTGGGACACAATGTCCCATTCAGACAGGGACACCACCTGCCATTCTTCCCCAGGAGATACCACATTCCAGCTTCTTCTACAAAGAAGTGACAACTAATTTTCGAGTAAAATTATTACGGAAGTTGTTAGTATGCCTGCAAGAAAGTCTCACACAACAGAATCCATGACTTGCTGGAGCATTTTTAAATCGTAAATGTGGAATTTCACAACAAAACTGGGTGGGGGGGCACAGTCCACTATTACAGCTGCACTTCACCCCCGTGACTAAATGCTCAGAAGTGACGAGGAAACGAGCCAAGGCCCCGTGGCAAAAGCCCTCCACCAGCTTCCAGAGATGAAGGAAATCTCATTTCAAACTGGCTTTAAGCTCCACAACCAGAACCAAGGTCAAGATGATTTGTCTGAACCGAAATCAATAATCACTAGGCAAAAGAGCAGAGGACCTTCTTCCTGCCTTACCATAAGTGATTATTAAGTTCTAACATCAGAACTAAGAAAAGGCACAGAGCATAAGTCAGGGAGATGCACGGAATAAAGCAAAATGTAGAAGTAAGGCCAGCTCCTACTCAGGTACTTTCCTCCTCTCAAAAGTATCATTAAGACTCCAGGCGGGTGCTGGCCCCTGGCTCCTCACTACTGCATGCCCTGCCCCCGCAGGAAGGTGTCTTGGCCACACCCTCTAATTCCCAGATAGGAAAAATCCCCGAGAGCCACCGACAGCACCCAGGCAGGCGTGGTGTCCCCCCCAGCTCTCCTCCCCACCCAAAGGCCACTCAGTGGCTGCTCACTGTCATGAGTGAGGAAGAGCGAAAGACACGCAGCCACAAAACGCCTTGTCTAAACAAAGACGTCCAGACACAGTCTCTCTTCTGTGAAAGAAGTGCCACACCTGGAGCCCCACGCCTTCACCCCCAGCAGTCAGCCCCTCCCAGAACGGAGCAAACTCAGGCCTCCAAGGCCTCCACACCTAGAGATGGCCTGAAGGAGGACCGGCCAGGGTGGTCCAGGCAGGGCCACCACCCCTCTGCCGTCCACTGCACTTCTCTCTCCATTAGCCGGCAGACCCTTAGGGAGCGTAAACCAATGTCCCTGCTGTTTCTGATAGAACGTGACAGGAGGAATTCCCATGGGGACCAGTCAGGCAAATCTCGACACACACCAGGTTGGGACCCGTGCGCTGGGCTTTCTGGGTGAGCCGTGCACTCGGGCCCACGAGCCACCCAGCATCGAGGAGCCTCTGCCTCCTCTCCTCTAAAGCCAGGGAGTGATGCCCCAGAGGCTTCCAGCCTCGGCTCTCCTTCCGCCCAGCAGAGAACTTGGAAGGTCTGATCATACCAGCAACAGCCCACCAACCCGTTTTCAAGACCACTGTGTTTGGGAGCAATAGAACTTTGATTTCAAAGCCATTTCTGTTCAGCTTTTTGCAGCATTAAGAATAGGTCTTCTGGAAGTTGGAGACTGTCCATCCACATGTGCCCTGAGGCCCCTTAAGGCTCTGAGTCCCTGTGGTTCTCATCAGTGTCACCGTGGATAGGGAGAGAGGCTGGTTGGTGTGGAGTGCAGGTACTCCCCCAGACTCAGAGCACTTTGTTCCTGGGGTCCAGGCCAGCCTGTGAATCTGCCCCCAAGCTTGCTGGTTTTTCAGAGTGAAATTCTGGTTTTCCTTTGACCACACCCCAACGCTCCACAGGGCCCTCTCTGTGACCCCACCCCTGCCTCAGTTGAAGTGGATTTTCTAACATAGTAGGCTTGAACTGGGTTCCCAGACAGGCTGGCCACCATCAGTGAATAGCTGCCATCCTGAATGAAAGAGGGTCACCCCACCCGGCATCTTCCCACCCAGGGAATAGCCCTGGGGCCTCCCAGCTTGGCACTGGCCTCACAACCTGAACATAGGCGGCCTGCGGCCCCAGGAGCCCTGCCTTATCCACTCGGCCTGCTGCCGGAGCACCAAATTCCTTCTCCTCCTCTGACCCCAGCAGCCCCTCAAGCAACCCCAGAGGACAAAATCTCCAACAGGGACTTCAGATTTCCTAAAAAGATGAATCCCTGATGGTCGTGGCTGAGTAACTGTGGACTGTCTCTGAGCCTAGGCACCAGGGTCTCCCCAATCTTGTAAAGATCCTTTGCATGGTGGCCCAGAGCAGAAGGTCCGCTGGGCACGCCCTGACCTGGCATCCTCCTCAGAGAGCCAGAGAAAATACCCCGATGGGTCTGCTCAACAGGTAGCTCTGCGATCCCCAGCAAGACACTTCTGCAAACAAAGCAGATTCCAGCTGGGCTTGGAAAGGAGGAGTCAACTCCAAATCTACCAAGAGCCGAGAAGCCCTCTGTGAGGGACAAGCAGGGTGCGTGGACAGCTGCAGACACACAGCTGGAAAGGAAACCGTGTTCTCCCAGGCAACCCATGACCTTCACCACGTTAGGAAAACCCAGTTGCCACAGTGAAAAAGAGAGATCTTCGGAATCTTCCAGAGACCTGACCATGTATGGAACACGGGTGAGCAGAGTGTCAGCCACGGACCACCTAGAAGCAGCCACCTCCTGCTTAAAAAGCCTTCTCCCTCTTGCCCATGGACTCGGGGAAATCGCACTTACCCTGAGCAAACCTAGCCACACGTCCCTGCGCTTCCCGAGTCAGTTCTGTCTGGCCAGATGCATAGTCCACGCTCTCCTGCCTCTTCCCGGCCTTTCTCCACCCAAGGGGGCTCCGGGAGCAGAGGAGGCCGCTTCTCCCGGCGGTGCCTGTGGAGGCTGAGCCTGGAGAGCTGAACGGCCTTTGGTAGAAGACTGAGCTCCAAACTGGACGGGGTCCAGGGGTACAGTCAGGCTTCCTCAGCTCCTCCTCCTCCTCCTCCTCCTTCCTCCAGACCCCTCCTCTCCCCCTCCTCACTGCAGAACTGACCCAACTGTAAATGAAAACCAGACTCCAGGCTCTGTTGCTTCTGGCCTCTCTTGCAAGCTGATGTCACCCTCTGAACGGCGCGTTCGCCTGACAAGCGTTTAGTTGGACTCCTGCAAACCCCAGCTCTTAAAAAAAAAAAAATGACCACTTCTACCCATCACCTTTTGGGCCCAGCCCCTGGTGGCAAAAAAGAATGAATTTTGGAATTTTTTCGTAGGTCTCCATGGTTTTCCTGCCATGTTTTCCAACACCATCTGAAAGGAAAACAGGAAATGCAACCCCCCACCCTCACCACACCCTCCTGTTTCTTCTTGAAGTTTCTGAATTGAGACTTCTCCTAATAATCTCCCCTTTCAAATATAAAAACTGGCAACTAAAACGGCCTCAGTTTTCTGCTGACCAAAGATCTGTTTGCAAAAAAGGAAACTACATTTTTTTAAAAAAGCTGTGAGCTGGGTCTCACTTGGGCACACACCAGGGAAACGCAGCTCTTGAAGGACAACTGGAGTTCCTGCAAAGCTTGCTACCTTCAAACCCAGTAATAAACGTCGGCAGCCCTTTCATCATGAACCTCAGCAATCCTAACCCTCCTTGATAGGCACATGCCTTTTCCATAGGTGGAATTGTGGTCCCGTTTTACAGATGAGAAAAGCCATCTGCAGACTGGGTGAGTGACATCGTCATGGTCCCTGGGGTTAGCAGCAGAGCTCAGACCAGAGCCTTGGACAGCCCCAAACTTCTCACTTCACCACGTGAAAAGTCCGCTAAAATATCCAAAGGACGTTTTTGACATTTTTGAAATCCTTCCAAAAAGTCAAGTTTGAAGAGAGAAGAAGTCATCCCTCCTTCCTGGAGGCTCTCTGTCCAGTTAGGATGTCAGGGTGGGCAGCGGAAATGGAGACCTGGACGGTGGGGTTGCCCTGCCCACCACTTCCAGGTCCCAGGGATAGAAACGCACTGCCTGTGACCGTGGAGGGACAGCATTCCCTGCAAGGGGCTCAGCAGTGCCCCCAGCAAGTCCTCCCTCCACCGCGCAGGTGTGGGACGGGCCCCTCAGGAGCGCCTGGACATGGTCCTGGAAGTCACTGTTATTTAGATGGCAAGGGTGGAAAGTCATTGAGAACAAGACTTATAGACAGGCCCTCCTGCCCCTAAGGAGCTGAGCTCTTAACATTCATAACCACAATCCACACCCTCTCCAAACTGTGGAAACTGGTGGCAAATCTTCCTGTGCTAGGAGGAGAACGTCGGTTCCTATGGTGTTCTCACTCAGGACACCTGAGGGAGATCACAGGACACCTGAGGGAGATCACAGGACACCTGAGGGAGCTCACAGGACACCTGAGGGAGCTCACAGGACACCTGAGGGAGCTCACAGGACACCTGAGGGAGCTCACAGGACACCTGAGGGAGCTCACAGGACACCTGAGGGAGCTCACAGGACACCTGAGGGAGCTCACAGGACACCTGAGGGAGCTCACAGGACACCTGAGGGAGCTCACAGGACACCTGAGGGAGCTCACAGGACACCTGAGGGAGCTCACAGGACACCTGAGGGAGCTCACAGGACACCTGAGGGAGCTCACAGGACACCTGAGGGAGCTCACAGGACACCTGAGGGAGCTCACAGGACACCTGAGGGAGCTCACAGGACACCTGAGGGAGCTCACAGGACACCTGAGGGAGCTCACAGGACACCTGAGGGAGCTCACAGGACACCTGAGGGAGCTCACAGGACACCTGAGGGAGCTCACAGGACACCTGAGGGAGCTCACAGGACACCTGAGGGAGCTCACAGGACACCTGAGGGAGCTCACAGGACACCTGAGGGAGCTCACAGGACACCTGAGGGAGCTCACAGGACACCTGAGGGAGCTCACAGGACACCTGAGGGAGCTCACAGGACACCTGAGGGAGCTCACAGGACACCTGAGGGAGCTCACAGGACACCTGAGGGAGCTCACAGGACACCTGAGGGAGCTCACAGGACACCTGAGGGAGCTCACAGGACACCTGAGGGAGCTCACAGGACACCTGAGGGAGCTCACAGGACACCTGAGGGAGCTCACAGGACACCTGAGGGAGCTCACAGGACACCTGAGGGAGCTCACAGGACACCTGAGGGAGCTCACAGGACACCTGAGGGAGCTCACAGGACACCTGAGGGAGCTCACAGGACACCTGAGGGAGCTCACAGGACACCTGAGGGAGCTCACAGGACACCTGAGGGAGCTCACAGGACACCTGAGGGAGCTCACAGGACACCTGAGGGAGCTCACAGGACACCTGAGGGAGCTCACAGGACACCTGAGGGAGCTCACAGGACACCTGAGGGAGCTCACAGGACACCTGAGGGAGCTCACAGGACACCTGAGGGAGCTCACAGGACACCTGAGGGAGCTCACAGGACACCTGAGGGAGCTCACAGGACACCTGAGGGAGCTCACAGGACACCTGAGGGAGCTCACAGGACACCTGAGGGAGCTCACAGGACACCTGAGGGAGCTCACAGGACACCTGAGGGAGCTCACAGGACACCTGAGGGAGCTCACAGGACACCTGAGGGAGCTCACAGGACACCTGAGGGAGCTCACAGGACACCTGAGGGAGCTCACAGGACACCTGAGGGAGCTCACAGGACACCTGAGGGAGCTCACAGGACACCTGAGGGAGCTCACAGGACACCTGAGGGAGCTCACAGGACACCTGAGGGAGCTCACAGGACACCTGAGGGAGCTCACAGGACACCTGAGGGAGCTCACAGGACACCTGAGGGAGCTCACAGGACACCTGAGGGAGCTCACAGGACACCTGAGGGAGCTCACAGGACACCTGAGGGAGATCACAGGACACCTGAGGGAGATCACAGGACACTGAGGGAGATCACAGGACACTGAGGGAGCTCACAGGACACCTGAGGGAGCTCACAGGACACCTTTGGGACCTCAGAGGCCACCTGAGGGAACTCACAAGCCAACTGTGGCACCTGCTGGCCACCTTCGGGACCTCACAGGCCATCTGGGCTCTCAAAGTCTGCCTGAAGGACCTCGTGGCGCACAGAACCTCTCTGTGCAGTTTCCCCTTCATCCTGTGTTGAACTGGCCCTTGGTGCGTCTTCCCCTTGCCCCCATGTCCCGTCCTGAGCTGCAGAGTTAGACAGTTAAGAAGTCCTTTTCCCAGGCTCCCTGGAGTCGGAGAACCGACAGGGATCGGGTCTCCCCACTCAGGTGCACTGCCGTGGTGTCTGCAAGGTGGACAGGAGGCCCTGGTCATGTCCCTCGGCTGTGTCTGGCCTTTGTTGGGGGCAGGCAGAGTGTGCGAGCCTAGGCACCTTTCCCAGTGCCCCTTCACAGGGGAGCCAGGCACAGTGGCACACACCCATGCCTTCCCTGGGGGCCTGCCTGTGGACGCTGGGAGATGCAGGGTGTGGACAGCAGAACCCAGCGTGGCAGCCTGAGGGAGCCCCTGTCTGGCCCCCCACGCCTGAGCTTGGCCTGACCCACAGAATATGGCACAGGCAGCGGGTGCTCCTCTCTTGACTTGGCTCCCTCACACCCCACACGGCAAAAGTAGGGGGAGAGGCACTCCTGTTGAGAGCCACAGCCAAGTCGGGATGGCGCCTGGCATTTTGCCAGGAGTGGTTGGGAGGTGACGCCAGCGAGCCATTGGGATGATGGTGATTAAGTTAAGCTGTGTATAATTATTGGGATGGTGGCTGATTGCTGTAACTGGATGATGCTGGATTGGGGCAAGCTGTGTATTCAGTTGTGTATGTGGACCTCTGTTGTCCGGCAGTGGGGCAGCTCCTGCTACCTCGGGTGCCCGCTACTTTTGAGTTCTCGTGGAGTTCCCGTTGAGTTCCCATTTGTTCTTGCGGAGTTTCCGTGGAGTTCCGGTGGAGTTCCCATTGGGTTCAGGCAATAAAGTAGTTCCTGTTTGAACCTACAAGTGGCTCGTGACCCCGGTTATTTGTGCCCAGCCAGACTGCAGCACACTCCAGCGATCTTTGATATCCCCTGAGACAGCACTGGGGAGAACGGTTCTCTTGCTGGCTGCTCCGGTCCAAATGTTTGCATTCTCCCAAAATTCATGTGTTGAAATCCTAACTCCCAACAAGATGGTGTTGGGATGTGAGGCCTCTGGGAGGTGACTGGATCATAAGGGTGGAGAATTATTTCTTAAAAAAGAGGAAGGTCCCTCCCCCCTTTCGTCACCTGAGGACACAGGGAGGTGGCACCGTCTATGAACCAGGGAGCAGGCCTCACCAGATGCCCAATCTGCCAGTGTCAATCACAGACTTGCAGTCTCTGGAACTTAAGAGATTGAGAAGACCCTGTTGATCCTTCGCCTCCCAGTTTGTGGAGGTCTGCTATAGCAGCCCAGATAGGCTGCCCTTGAAGAGGTCCACTGACAGCTTGTGAGAGGAAGGAAATACGGGCCCCCAGGAGCTGAGCGCAGCCCCTGGCCAAAACCCGGGGAGGCAGAGACATTGATGTTACAACCACAAGCAACTGAACTCCGCCAACAGCTCCAGGAGCCTTGTGAAGGCCCCCAACTTCCAGAAAGGAAAGTAGCCCCAACCAGCACACGGGTTTCAGACTTTCGAGCCCAAGTCGAGGACCCAGCTAAGCCAGGCCCAAATCCTTGGCCCACCTTCCAGAATCGGGCAGTGCTGTGGTGTCCTGGGAATTGTCCCTGGAGGCCCAGCTCAAGCCCAAGCCTCCAGGCTCCCAGCCAGCTCCCCGTGATGAAGCCGGGTGCTCACAATAGTAGAGTGTGTCTCTTTCCTGGGAACCCTGGTTATACAGGCATGTCACCTCTGCGCTGCAGTTGCCTCAGTTCTACCAGCCTATGCTTAAAACTCCCACCGAGCTGACAAAGAGATAAGAGAGGTCCCTAATGGCCTGTAGATACCGCGCTTCATCAGATCTGGGTCCATCGTGTGAAGGGTGTTCTCTGCGCCCAGATGACTCTCACCTTTCCCCCCGCCCGATATACTGTTTTAGTTGTAGATGGACACGATACCTTTATCTTGTCTATTTGTGTAGTACTGAGGATCAGACCCAGATCCAGCCTCATACCTGCTCGGCAAGCGCTTGACCCCTGAGCCCCAGCTCCAGCCCTGCTCCTCACCTTTGAGTTTCTCCTAAAAGCCAGCTGCTATCGCTGTTCTTCTATTGTGTGGCTTTATTTTCGGTCTGAATCAAACTATCAGACGCACAGTCGACCTGCACAGATGCAGACTCGTTAGGTGAATGGCAGCATTTCATCTGTGCCAGGAGATAACGTGGAAGAATGCACCAAAACGGAATTTGAATCCATTCTTTAAAGAGATGCGGACTGATTTCTCCCAGCATATCATCTGTTCATGTTGGCTCGGCATAATGAGCCTATGCTGATGGAGAGGGGAGGCGGCTGTGCCCTTCAGTCCTCTTTGTGACCACAAAGTTGTAAATGGCATCTGGGTTGAATGGAGACCATGACCTTGTGAGAGCCTTGGGAAATGTTATTGGCAGACACCTTGGGAGTACGGAATTGAATGAATCACAACCAGCTCATGAGAAGAAGCTTCTGGAAGTCCACATGAGCGAGGCCCTTTTCCACTTCACATCTTTAATAATGCTGCCCCAGGTCATTCTTCACCACTACCACCAGCACCATGGCCATAATAACCCAAATCCCATAATAAGCACTGATAACATTAACAGAATTGATGGGAGACAAATACCACTATTGTGACCTTTGTCCCCAGTTCAGGGATATGTGACTTGGGGACCTGGAGCTCTGAGCTCATGATCCCTTCCTGAATACAAGAGGACTTCTCTGCTGTTAGCTTCAAAAGGCCTTCTCCAGCCACAGCCACACGGAACCTCAGCCCGGGGACGTGGCTTGGCACCTGAAGGACCTCCCTGGAGGCCTCAACAGGTTTGGCAAAGAACGAGCAGATGTGGAGACCACAGCAGAACAGGAGGGTTAAGAAGGACCCAGTTTGGGCTGGGGATGCAGCTCAGTGGTAGAGCACCTGCTTAGCATGGGCAAAGCCCCGGGTTCCATCCCCAGCACTGAGGCCACCACATGCCGTTTCCTAGCAGGTCTGCACGCACAGTGATCCAAACGGATCTGCTTGGTGCTCTGAACCTCCCCAAGCAGCAGGTGGAACACTGACAGGCTGTCTGGAAATGAGGCCCCCATGCCTGCCTTACTGTAACCAGCCCAGGTCTCAGGCATGCCGGTGACAGTTTGTGACGCAGTGTCCCCATGCACAGAGTGACAGGAAGCTGGGCTCCCTGATACCCGGACAGCCCGCATCACCCTCTCCCATCCCGGGGTCTGGGCTTCCTCCACCATTCCTCACCCCTCCCTTCTCTCTCCACCTCTGGACTGAGCTGTACCCAGCTGAGGGACAAGGGCACAGATACCGTGGGTCAGCTGCCCGCTCCGGCTCCCTAAGCACTTGGCACATTCGTGTTGGTGCAAATCTTTCTCTATTCTGCTGCACAAGTAATGCTGGACTGCTCCACTTTGGGGAGGACCATCAAATGGCATTTCACCTCAAGCTACTGGAGCCCAAAAGGCTATGAAGGAACCCCAGGTGCCAGCAGTGAGTGGGTGTCGGTTGGGTCACGTGCCCAGACCTACTTCCCTCAATTTGAGAAACATGCTTCACCTACTTTCATCAAGGGCTCAAAGAGATCTGTCAGCTTCCAGCAGATCCTTCCAGCACCTTCCACTGGGCCAGGGATGGACATGTGACAGGAGTGACCCAGTCAGAGCCCTCCCCCAGTTTCCACTTACACCCTGGGCCAACCTTGGGCCCTCTCCACTGTGGTACCAGGAACTGCCATATCTGCCCCCTCTTGGAGACAGAGAGAAGGTCTCTTACTTCCCAGCCCAAACCCCCTGGTGACCGGCCCCAGAGCCTGGCCTACTGATTCCATCCAACTCTGCCTCCAGTCATGTGAGCCAAAAACCATTCATTTTCTTCATAATTCAAGCTGAAGACACCTTGAGCAGAGTGCTGATGGACACACTCACAGAAGCGTGTACAGGCCACACTTTGAAGTAAGTCCTGAGCTGGCAGACCAATCAGGCCATTGCCGTAGTCCCCACTGAAATCCTATGACTAATTCTGCCATAGTAAATATGTTCCCCACGGTGATTTTCCTTAAAGCTATTTTCCTAATCAAAACAGACAGGAAGTGAAGTCTTTTTTGCCAAGGACATGAAAACCTGAAATGTAAACCAGAGGTCAGATGCTTTCCCCAAAGCATCAAACAGCGAGACAGAGTAAGGACTTGGGAGTGGTGAGGTGGACCTTTGACTTCATGTAAAGGAAGACTCTAAACAACATGTATTCTGCAAATACAGAATTCTACATTTATCTTGAATCAGTAACAATGGGGGACATATTAGCCCCTCCCCCCATTGGGGGGAATGAGATGACTACATTAAGCTAGAAGAAATATGTCAGCACTGAGCTGGCCCTAGGAAAATTGGTGTAAATTTGCCTGGTTAAAAATATAGCATTCTTCCTAGAATTTTGTGAGCTAAAAATGGTGTTCAGCTGATTAATTTTAAGGATTAAACCCAAATGTAAGAAGAGCCAAGCAACTTTTTGTAGTTGATTGGAATTCAAAAATTTGAGCAAGATGTTTGGATATATAATTATAGGACTACACTGAAGCTCCAACTTGATCTTCTTTTTTTCTGTTTGAAATATAAATTTCCATTTGTAAAGGATGGGTGGACCGGTTCTTTCTGTAATAATCTTAGCCTTGGGATTGATTTTCTTTAGCATGAACTCAGACATCTACTCATTTAAGCTTCAAAGTCATCTCGGTTCCTTCATTCCTCCATTTATTCACCAAATGTGCACTGAGGGGCCATTGTGTGGGGAAGAGCGGCCCAGGAGGAGGAGGTGATGCCAAGAAGACGGGCATGGAGACTCTTCTCCAGGGTCTGCTGCAATCCTGGGGAGACAGGGCTAAGGAGGCCTGGGGCAAAGGCAGTGCATGTGCTCAGGGGGCCAGAGAGAGCGCCCCCACCTCCACTGGGAGAATTAAGGGGCTCCCTGAATTAAGGGAAGGCCTTGAAAATAGAAATTTAAAATGCAGAGACAAGAGGAAGATGCTCGGGCACTGGAGATTCTGATTATTTTTCAAGAGTGACCTGAGGCCAAAACCACAAGTAGTTGGGAGTCTAAGTAGGCAGAACAGGACCCTAGATCTGCACCCCGTAATTTCAAGAGAAATTAACCCAGAGATGTTCCAACCACAGAAGGACAAGGGTGAGATCCTACCCTGACCAGGGCGGTGGAGGAAGGGCTAGGTCACGTTGCCGCAGGCCCCCTTGCCCACAGGAACGTCCACAAGCAGCAATCACACTGTGTGCAGGGCTGACATACCAGAGCACCACACACAGGTGAGACCTGTGCTCTCACAGTTCTGCAGGCTGGGAGTCTGACATCAGGGACTAGCAGGCCCCGCACCCTCTAAATCTGCACAGGAGGGTCCTTCCTGCCCCTCCACCCGTGGCTCCAGCCATTCCCAGCTTGTGATCCCTCGTGCCAATCTCTGTCTTCCTCGCTGCCGGGCCTCTCCTGTGTGCCTGTGTCACATGATGTTCCCCTCTGTGTCTGTCCCTGCTCTTCTCATTAGGAAGCCAGTCATATGTGATTAGGGCCCACCCCAGTCACCATCTAAGTAATTGCATCTGCAAGGACCCATCTCCAAGTTAGGTCACATTCTGAGGTACTGGGAAGTCAGGATTTTGACACATGTTTGGGGGGGACACAATTCCATCCAGAACACCATTCTAGCAGAAGTGGAAGAGTTGTCCAGTGCAGGAAATGGACTGGACCTGAAGAAAAGACAGAAGGTGCTAATAGATAGTCTACCAGAAAAGTCTAGGCATGTCCTCACCTGACTGCAATCCTGCTCATCAACAGATTATTCCACAAATGACAAGCCTCCAGTGATCCTTTTGGTGCCTCGTTCCTAAATATGAGAAGCCAATCAACTAATCCAATAAAATCCTTAAATCCCTAAACAAGAGAAGAAGGAAAAGCAAGAAAAGAAGGGAGGGAAGAAGGGAGAGAAGAACTCAGAGGAAACGCAAGGCGGGAGAATCGAGGGACACTCACCAGGGACCCAGGAAGGTAGTGCGTACAGGAACAAGAGAAGGGACTTTAACAAGAATGAGAAATTTTACATATTAACACGCCACAGCAAAACGTGAAAGCAATAGAAGTTTATGCAAGATTTACTAAAACAAAAAAAAAAATCCCTAAGAAAGAATAGTAAGAAGTCAAAGAGAAATAATAAAGCAGGAAACAGAGGAAACTGCATCAGGAGATGAGCACCTGAGAACCAGGAGCGACAGAGAGGAGAACAGAAAACACACCACAGAAATCACAGGAAATAATATGAAGAGAAATACCAGGACTTGAGAGGAGGGCGTGAGTTTACAACCAAACAGCGGAACGCTGAGAGGAGAACCCCCAACAGGACACACCACTGTGGCACGTCACAACACTGAGAGCAAGAGAGGACCCTGAAATTCTACTGAATGTTTACAAGAAAGACAAACAATCTTGGGTATGAGGAATAGGCTGATCCAGAGTGACTCCATAGTGTGTGGAACAGCAGTCCTCAGGCTGCGCCTGCCCTGGTGACTCCATGGTGTGTAGGATAGCAGTCCTCAGGCTGTGCCTGCCCTGGTGACTCCATGGTGTGTGGAACAGCGGTCCTCAGGCTGCACCTGCCCTGGTGACTCCATGGTATGTAGAACAGCAGTCCTCAGGCTGCGCCTGCCCTGGTGACTCCACGGTGTGTAGAACAGCGGTCCTCAGGCTGCACCTGCCCTGGTGACTCCACTGTGTGTGGAACAGCGGTCCTCAGGCTGCACCTGCCCTGGTGACTCCATGGTGTGTGGAACAGCAGTCCTCAGGCTATGCCTGCCCTGGTGACTCCATGGTGTATAGGATAGCAGTCCTCAGGCTGCACCTGCCCTGGTGACTCCATGGCGTGTGGAACAGCAGTCCTCAGGCTGTGCCTAATTCTGAGCTCCTCCATCTCATAAAGCAATAGTTTGCCATGAGCTACTTCGAGTCCAGGTGCTGAGGTAGATGACAGCACACCTTGTTTGTACAAGTGAACAACCACCCTCTGCCCCACACCACCATAGGCATGAATTGGTAATTAACTTCTATGTACCAACTTTTCAAACTAAATCAAGGAGCACCTGGTCAACCACATTGGGAACTCCCAACACTGGAGCTCACCAACCTCACCAGTTCCAACCTCCTCACTAGAGACCCATAAAAAGAAGAGCCCCAAAAACAGGACACAGCGACCCTCTTACCCCGTCATCTGGACCCTCATCACGAGCCTTGCCCAGGAAAATCAGCACAGCAATAGCCCTCCCGCTCCCTGTCCTTCTGGGCTTCCACAGAGTGTGGTCTCTCCTGATCCTGAAGACCTCACGTGGCCCGTTACAAGCTGACACCTGAGCTGACACTGAAACTAGTGTCCATCTGGACCTCCTGCCTTGGCAACTCTGCAGAACTGATGGGTTAAAACGCCATCTGACCGCCTGCG
Source organism: Marmota marmota marmota (assembly GCF_001458135.2). Taxonomy (NCBI): domain Eukaryota; kingdom Metazoa; phylum Chordata; class Mammalia; order Rodentia; family Sciuridae; genus Marmota; species Marmota marmota. The sequence continues at coordinate 50,960,758 of NW_026000005.1, forward strand.
GTGGCACTGACTCTGCCTTCGTCTCTCTCTGCCTGTGCTCTTGGTCAGCATCCTGTGGCCCTGCGGCCACTTTAAATTCCCCTTAGTTTTTCTGTGGCCTCTTAACATACCATTGTGTGCAGGACGATGTGCTACTTGAGTGTTATGGATATTAGAAATTAAGACTGGAATAAAAAATCTTGTGTTTGCCGGGTTTATGGCTCTCAGATGCCCCATGAGTACTCAGTGAGTTGTAGCTGCTGAAGTGGCTCAGCCTGTCCATTTATCGTCACTTGATAAATTCTGACATTGTGGAAGGGCACAAAGGGTGTGGCCTCCCTCACTGGCACCCCTCATTCATGGCAGGGGCACATACAGGATAAGAAGTCAGAAAGCCTAGGAGCCAGAGGCAGCACCAAAGGCAAGGAGATGCCCGGACAGTGCCTCCGAGAGCCTGGTGATATCCCCAACTGGACGTGGAGGTGCGATGAAGACACTGTTGGTGAGGGGCCCAGAGAGTTCCTAGCCGTCACATTCCAGGAGTACACTAAAGGATGCATCCCACCAAACTGAGGGAGAAACCAGGGAGGAGGAAGCCACTCCAGGAGCTGGGCTCCACAGGAAGTGCAGAAAGACACTTCCAGGCAGATGGTAAGACCACAGCACCTTCAGGAACGTCAAGATCAAGGTCAAAGTCCAGGTCAGCAGGCCAGGGCCAGAACAAGAGGGCAGGGTTTCCAAAGGGAGGCTGGGGAGTTCAGGAAACAGGTTAGAGCTGTGCTTGACAATGAGGGAAAGGAGTCTGGGGATCATGCAGAGCAGGGACGCAAGGCCAAGCCCAGGAGGGGTCCTTGTTCACACTCACGGTGGTGAACACAGAAGGTTATTTAACCAAAACCCGTGGCTCGGTTATGAGGGAGAGGGAGGGGCTGGCCTAAGTCAGAAGCCCTCATGTCCACAGAAGGATGTCAGAACACGCTCATAACAGAGGCAGAATGGAAGAGGCGCGCATTCCATGAGAGAGATGGAGGCCAAAAACTCAGAAGGAGCTAGAAGCCTGGAAGTGGCCTGGGAAGGCGGGCGGAATTGCTGGATGTGGGTTTACATGTATGAAACAGAGTATCCCTTTCTGAAAAGGGAGAAAGCCAAACTCACTAAAATCAAATAATGTAGCTCCTGGTTTCTCTGTTCATTTTCAATTTTCTGAAGATGATTAAAGGGTGGAAATTGAAAAGGGGTTCCAGTGACAGCACCAAGTTTATCTGTCCCAAAGTCCTACTTTCACTTTGGAGAAATAGATTTTTTTTTTTTTTTTGGCTTAAAATTTTTCAGGCATCAATTTGTATATGCATGCCTGCTCCATTTTTATCCTTTGAGGGAGAAAAGAAAAGCCCGGCATGTTCTCCAAATCCACAGCACCCTTCAAAGCCGCCACAGAGGGTGACAGTGTGGGTGGCCAGGCAGAGTCCCTGTCTGGCTGTGGGTCCCCAGGGCTTGCCGTGAGGGAGCCTGCTGCGGGGAGAGCCCTCATGGAAAACGCTTTCTTCTTTATTCCACAGCTGAGTCTCTCACCGTGGGAACACACAGACTGTGTTTTGCCAAATGGATTTCACAAACAGGTAGGTGAGCCTGGCCCTCGGTGACTTGCGCAGGCCGGGGGGTGGCATGGGGTGCTGCACAGCATACACGCGGGTGTTCACCACAGACACCCGTCATACCTCAGGGTGGCCTGTGCCACGCCAGAACGCCTTCAGAGCTGTTTCAACCATTCTGAGACAGGGGCCTTAATGAAGGAAGGGTTCCAGAAACTTCTAAATATCACAGTAAATACCTGCTTGATCAGTTCTAAATGAACTGCCATTTTATGTTCTCTGGAATTTTTTCTGTTTAGAATAGTCCAAAAGATCGTTTCAAGAGTTGCTCCAAAATGTTCTCTGTTTTTTCAATGAAACCCACTGCAGCTTTGGTGTCTTCAAATACTGGAGCTGACACCCATCAAACAGCCCCAAAGAAGGCGTCGTGTGCTGGTCTCAGGAACACCTCCATCCTGTGGATCTCTAACCCTGCACAAACCGCAGAGAGCAGGAGGGGCCCTGCTGACGGGAGGCGTGTCCAGGGCAGCGGTGCCCCCACGGCTCTCTGCAGCGTGCAGCTCTCCCGGCTCGCCCACTGACAGGAGAGAGCCTCCGTGCTGGAGCTGCCCTGTGGTCCCTGCGGGTCCTTCTCTTCCTAGGAGATGTGCACACCCTCCAACCGACACTGACAGATTTGAGTCCCAGCCCCATCCTGCCTGAGACCACAGAGCCTGACCAGGACCAGGAAGGACAGCTGGAAGGGAGGCACCGCCCACTCAGAACCAGCGCGTTCAGGACAGGGGCTCTTCCCAGGCAGTGCATGTGGGGGGTCCAGCTGCCCCGACGACCCACGACCACTTGCCTGCAGCAGGAGGAGGAAGTGGATGCTCCAGGGTCAGAGCTGTGGGATTCAGGGGTGGCTTGTGGTCACGCAGGGCTGGGTCTGAAGCAGTTGTGCGAGATCATCCCTAACACAGGGGCTTCTGCACCACATCTGTCTTTTCCTAAACTGTCTATTTTTTGTGCTTCTCTGGGTCAAATCTTACTCTTATATCTGCACCCCAGAGTCTGAATTAAAATTTTTGAAAATTATAGCAAAAAATACAATAAAAATCCATACTGATAAAATGAGTCTACACTGCTGACACGGACGCCTACCAGTGCCGAGTGCTGCTCCCCCAGGTTGAAGTCTGAACATAGAGAAGCACGGCGAGGCAGGCATATAGAGCAGGGTTTATTTAAAAAGGGGTGACATAGGCTTCTCCCAGGAGGGAGGAGGGGGCCAGAGCTGGTGTCCTGGTGTCCCCAGAAGCAAGGTGTTCTGCCTTTTTTTTGTTTTGTTTTTAATAACTTTATTTATTTACTTACTTTATGTAGGATCAGACCCAGTGCCTCACACATGATAGGCAGGCGCTCTCCCACCGAGACTCTGCCCTTTCTATGTGTCCTGGCTTCCTTTGTTCTCCTCCTCTTCCCCTTACCTGCGCACGTGACTAGGGCCCAGGACTAGCCCCAGGAGTGCTGGTGGGACAGTTGGACGGTGGGGCGGTGTGATGGCCCAAAGGTGGGACGCAGGTGGGCTGAAGGGGCAAGGGCAGGATGGGGCAGCCCAGGACACCTTAGTTAACCACCTTCTGGCTCCCTGTAGGGAGGGGCAGTTCCTGGGACAGGTCACCTTGGCAACAGGCTGGAGCAGGTTCTTGATCAGGGAGGAGGAAGGGCTCTGAAGGAACTCACATTTCAGTCCCTCAGGGGACAGTCCCCAACATCCCAGACTCAAAATTGGCCTCCTTGATCCACCTGACTGGATCTACCTGTCTACACTGACTGCCTGTCTCATTCTGGCTTCACTGCTATCTAATGTATCTCCTGCCTCTACTTGATAATAATTTTTTAAAGAATCTTAATATTACAGTACGGTGCTGGTTCTTTATTTGTCATTTTAAAAATATATATGTGTTGGGCTGGGGTTGTGACTCAGAGGTAGAGCGCTCGTCTGGCATGCGTGAGGCACTGGGGTCAATCCTCAGCACCACATAAAAATTAAAAAATAAAGAAATTGTGTCTATCTTTAACTAGAAAATTATATATATATATATATATATATATATATATATATATATATGGCCAAGAAAAGGTGTAATGAAGAAATCTTCTGAAGCTGTTGATAAAATTAAAGAGGTTCAAAGTAGGAGAAGGTCAGAGAATTCAAAAGTCACAGCCACCCATGTGGAAAGGGAGGGGCGCAGGCCCAGAGCCTCCCCTCTGAGGAGGCCAGGCCAGGCCACAGCTAGCCAGGCCACGCTGCCTGCAGGGATGGAACGTCGGGAGGAGCTTCAAGGGTCCCCAGAGTCAGGCCAGTCAAGGGACCACCGCATTGCCACCACCACTTGTCAAACATCCACAGAGCAGTTCCGAGGGGGCCGAGACTCAGCTGTTAAAGACCGACTGGACTCGTGTCTGGGCAGCCTCAAGGCCAGTCCCCCCACTTGATCTTGGAGATGCCAGTGAGGTTGGGCCAACCAGCCCCTCCCTCCAGCCCTGTCACTAGGCTCAGGTGACATTGCTACTTAGGCTGTTGCAGAGCCAATACCACAGCACAATGGTCCTTCCCAGCCGGGACAGGCTGGTTTCTGTTCATCCCCTAGACATGAGGTCCTTCCTTCACTTCTCCAAGGTGCCGCCAGCCCAGGCCCTAAAGCGTCTGTGACTGGGAGTCTCCTACCTGCTTCGAGCTGCTCGGCCAGTGGAGAGACAGCAGGCCTGCCCAGCTTCCAGTTGCTTCTGGGTTGGCCTTGGCTCTGGTGTTCCTCACTACCAGCCGTGCCACCCGCTGCCCAGGGGCCTCCTCGCCTCATCCTCCCGTTCCCAGTCTCTGTGTCACTGTGGAGAGGCCTGGTCTCTGGAAAGTGGGCCCCCAGGTCAGGAAGCCTCATTGGCTGTAGGCTCTGAGCACCCTGGGTTGGGGATAGCCTGTCACCCCCATCAAGCAACAACGGCCAGCAGCGTGGGCCAGCCCAGTGCTGCACCACCTCCTGCTTGGCCTCACCCAACCGGGAGAACTGCACGAGAGCCTGCCCTCCCCGCCTTCTGCAGTGAGGAGCCCGAGCTCCAGCAGGGAGCAGCTGGCCCTTCTTCACCTTCTAACAGTGGTGAAGCTGAGATGTGCCCACAGGAGGCCCAGCCCTGCACACCGTCCCCCAGAGGGGACAGGAAGAGAGATTGGCCTGGACAGAGGCCAGCCCTGAGGTGCTCGGCACAGGCAGAGCCACAGCTCCAGGCTGGCCTCCCCATCCCTCCTGCATGCTGAACCTTCTAACACCCCCCATGCACACACACACACACACACACACTCCTCTTAACACTATCACACTGGCTGACAAGAACGGGAAGAAACTCAAGTTCCTCGTTCCTACCATGAGCCAAGGTGCTGCCAACCAAAACCATTTCCCTCAACTCAGCTGGACATTGTTGGGTGACAGGGGAGGCACACTTGGCCAGATCTGTTTGAAGGACTGCCGTGGGCCTCTGCTGCCCAGGGTCAGTCTGAACCATGGTGCATTGGGAGGAGAGCCTCCAGCCACACCAGCCCGTGTGCCTCCACAAACCTGGAGGACTTGGTCATCGAGGCAAGAAAACATCAGGACTCTCCAGGCCACAAGAAGATGTGGTTGCAGAGCCACATGGAGCCTCAGCCCCAAATCCCAGCCCCGCGAGCCCTGGCGTCCAAGGCCTCACTGTCCTGTGGTTCTCCCCGAGGGCTGCTCCGTCCTCTCACCTCACCACCATTTTCAGCCTCGAGGTGTGGACAGCCTTCTCCTCTCTAGACCTCTGTCAGAAGGCCCCGACAGGGAGACCTGCCTCTCACAGAGCAAACCCACCTCGGGTGTTCCCTCGTGTCACCCACACCGTCTCAGGGACTCTGAGTCACAACCCTGCCACGCTCGCTGGCTGCAGCCCTCGGCTTACATCTGATCAGAACCTCTGGAGCTCCTCTGCAGGCCCGCAGAGAGCCACCAGGGTCACGAGCCTCGAGAGAATGAGCATGTGTGTGATTCAGGCTTGATGTGCAAAAGTTAAAGGCAGAGTAAGCACAGGGTTGGCAGCAAAATTTTCTTCCCCACTAGTCCCAAAAGCATGTTGTCCCCAGCTTAGTGGAAACTTCCAGCACAGGACGTTGAGTATCCCTGCTAGACTCTGGGGCGCTGATGCCCTAATCCACCCCCATCGCAGGACGGAGGCGCCCAACCCAAGCAAGCCTGCCCCTGGCACCACCGCAGCCTGTCGCCCCATTGCTCTCCCGCCCGGCCCTGGCTCCCCACTCTGTCTCCACAGCATCCGACTTCCTTAGTGCTTCCTCCACAGCCAGCCCGCACTTATCCCCCAGGCTTGAGAAGACCAGGATATCAGAAACCTGGACCCGCATCAAGAAGGAAGACTGACTTCATGGCAGAAATTGACGAGCTGATTCCAAAACCCATAAGAATTTACAAGGGACCCAGATATCTTGAAAAAGTAGAACAAGCTCTTCCTGGTTTCCAAACTTACAGTAATCAGTAGCCGTCGAGGCCGTGAGGGGCTGGCCTTCTAAGGGACACTTGGATTAATGGACTCCAACGGGGTCTAGGAAAAAAACCTTACATTTGTGTTTGGCAAGGGTTCCAAACCATTCCAAGATGAAAGATGTCTTTCCAATCAATATTGCCGAGACAACTAGACATCCAAAGGCAAACGGAAGCCAAATAGAAATAAACTCAAAATGGACCAAAGACCTAAGTGTAAAGGTTAAAACTATGAGATGCTGAGGGAAAAAATAAGGGGTGATCGTCACAACCTTAGATGAGACAACTGAAGAAAAAAATAGATAAACTGAATTTCATCAAATTTAAAAATCGTGTTTCACAAGCCATTTTCATAAAAGTGAGGAGACACACATAACAGGAGAAAATATTTGCAAATCATAGATCTGATAAAGGATTTGTAGCTGGAATATACAACAAGCTTTTACAGTTCAACAATAAAAAGATAACCTGACTTAAGAACATGGGAGGAGTGCCAGAAGATATGCAGATGGCCAATAAGTGCATGAGCAGACCCTGAGCATCACCAGCCACAGGGAAAGGCACATCAAAGCCACAGGGACACCACGGAACCTCCACTGGGAAAACTCGCACGGCGAGTACTGGCGGGAAGAAGAGAGCTAAAACCCTCACACTCTGCTGGGGGAACAGGAAGCAGCACTGTACCTCTCCCAACAGTGAGTTCCTCCCAAGGTCAAACAGAGACCTACTGAGCGCCTCAGCCTTTCCTAGGTAGATACATTCCCAAGAGGATTGAGAATACGTGTTCACACAAAGGTTTCCACGCACATGTTCATAGAGGTATTATTAACAGATAGCCCAAGAGTGGGAACAGCCGACGCCCGTCGAGCCCTGAGGAGGCACGGGGCACGTGATGGCTGCGCAGAGGGTCACAGGGCAGTGACACGGAACAGCACCATGAACCCCGAAAACACCACGTACAGTGAGTGCTCGCTACACACATGGCTGAGAAGGCCACTCGACAGAGGCAGAAAGACTAGTGACGGCTCGGAGCTGGGGCAGGGGGGTGGGAGAACGAGGTGGGACGGACGGGAAGGGAGGAGAGAGAAGGTGACAAAGTGACGCAGATCTTGTCTATCCACCAGACAGCAGAGAAGCACAGGGCAGGTGCAAGGCAGGGGCTGTCCCTGGCCTGAGGAGGGGACTGGATCGTACACACAGCTCTTCAGAGACTAGCCGTGGGACTTTGGGTTGGTTACTCCATCTGAGGCCCAATTTTCTCTACAATGAAATAACACCCCATCTTTCTGGACTCAGGTTGTCACAGAGATTGGTTCAAAGGCGTAAGCAGAAGAGTTCTGGAGGCTACAGAACGTTCAAGCAGGTGCCACACGTAGGAAGCCTTGGAATTTCTCCTAGTCCTGCCTTCTTTGCCTGGAACTCTCTACACATCACCTCCCTGGTGTCCTGGACAGAGCAGACCCTCCACCAGCCAGCAGGTCTGGGCTCTATGCTCATGCGTGACCCCCTCTGTGCACTGTGGGGAGACTCTGAGCCCCTCGTGGACAGGACAGTAGCTCCCGCAACCTTGTGCAGAACAGGGGAGGGGACGCTGAGGTGGGGAGGGGACACTGAGGGGGAATGTCAGGGACAGACAGAGCCGGCTCCTGGAGGCTACAGACAGGAATGTGGGCTCTCTGCAGTGACTGCGTGGGACAGGGAGTCCATCCACAGGTGGGTGAGGACAAGTCCGAGTAGATGACACAGCACTGAGTAACTGCCCGGGAAGCAAGCCGAGGAGGGCCAGGTTCCGTCCCACCCGGCCACCACAGCCAGACAGGAGGGGCAGGAGGGCAGGGTGGAGACAGGCAGGCATGGTGAAGTGAGCACTCGGAGGAACTGGCACAGATGCACCTTGTTCCAACTGCTCCCGCAGCCCCGCCTCCAGCCGCGAGGTGAATGATGGCCACGGGAGAGGCGCCAGCAAGGGCGGCCACTGAGTCAGGATTTATAAGCAACGGTGAAGTTCTTTTTCCACTGGCCACAGTCATGAATGGCCACGACGCTGTAAACAGTGACCGTAACCATGAGCGAGCGTCCCCACCTCAACGTCTCCTCGGCACCCCTCTCCCGCCCTGGGCAGGCACCCCCCTGACTTCTCACCTGCAGTTCCCACCCCCAGGAAGCAAACAGGATCACCTGGAAAGACACACAGACATGCAGTGCACCTGCCAGACACCCCTGTCTGTAGCCTGTCTCCCGGACAGACTGAGGAGGAGCAGGTAGGGAGCCTGGTCCCCCTGCAGGACTTCTGGGCAGCAGCATGGCTGGGGGCCTGACGGCAGCTTGGCTTCCTTCATTCATCACTCACTTGCTCAGACACCTGAGTCCTCCCTGAGGGCACCGCGTGGGGACTTGCAGGGCAAAGGATACAAATCTGCACAACTGCACGTGGTCCTCGGTGTGGAAGAGGGGCTTTTGGAGCCTCAGGATCCCTTGCCCCCTTTATCACCTTCAAAGTCCCAAGGAGTACCCTCACAGAAACATGCCTGTAATCGTGCCCGCCCATGCCTACCTGTCAAGAGTCGGCAACACAGAACAAAACCCAGAAGCCTCCCCTGGGAGGGCTGCCTAGGCTAGGCTCAGAGCTGTTGGGACAGGTCATAGCTCTGCACTGTGGTTACCACACCACTGGGCCACCCCAGACCTTGGGGTCCATTTCAGGTCAGGAGAGCCCATCTCCAAGCTGCCGCGGGTGCTAGTGGTAAAGGCTCACATCTGCAGCCTCCCCTTGGGGGATGCTCCATAGCAATAAGAGCCACCTCCCCAGAAGAGCCAGGAAGTTATGTCCCCTGCAGAGGGGAGGCCCAAGGCAAAGGCTGGCAGAGGCAGAGGGCAGAGCGCTACAAGGCTCTGAGCCACGTGCAAGCCCTCGTGGCTGCTCTCCCCCTGAACCCCTGGCCGCCGTCCTGGTCCTGCCCTTTCCTTGCCTGCGGCCCTCACTCCCTTACCAATGTCTCCCAGGGCACAGGTGGCCCGGCATCAAAGTGCCTGAAGATGCAAGTGATCACAGTGGTCATCCCTGAGCTGCTATCAGACATGCAGTCCCCACCCACTCATCCTTCCCGAGGCCACTGTGGTCAGACCGCGCCGAGCCCCTACTCTCTTACCTTAGGGGCAGGAGTGCAGGTTCACTGTGGGGTGCCTTCTCCAGCATCTGGGGCTGAAGGGTCCCAGTAGGAAGAACAGCGGAAGAACTGAAGGGAGCCCGCAAAATTCAAGGGACAGCGAAGCAGCCTTTGCAAAAGGCTCTGAGCAGAGCGAGGGCCGCAAGCCCGGGCCTCCCCCTGCACCACCTGGGGACTTACCGAAACCCTGCTCCCCGCCGTCCCAGTCCACCTCCCCACCCCGATTCAGCCAGGCAGGTCCGGTGGGCCCTGAAAGGCTTCCTGGGGAGGAGACACCTAGGAGTCCTCCAAGTGGAGAGGCAGTTCTGGGGCCTCGGCAGAGGAGACTGTGTGAGTGAAGACGTGGCCCTGAGGCAGCAGGGCCCCGGAGCCATGTGGTGGGTATGGAGAACCCCACGCTCTTGGGGGCAGCTGGGACAGGAGGCTGGTGGCAGGTCCTGATTGAGACGGGACAGGTGGAAGGTGAGTGGATGCCCGCGATGGACATCTGCTACACAGCCACACTGCTAGGTTCTGGAGGGCCCTGTGAGCGGTCCCCAGCTCTCCGGGGGTCTTTCCTCTGCCTGGGATCCCCCTGCACCACCCTGGGAGATAATGAGTGAAGCCCTCCACGTAGCATGAGGCCTCTGGGACTTCACAAGTCTTCCCAAGACTCAGAGCGCCTTCTAGAAGTTTCCCTCACTGCCCTCTGTCCACCCTAACATGTCTGTGGGGTAAAATGCAGATTGACAAAGAGAGGGCTGCTTTCCTGTATGATCCTGGGGCTCACGTCCCTAGGGTCCCCAGGGCAGGTTCCGGGCTGTCACATGCCACAGAGCAGTGGGGCCCACCCTGGGGGACAGTGCTGCAGGCCTCTCTTCCCTGGCCCCCCAGATGGAGTGGCATGTGCCTCCACCTCTGGGGGATGCAACCCGGGCAGTGATGACAGCTGGGCGTCCCCAGAGGGGCGGCCCTCACGTGTGCTCCAGAGGGCTCTCCAGCTGGGAAGGAGCTGCCCGTCATGAGTTCCTGAACATTCCCTGAGCATTGACCATTAACCAGCACAGGCCAGGAGCCACGGCACAAGGGAGCCACACACGTGGCCCCAGCGCTGGTGGAACTCAGAACCAAACACAGGATGGACAAAGGCAGTGCGGCATGGAGCCTGGGGCCTTTTCTCCTACGTCCACAAGTACAATGACTGGAAGCGACCCGCACAGCAGAATCCATAGGAATGCAGAGCCACCCTTAGAAAAGGCAGGAGGCAGATGGGGCGGGGTGCAGTCCTCATGCAGGGACCTCTCTGTGCCGTCAGCCAAGGCTGCCCCTGCCAGGGTGGCTTAGTGTTAAAAGATGGAGGGACGATGTCTGCAGATTTCTAGTCACTCTCAGCCTGGCTGATCAGGCAACTGAAGATTTCCTTCCTCTATTGCTGGGACACACACAGACCCAGCTTCCCCTGGACAGCACGCTGCCCAGACCGTCCAGTCTGCCCCACCTGACAATCCTATCGGGAGAAGGTGCTTTAATGGGTAGTTCACCAAAAAGTATCCGGAAGAGCCCAGAACCGTTAGGTCTGCCCTCAGAGATGCACCTGTGGTAAAACAAACGCACTTTTTTAATATCCCAAACTGACAGGAGAATTGTAAAATATCGTAGTAAGCTCCTGTCTTCCAATTCTTCAGGATGGGGGCTTTCAGAGGTACCCCCTCAGGGCAGCTGCACTCCTGTGGCCCCCCAGGCACCTCAAACAAAGGGACTCCCTGGCTTCCCCGTGGAGGTGTGTTCCTTGCCAAGTTCTCAGTCCCCAGCTCAGGGCCAAGTGACAGAAGTAGGTAAGGAAGCTACTGTCTACAGACACGTCCAAACCAAGCTTTGTCTCAGATGCCCTGTAAGAATTCTTCCTATAAACAACTTTCAAGATGTCACCTCTCCGCTCAGAGACCCATCATGTGACATTTTGTCCAGCAGATGTCTCATCTCCCCTTATTCCAATGACTGTTTGGAAGAAGTGTGTATGTGCATAGTGAGGAATCCCAGGTCACTTTAGAAAAGAAAGTCCGCTGTGAAATGTGTCTTGATCAATTAGCCATCTAATTAGCACAGGATGTGGACATTCCGACTCCAGCTCTCAACTGTCTCCACTGGGCTGTTTCCTCCCTAAGGGACTGAGGTCGACATCTCGTAGCTTTCTGGAGCCTGGAGGAGTTCAGGGGCGCGTCTAAGGCCTGACATTCAGAGCTGGCCAGGTCCTAACTCCCTTCCCCACAGCTTGGACATCTGGCAGAGCTGGGGAGCCAAGGAGGCCCGCTCCTGCTCTCCTGGCCCCTGAGGGTCCACACGGCATCCAAGCCCAGGCAGCCGGGCTGATGGGTCACATGCTTCACGTCCCAGTCTTCGGCATCCACACTGGTGTGTGTCGGGGGCGGGGGGTGTTTATACCCATGTCTCCCAGGGCAGGTCTGGGGCTCCTCAGCTGGCCTCCCCCTCCAGAACCCTCTCCCTGCCCACGTGGCTATGGTGCGGGAAGAACTCTGAGGACCCAGAGAGAACACCCTGTTACCCTCCAGAGAACAGGCAGGATCGCCAGCACTTCAGAAGGAGCCAAAAACCTCTCTGAATTTTAAGATGTTGGAGAAAATTTCATTTGAAACAAAACACGTTTCATGGGCCTTGTAACCTCCACTGGGGAAGGGGAAGGCTCAATCCTGTCACCTGCTTGCCAGCAAGGAAGGGCCCGAGGGTCTTAGTTTCCTCCTGGCTCTGTTTCTGATCTCTCTGCTTCTCCTCACTCCCCACCCCACCCCCCAAAAATCCTGAGTTAAATTTTGTGAACTCCTTACAGTGTAAATTTATTAGAGCATTAACTAAATTATAAATGTGTCTATTCAAACAAGGGCCTGGCCAGTGAAATTTTAACCAACTACCAGATTTCCAACTGTTTTCCATTGACCCATATATTAAAATAGTAGAAGGCTTTGGTCTTATGAGATTTTTGGAAAAGTCTGAATCCAGTAGGAATGACGCTCTGGTTGTGGAATTTCCCTAGGCAACAGGCCCCAAACAGAAAACGCTAGCGCTCCTGAAGACCAAGGCAGAGCTGCCGGTGCCCCCCCACCCCTTTCCTCAGCCACTGTCTTTGCTGCTTTAGTTTTACTATTGCTTTGAGATAGTCCTGTGCATTTTATTACTATGATTTAAGTAGCACCCCAACCCCTTTGCCTAATGTCAGCATGCTGGGCCCTTCTTTGGCATAGGGCAGTGCCCTATAGAAATGCCCACCTTAGAGAAGCAAGCATCCTGCTTCATCACCAGGGTCTGGGCAGTCAAGGGACAGCCCAGGGGTCAGCTGTAGCAGGAGGTCAGAAACAATAGCAATGGTGGCCAGACAACAGGTCAACCCCATAAGACTAACCCAGGAGGGATCAAGGTCAGCATCAGGGTCCAGCCAAGGGTTCGCGAGCCTGGAGATTGTTTCGAACACCATCACCCAAAGGGAGGTGGAGACGTGTGTCCAAAAGAAGCTTCCCCGTTACCACGACACTCCACATGGCGCAGAGTGAGTTCCCCGACTGACAGCAGGGTCGCAGGCAGCCAGCTCAAGTTGGAAACATAGCATGCAGAAAGCGCGTCTAATACACCTCCCCTGCAGAAGGTCCTGGCCTAGCCACACAGCGCTCTGTGGTTGAACCCCTCGTGGTGGCAGGGCTGCCTGGGAGCTGCGCATGCAGCCACTGCCTGGCATCACAGGAGAATCAGACCACGTACTGCTAGGCTGGAGAAGACAGCGTCAGAATTCAAAGTTTGTATCACTTTCAGCGTGCGTCTGAGCGTGTGTCTCTTCATCATCATAAAGTTAAAAAAACTTAAGTCAAACTCATCAGGGACCCTCTGTGCCTACTAAATGAATATGTAGTAAGAGATGGTCCCTCCTTCGACAGTTTATTACCCCTCCTTTTAGTGTCATGGAGCATGGAAGTCCCTGGAGACCCAACATGGTGGCTGTCTCCCCTCGTCTTCATCCACAAGGCTCTGTGGAACACCACTCCACGGGAATTTAGGTGGGAAGAGGAGATTTTCCAGGAGCTTTGGGAGTGTGGTGGGCCAAACAATAGCACCCCACAAATATATGTCCATATTCTGATCCCCTCATCTCAGAATGTGACCTCACTTGGAAAAGGGGCTTTTGCAAATCTTGAGGCAAGATTACCCTGGATTACCTAGGAAGACCCTAAATGCAATAAGTATTGTCCTCATAAGAGGTCAAAGAGCCTGTGAGTGTGGTGGTGCACACCTATAATTCCAGCCACTCAGGAGGCTGAGGCGGGAGGACTGAGAGTAAGGCCAGATTCAACAATTTAGCAAGACCCTGTCTCAGATAAAAAACAAAAAGTGCTGGGAATGTGGTTCAGTGGTAAAGTGCCCAAGGATTCAATTCCCAATACCAAAAAAGAAAGAGAAAACAAAGAGTGAGAACACTGGCACTGGAAGAGCAATCATGTGGAAATGGAAGAGAGATTGGAGTGCTGTGGCTAGAGGTCCAGGAACACTGGGTCCATAAGAAGTTGAAATAGTCAGGAAGGATTCTCTCCTGGGACCTCTGAGAGGAGCACAGGCCTGCCCGTACCTTGATTTCAGACTTCTGGACCCTGAACTCTGGAGGAACTGAACTTTGCCAAGTTTGCAGTGGTTGGTTCTGACAGCCACAGGACACTCATAGAGTGGGGTACAGAGGGCCAGAGGAGGGACTTCTGGCTGGGGGTGATTTAGACCCCTGAGCCCATCCCTGGAAGCATCCCCAGAATCAAAGTTGGTGAATCAGAAAAGGGCCCCTGCACAGAGCAGTTTTTGAGGACCTAGGACCCTGGTGGACACTGTCCATGACCCAGACTGGCTTGCTGGGTCTTTGGTCATCATGGGAGTGGATGCGCAGACTGCCAGCCCCAGACGTCGTCTGCCAACTGTGCAGCCATCAGGAGCTGATCAGGGCCTCGTGGGCTGAGTCCTCACGGAGCAGACATTCAGCCAGCCCTGGGGGTGGCCCCACATCGCAGGCGGTCACCTGCCCAGATCTAGGAAGGAAGGAGCCGCTGTACTTGAACTTCAAGACCAGACAGGAACACAGTAGACCCCCTCCAAGCAGGGAGGATTCCAGGGGAATCCTAGTTTAAATTTTAAACTAAAAAGAAGAAGAAGGAGAAGGAGAAGGAGGAGAAGGAGAAGGAGAAGGGGAAGGGGAAGGGGAAGGGGAAGGGGAAGGGGAAGGGGAAGGGAAGGAGAAGAAA
>NW_026000005.1:50976082-50980542 GCF_001458135.2 Marmota marmota marmota
AAGGAGAAGAAGGAGAAGAAGGAGAAGAAGGAGAAGAAGGAGAAGAAGGAGAAGGAGAAGAAGGAGAAGAAGGAGAAGAAGGAGAAGAAGGAGAAGAAGGAGAAGAAGGAGAAGAAGGAAAAGGAGAAGAAGGAGAAGAAGGAGAAGAAGAAGAAGAAGAAGAAGGAGAAGAAGAGCTTCAGTTTTAGGCTCCTGAGCAGAAACTTTCCATTTCCATCTTCTCCCCAAAATCACCTTTTAGCAAGGAGAGCAGGGATGTAGGGACCCAGAACATACCTCCAGTGAAGCCAGGAAAGATTCTAACCAGATCACAAGATGAAGGCAGGAAGCAGGGAGAGCGAGGAAGGGGGGGTGAGAGAAGCTGGAACTGGAGGCCCTGTGGGAGGGAGGCCCAGGAGGGAGGCCCAGGAGCAGAGGGCTGGCTGCTGCAGAACCCAGGGAGGCCACAGAACTGGAGGTGCGGGGCCAAAGACCGTGGGTCCTGCACCAAGCCGGGGCTGGGGTGCCTGCCACTAGGGCATGGTTCCAAACCTGCACACGGAGCCCCCCACCAGGCTGCACACCCACCCACCCTGCGAGATGGGAGGTTTATTCCCAGGACGAAATAGACCAGAGGATCCAAAGCTGCAAGGACATGGGCAGAGAGAGACGCAAGAAAGGCCAGACTGAAGCCAGCCAGTAAGGCCTCGTGCACTGGGCAGGGAGACTCTCCAGTCCTGCCCTCTTGCCCCGAACCCCAGCAGCACCCACCCCAGCCAAGGAGGCAGGGCATGTCCCTTCTCTAGAGAGACCAACCTGCCTGGAGGAAGTGGCCTCAGAAACCAACAGCTGGGGATTCCAAGGAACACAGCAGCTGGCTTCCAGGTCACCCCTCAGTGGAACCCAAGTCAGCCACCTTTAGGGACTCTCCCGCCACCATCCTGAGGCCCCAGTTTAGATGTGTACATAATGTAAAAGTCAAAGCCCAAATCACGGGGGAGGACTGTGAACTAAAGCCAACAATGAAGACAGCACCATCAACCTTCAGAGAAACAAGAGCCAGAGCCATTTCAAAGATTTTTAAAGCAAGATATTTAATTGTAACTTGGTTGTTAAAAATACAAAAGTCTTAACATCAGCAAAAATGTAGCAAAGGGAATAGACAGTAAAGCCAACAAAATCTCCAAGAAAGAACAAAACTAAAAGGAATTGACAATGGAAAATAAAGATATCACCATCAAAGCACCAGTCGTCCCCAGAAGCCTTGAAGCCGAGAGGAGACATTAAGAAATCAATAACGCATGTCAGCTTCCTGGAATCAAAGGGCTTGAGTTAGCAAATTGAATGGGACTGAAAACAACTCAGCTACTACCTTTAGCCCGTGTCCCCTCGCCAGGCCTCCCTAATGCCCATTTTGGGAGAGGACACTCTCATGTTCCCAACCACCTCCCTCCCTCTGTTGATAATATTGACATTCTTGCCTCATGGTTTTAAAAGATTTGGTAATATTGACATCTGATGCTGTTTCCACATTGAGTAAAACTTCCAAAAGTTGAATCTGAGAGTTAGAAGCCCACAGTTAGAAGCCCACATCTCTTCTAACCTGAGATGCACCCCCACCACCCGCTCAGTGCAAGTTTGTGTCTCAGGAGGGCACTAGCTGGGAGTGCCGTCCTACTCTGAGAGCCAAGAGTCCAACTAGAAAGAAACTGCCTCTGGACACGGGCCCTTTACAACTGCACCAAGTGCCTTACCATCTGACATTCTCCAGATTCCCATGGCTCCTTCTGCTTCCCCCTGTCCTCGTCCCCCAGCCTTGCCCAGGCCTGTCCCACCAGCAGCCCCCGCGGAGGGCCTCGTGCTCCTGCTGTTGGGCACACGGTCCTGTAGAATCCAGGCAGGCTCTTTCTGGAGTCTCTCTCCTTTGAGGGAATGTCCTCCAAGCACTTCTCTGTGCACTAGAGGTCAACTTCCAGAGCCCTTCCCTGTGTGAAGTGTCTTACAGCTCGAGCAATAGCCTGTGGGTGCAGGCTGCAGGGTGCAGGGTGCAGATGGACGTCGCTTTCCCTCAGAGCTCAGGCACCCAGGGCTGCTCATGCGAAGTCTGGAGCCAGCCGAGGGGTGCTGTCTTTGCCGATGGTCTGTCTTCTCTTTGTCTCCCTGTCACTGAGCGGCCTTCCCTCCATCGCTCTGTTCTTGACTGTTGCATCCTGGGGCATGGAGGACGAGTTAGGAATAAACTGAGAAATGAGACAAGAAATGCCGTAGGGGAGACAAAGTCGTCTTCTACTGGGAGCTAAGTGGAAGGCCGGCTCACAGGGAAAACTAAATGAGGAACTCTAGAAATGCGAGAGCCCCAGGCGCCATGGGGGGACAGGCCAGAAAGGACAGCTCCATAGCCAGCAAGGCCTGACACCCAGGGTCAGTGGCCCTGGGGCCAGACAGACCTCCTGGTGTGGGAAGAAAGCAGAAAATGCTCCCCAGTGGACAGCGCCCTTCCAAGAGGAAGACAGACAGGGCTTCCCCTGCCAGTCACCTCCTCCAGTTGGCCAAGCAGAATCGTCACTGTCCCCCTGGAGGAAGAACAACAAGACGAGTAGGAGTGTCCACCGGCGGGATCCACTGAGGGGCTGCCCTGGCCGCAGTCTCTGAACCTGCTGCCGACGGCGCCACGCCCCTGCATCCACCCTCCGGCTTTTCCTCCATGTTCTCTGTTTCTGTCTTTTTGTGATATTTCTGGAAGATTTCTCTACTCATCTTCCAGCTCTTGAATTGAAGCTCTCCATATGTTTTTAATTTCACAGCACATTCTTGTAACTGTTCTAGTCTCGTAGCCCTATGTTCCTATTTCATATCTTTTTAAAAATTAACCTAAGATACTAATCTGGGTCTGGGTTTGACTTTTTTTGTTCCTCTTGCTGGTTTCATGTATGAGAAAGAGAAAGAAAGAGGAGGGGGACATCTGTGAAGCCGATGCCCCGGCGTTTGAGGGGTGACTGAGATATGTTGGCAGTGGACCCTGTGATCACTGGAATCAGAGGAAGAGGAGCCTCCGCAGCTGGCCTCCAGATTCTGAGTGGCCCCCTCTGCAGACCAATCTGGGCTCTTCCCTCCTCCTTCATAGCCCTGGTGAGACACATCTGCAAGGCCACTCAGGCAAGCTGCAAGGGTGGGCACTGGCCCGACTGCAGGGTGGTATGGCTGGCGCCGGGGCGCATGCTCCTGCGGCTTACTCATGTGCTGGCTCCTGCTCAGCTGCACCCTGGGGCTGCCACTTCCATGTGGGAAAGGACCTGTGACTTCACAGGTCGTAAAGAGATGTGAGAGGGATCACCAGCCCATGTTCTCAGACTCTCCAAGCATAGCACGGTCAGTGGTCCCCCCGCCCTTTGAGAGTGCAATATCTCTCAGGGGGGCAGGGAGGGCATTTTCAGAGGTCTCCTCTCAGTGGTTACTCTGACCCTGGCTGCACACTCCACGAATCCAGCCAAATGCTCTGACCCCCGTCCTGTACTGAACACCCACAGTATCCAATGCTCTACGTGATGACCAGTCATGTCCACCATCCTCGTGTACCCTGGCCCCTCTGTGTGTCTCAGTGATTGAATCGTCACACTAGTCATGGCTTTCCCTTCAGGGACATTCTTCTGAGTCACCACCATTCCAGTTGTTAGCATCTAGGGCCAGAGACCATGAGTAGCCCACATACCAGGTAGGTAGGATCCCCTGAGCCCAGTCCTTCAGTCCTCTGGGACGTGGAAGCACGCCAGGCCTGCAGAGATGTAGCTGGCAAAACTCCTGTGACAACAACGGGAACAGAGAAGGGGGGACACGAGGCCACCCTGCAGGTGAGAGGGAGGCAGAGGGGGAGGGGAGCCTCGCTCTGCCCGCCAATCAGGGAGCTCTGCTGCAGAAGCCGCCCCCTTCTTTCTGCCCAGGAAACACAGCTGAGGTACCCACACAGTTCCCTGCCACTGGTTGGGGCTGTGGGCGGAACACTTGGCCTCAGCTTGGGAGAAAGGCAGGGCCTCAAGTCCCCCCTCCCCACTGGGCTGTCACGGTGCTGCTCCTCCTGGGAGTGGGGACGCCTGGTGGCCTGCCCCCGTCTGCCTGCCCAGCTCTGGGCTTTCTCCCTCTGCCGTTTTTGGAGCGTCCCTCTCTGTTCTTCCCTTACCTTGACAGCTCTCTGTGAGGGCCGGCCACCCCTGCATGCCCACTCGTGCCTAGAGCCAGACAGCAGAAGCTGCTCAGGAGAGGGGCAGGGGACACTGGTGTGATGGAGTTGGGGTAAAGTGTGACTCAGGTCCTGGGTGGGACATGGTCAGTAAATGTCGTCCTGCATAGGCTTGGCTCTGGGTGCCCAGTCGAGGCCATGCTGATTTCTAGGCATCACAAAATAACTCCTGATGTTCCCTTAGAGCCAAGCCCTAGTTGGGTGGGTGATTGGTGGATTGGGTGGGTGGTTGGCGGGTTGGTTGGGG
>NW_026000005.1:50981994-51037710 GCF_001458135.2 Marmota marmota marmota
GGGGGGGGGGGGGGGGGTGGAGGAGAATCGCTGTCGCTGGGGTCCCACTGTTGCCCGGGGAGATGGAGTGTTATTTCACCAAATGCAGCTGTTTCCAAGATGTTCCCAGGGTGTTCCCTGGGGTGCGAATGTCCACCAACACTCCATTAGACAACAAAAAGTGGAGCAAAAACCAAGGCTGTAGCAGCTGAATGAACCACTCAATAAGCATTTATCAAGCACCTACTGAATACTTGGCCTGGGGATAGGCAGAGTGTAAGGTACAGAGATGCAGAAGGCTCCCCTTCCCTCAGGAAGCCACAGCCACCATAGAAAGCTGGATCCATTAAGACCCTCTGCATCCAAGGGCTGCAACCTAATGTGTTCCAGCATCTACTGCCCTGGTCCCCTGGGCACAAGCAGACATTGAGGGGCACCCTCAGAATGACACTGAATAGCCAAAGGTCTCCAGAAGAGGTTCTTGTCCCTGCTCACCTCATTCCTGGCACACACCAGCACCAGCAAGGGGTTGCACCTCCTCATTCAGAGGTGACGTCCAGATCATCACAATAGCCATGTGAGCAAGAAGGGGGAGGATTCAGTCCTGAAGAGGCACAGACGCCCGGCGCTGGGCAGAAGCTCTGCGCCCCAACAGTGCACGCCTGCCCAGCATCAGTGTAGCTCATTGCAAAATCACAGGTAGCTATGAAGAGACCCTCGGAACTCTGGCCAGCAATAAAAGCCACAGATGCCACATCCGGGCACTCCCACCAGGGCTTGGTGGGCAGCAGACTTAGGTAGGATGGGAAGAGCTATTGAGAGGTGGGAAGGCAATCAAAGCCCTTTGACCCAGGTGGGCCTGGGCCCCCGGGGGGGAAAGGCAGGTGTGGCAGTTCAGGGAACTGGATGTGGCTCACCCTGGACTTGGATCTGTGGTCCCACAGGCTGCTGCAGCCTCCACTGCCCCATATGCCAGGCAGTACCCCTGGGCATCAGGTGTCTTGCCAAATGTGAACTTGCCTAACCCCTCCTGCAAAGCCCTGGACCACCCTACCCTACCCTGCCACCATAAATGGCAGTGGCGATGATCCTCACACAGGCAAAGGTTTCGAAGTGGGCGCACTGGGAGGCCTTTGAGGGGAACCCAGTGGGAAGAGTTAGAGGACAAAACAGACAGATGTCGGCTGGGCCCAGAGCCCACCCGAGGCTCGGTGAATGCCAGGGACAGACCCCGACAGCCATGTGGACTGCATCCTTTGGAGAAGAAAACACTGCCTTTTTTTCCACTTATTGAGCAACACCCAGCCCTGATTCCCAGGCTGAAATTTCCACAGATGTTCCTTTGGGCTTGGTTGTTGCAGTGTTGCAAGGGCGACTGAGAAGAGGCACGGCAGCTAGGGAGCAAGGCTCCCGGAGCAGGACACACCTGGGCGGGGCATTGGAGAAGAGGTCTCTGCTGGAAGACAGACGAGGGAGGGAGGCAGGAGGAAAGGAGGGAGGAGGGAGAGGAAGAGAAAGAGGGGAGAGGGACAAAGGGAGGCGAGAACTCAGTGAGGGCACTGGCCTGACCCATTCCAAGCTGAAGTGGACAAAGGGAGGCGTTCTGCAGCCTGGGTCACCCTCGTGTCCTGCACGAGACATGTGGCAAACGTCCCTGTGTCTCCTAACAGGCTCCTCACTTCAGTCCTTCCGAGAAGCCGAGGCCAGGAAGAGACGAGGTGCAGGGGGCGGGAGAGCCTGCAGGTGCGAGAGCGCCCACCCGGCCAGGGAAGGGGGCCAGGCATGGTGGCCTGCCTCTAGTGCAGCTGCTCGGAGGCCGAGTTGAGAGGATGCTTGAGACCATAAGGTCAAGACCAGCCCAGGCAACACAGTGAGCCACCATCTCCGGAAGTGGAGAGAGAGAAGGAAGGAGCAGAGCAGGGCTGGGCGGGGGGAGCCTGGGACTCAGCACGGATCCCAGAAGAAGAGGCCATGAGCCCAAGTCTCCCACTGGGGTTCCCATGGCTCATAGGAACTGGCTCAGTTGCTGGCCGGGACAGCCTTGGGAACCTTAGAGAGAGCCAGCAGGCATCCCGCGGGCAGCAGTCAGTATGCAGTGTCCCTACCCCAGGCAGGGGGCCTGCACCCCAGCCCCCTGTTAGTTATTAGTTGGTAATAACTAATGGTCATGGTCTCGGGACTCATGGCCCTTAAGGCTCTGGCCTATGGCCTGCCTGCTTCCCGCTTGCCTCTCCCTGCACCTGTCCTGCTCAACACCTCCACACTGCGGCTCCAACAGCCCCTCCTTGCAAAACCCAGGGGCAGTCGTCCCCACCCAGTTGCCTCTGCACCGCTCCATGGCACTTCTGTCAGAAATGGCCTTCCTGACTCACTCCCTGGCTGGCCAGCTCTCTCTTCCACCAATACAAACTCCCCACGGGTCCAGACCATGGCTGCTGTGTCCACCTCCAGCTCCTAGCACGTGGCCAGACACACAGAGGTACTGAAGGGATAAAACAGGAATGGGCTCAGAGGTGGGGTCGGCCTCGCATTGTGAGGCCCTGCTTCCCACCAAGCACCACAACCAAAAAAAGAAAAGAATGAACGGAGTGAGATGCAGAGAGGTCGTGTCAATTTATTCTACCAAAACAGCAACTTCAATTTATTAGAATAGGAAATATTCATATTTTTGCTTGATTGATATCACAGATCATTCATTTGTATTAAAACAATCAAACCGCCATATGCACTCATGGTCAGCAAAGCTATTGTGACCCAGGCTGGGGGACACTGTCAATCTTATCGTGGCATGACTTTCTCACCAGAGGGTTTGCAATACAGAAAACAACTATTATTTCCATGTCTCTGAGAGGCTTTCCAAATAAAAACATTCCTTAATCAGGAGGGGAAAAAGACATTTGGTATCGAGTCATACAGTTTTGTTTTTGGCTAACAACATAGAATTCAGTTACAGTAGAGGAAATTTTAGGATCAGTACTCATTAATTGCCAAGTTGCCGAGGAGTAGACAAACTCAACATGGAGCTGCTTTCACTTTACAAAGTTATACAAACAGAGCCTTACCTCAGCTGCTCAGGCTGCTTCAGAACACTAACAACTAGGTGGTCTGTAAACATGAGTGCTTGCTGGTCCTCATCCGGGAGCTGCAAGCCCACAGATCTGGCATCCAGTCAGCCCTGTTCTCCTGCTCACATCCCTCTCCCCCGTCCTCACATGGCGGAAGGGGTGACTGAGCCCCCTTGGGACCATCTGACAAGGGCACTAATGCCTCTGTGAGGCCTCCACCCCTGTGACCAAAAACCCCCACCTCCTGTAACATCACCTGGGGTTAAGGTTTCAACATAGAGATTTGGGGACACAGGCCATAGCAGCCCTCTTCACACTAGGCAAACTACAAGGACAAACATCTGAAGCAGACTGATGGGGAAAAATCCAAATGTATGTTACCAACTAATAACTAACAAAGTCCAAAGTCGTCCTCACGACACTTCGTACCTGAATCCCTCCAGAGGGAAACAGCCTTCGGAATTCAAAGAGCAGAGAGAGAGGACTAGGCTACCATCCTGGAGGGCCGGGGGACTGGTGAATGGCAGCCCAGCCCAGCAGTGGTGGTGGGTCCCCGGGACCCCCACTACTCTCCTCCAAGGCCTCTCTGGCCCTCTGCTCTTGCCCCTCTTGCTTCACAGCCCTGAAGATTCCCCAGATTGTCGTCAAGTCACTGCATCCTGAGCTCCCCAGAGCATCCTGCGCATGTCCTCTAACCCACCAAGATACGAGCTTGCTCCACAGAAAAAGAAGTGCGGCAGCCCTGGGTGATCTGGTGATGAAGTGCCAGGAACCTGCCCTTCTCTCACAATCCCCTGCTAGGGCTTCCCTGGTCAAATGCAAATAGCCAGGACCTCCGGCTCACTCCCCGCCCACCCTGACCAGCCTCCGTGGCCAGGCTTACGCCCTCCATCCCTGTCCCCATAAGGCCACAGAGGCCCTGGCCCAACGCAGGCCTGACTCCAGCACCCGGCAGGAAGCAGAGCCCCAGTCCGAGCCACATCTGGAAGTTCCCAAGGATTTCTCTGGAATACATTTCTTTCTTTCAGTGAAGGCAGAGAGGCTGGGCCGATAGCCATTTGCCTGTTCTTCATCCTGCCTGTGAGTCTTGAGTTGCCCCCAGCCCTGCAGACACAGCAATGAACAGATCTGGTCAAGATCCCCACCCTCGAGGAGCCCCCGCCCCATCCACACTCTCCCCAGCTGGAGCACAGGGGGTGACCTGTCTTCCTCTTCATCCTGTCTTCAAGGGAAGTCCTTACTCTCCCCTCCAAGGGGTCAGCACTACCCTGAGGACAGCCAGTTGTCCCTTCCTTTAACAATTGTTCCTGGGCAGGTGACAAAGCTGAGCGAGCAGCCCAGGCTGGAGCAGGACTCACTTCAAGACCTGTGGAGCACCCTGACCAAGGGGAGGACCTCAGGAGCAGGGTCATGAGGCTGTGGCCCTCAGGGAAGGAGCTGGGACAAGGGACACAGGACCCACACCACCCTCCCAATTCCCAAGGCAAGGTGCCCCAGAGCATTCTCTGATCTGGTGGAGAATCCATTTCATTCCAGTATTTTGGGAGGGGTGTGATTGACAGCTTTCCATCGATGACAAAATAGCTGAGAAAAATCAATGGAAAAGGGGAAGGATTCCCTTGGACTCAGTGTCACAGGTGCCGGCTTGCGGTCCCTGGCCTCAGGGAGGTGTTTGTGACAGGGCAAAGCTGCTCAGCTCATGGCAGCTGGCAGAGGGAGAGAGGAAGGGCTACCTCCTGCAGCGAGGCCCCCTGCTCAGCCTCCACCACCCCCACGCCCACTACACTGGGGGCCCAGGATGGCCCCACCCACTGATGGCCAGAGCCTCACTACCCAAGCACTTCCCCAGGGCCTCACCTCGGAACCCTGGGCCTTGGGGCCACAGCTTCAGCACAGGAGCATCTGAGGGATGCCTTAGAAAATGAGGGGTAGCCCAGAAGGTGCTAGGGACCCGAGTCCCCCACCCCCCATGGCATTAGAAGTCCCATGGGGGTTCGGAAGACCCAGGGCTACATCAGTGCTGTGGTTTGGATAAATGTTCCCCAAGGCCCATGTGTCGAGGGCTTGGTCCCCAACCCACGGTGCTGTTGGGAGAGGGCAGAACCTTCTGGAGGTTGGACCTGGTAGAACGTCCTTAGGTCACGGAGGGCATGCTCTCAAAGGGGATTATGGGACCCCAGTCTCTTCCTCTTCCTGCTGCCCGCCATGAAGTGAGCATTGTTCAGCTAGGAGTGCCCTTCCACTCTCATCTGGCAGAAGTCCCAGGAGAAGCCCGAAAGCAATAGGGCCACCTGGTCGTGGACCACAACCTCCTTTCCTCCTTGTAAGTAGATTGTCTCAGGGATTTCATTAAAGTAGTGGAAAGCTGATAACAGTCACATGACTAGATCCCACCACTCACCAGCCCCACTGAACTGAACAGCAGGGCCTGGACCTCCGTGACACGTGTATAGCACGACAGCATCACCCACGGGACTCCCAGGACAGTGACAGCGAGGCTGACCAGGCCCGGAGAAGTGAAGAAAGAGGAAGAGGGCCCGGTCCTCCCCATACCTGGACACATCTGGACACGGTGGTCCTTCTGGTCCCTCGACATTTCCTGACCTGAGCAGATTTCAGAGACTGCAAGAGAACACAGAAGAGAAGGAAATAAGACTTCCCTTCAGAATGCCAGCGGAGGGACACCTACCTCTGTGACTTAAAGAAAAGAAGAAACACTGTACATCTGCAGCCCAGCTCTGAGTGGGAAGCTCTATTTATTCATCTGCTCCTCGTTATTTCCCTCCCACCACAAGAGTGCGGGAGCAAGTCTGCTCTGTGGGACCCTCGAGGGAGCTGGGCTGGGGAGAGGGGGCGGCCAAGGACTCCGCACACCCAGCCTCCTCAAGGTGCCTCCTCCGCCTCAGAGTACACCCCTCCCCTCCCCTGCTCTCCTCTCCCTCCCCCTTCTTTCCCTTCCCCCTTCTCTCCCTCTCCTCCCCTCCCCTCTCCCCTCCCTCTCCCCACTCCTCCCCTCCTCCTCACTGTGTGCTGATCAAGCTCCCTGCCCCTCCTTCAGAGCCTAGGAAAAGTCCCTGTGCAGGTGGCTCCCTTGGGACCTGTACATCTCCAGGTTCCCAGGGTCCCCTAAACTGTCACTTTTGTCAAAGATTAAGAAAAGCAGTTTCATTTTCAAGAAACCTGTTTCCTTCTTGGCAGGAGCCACTGAAACATTGAGCAAAGACCAGGGAGAGAATGAGCTGGAAGTCAGCGAGGAGGTGCCCCAGGAATTTGAGGTCCTGAAGGGCGGGCCCTGGTCTCACGGCTCTGCGGCCATCCAGGCTCACCGCCCTTGGAGGGTGCAGCGGTCCTCACAGCTCTGGTGCCTTCCTCGGTCGCTGTCCTGGCTCCTCTTTGGTGCCGCTCAGGGCCCTTCTCCTCACGCCCAGGCCCACTGGAGGGTCCACTCACAAGGGGAAAGCGCGTCACGCCCAGGACAGGAAGTCCTCCAGACCCAGGACGATCCTCATGGACCGTTTGACACCAAGCCCCAGGACTCGTCACCAAGTCCTGAATAGAAATTAGAAATACAGAGAGAAGATGGAGTCTCCCAGCGTCCCTGCCGGGATGTGGAACAGTGTCTGTGAACAACTCCTGGGGACAAAGGGCCTCGGGGTGAAAGGCACCCAGGGTGCGCAGTGCCCGGTGAGCCTGCTAGAATGCAGGAAGAGATCCAACAGAAGAGCCCCCGGTGGGACCCCGACCCCTGGCCCAGTCACCCCTCACCCACCCGATAGCAGGGGATGTCCATTGAGCGCAAACCTCCCGGCCAGACGAGACCCCGATGGGGAACATGGTATCTCCCAGCCCTCCGGGAAGTCCGCCCCTCCAGAGCCCACATATGCCACCTAACTGTGTTCCCTCGTCAGAATTGGGGCCTTGAGCCCTGGGGGTGCTCCCCCCGCTCGAGAGCCCCTATTCCACTCAAGAGGGAGGATCTTCACCTTCATTTCCTAACCAAGATCCTGATGTGTCCTTAAATTCTTCTCTGTGGTGTGTCAAGAGCCTGGAAGGATCCAGTGGAAGTCTCCTCTGCCCCTGGAGAGACCTCCTGGGACCCTCAGTGGTGACAGTCCCAGGTCCAGAGGACTTCCTCCCACTGATTGCCTGAGAGTTCTGTGGTTTGGTGGCTGGTTCCAGCGTGGAGTGCATCTGGAGAGGTGAGGTGTCAGCTGAGATTTTCCTATTTTTGTTTCATGCCCACAGATGTCCCCTGCTCCAGCTCTGTTTGTTGCAAAGACAGCCCTTCCTCTGTGACGGCCCTGGCACGTTTGTCAATTCAGCTGGGCATGCGAGGCATGCGGGGAGTGCGGGGCATGTGGGGCGTGTGGGGGTCGTTCGTGGTTAGCTCTGCGAGCTGAGGCGAGGTGCAGAACGCTCAAGGTGTGATGTGGAGCAGGGGACACAGAAGGAGACCAAGTCCCTCTTAGGCCAGGGCCGACCCCTAGCAGCACCAAGGCCATTTTTTCTGCCATCCAGCCCCACTGTGTCCCCTTGGGACACACAAAGCCCTGGGACACATGATAACCCCAAAGGGATCCGTCAAAGCCACCCAACGAAACATCCCAGCACGTCCCCCTGCACCCTGCAGGACCCCACGCTGGTCTGGTGGCTGCACAGACACAACCTCACCTCTGCACTGGACGGCTAGGCACTGGACTCCCCCTGCCCACCCCCACCGTTCTCTCCAGAGCGGAATCCTCCTGTCCCGAGGGGCCCCTCCTGGTCTGTCTCTGGGAGAGCAGGCTTCCCCCTTTTGAATGGGAGACCCTCCTGCGGCAGCTGAGGCCCATTTCCTCTTCAGTGCCCTGCGGAAATGAGAAGCAGCTGGGAAACATCTGCAGCAGTGAGCGCTCTTGGAGACTTGGCTGCGGCCCCGTCCTCCCCAAGAGCTCAGGAGCTGCGGGGAGGTTCCCTCTTCCCAGCAGCGGCTCCTGCTGGCCCAGGGGCAGGTGTGCTGCTAACCCCCAATTCCCTGCACGGCCAGCCTTTCAAACTGCCTCCTGAGTCACCCAGGAAACCAGCTGTGTCTCCCCTTCAACCCCAAAGGAGGACCAGCCACTGGGCAACACTGGTGACAGTGGCCTGAGGGCAACGTGGAAGGTGACAGGAGAGAAGCTGGGGCCTGGGGCGGCTCCACCAGGTCTCTGCTAAGAGAGGGAAGGAGGACCCAGGCTGCAGAGGAGGGGCGGGGCCCTGTGTTAGGGGAGGGCCACCCCGACTTCGCAACCCTTCCTTGACACGGGCCCTGATGTGGCATTAATGTCCTTGTACGTACCCCCAAGGAACAAGGACGAGCAGGGTGACCGTCACCTTGGGGAGGAAGACTGAGAATGCAGACTTCCCTAGGAGCTGCTGTGACCCCTGAGGAGGCCGCCCGGATGAAGGGGACACAGCAGCCCTGAGAGCCCGTTGGGTGGAGAGGAGACAGGGAGGCCCAGGACTCCCCCAGGGGTGGGGCCAGTGGGGGTGGCCTCAGGGGGCTCCACCTGGCAGAGGGGCTGCCCAGGGCTCCAGGGAACTCTCAGCGGAGGCACAGCCATACCCCATCACGCCCGCTGGCCAGGCAGTGGATGCTTTGAGATCCTTCAGGGGCAGAAAACAAGCCCAGCACCCTCCATCGGGCTCCTCTTCCCCTCCAAAGGTCTCTCCTAAGTTCCTTACGTTCCCCGCACAGAGCCCGGGAGTCCGGTCCCAAGCATCTAAAGCAAAGCCATTCACCTAAGGAGAGTCCAAGGACAGCAGTGGCTTCAGTGACAGCTGGACCCAGGGATGCTCTTGAGGACCTCAAGCTCCTCCCTCCCTCCCCCTCTGCCTGGGCGCTGCCTGCTCCCTGAGGCATTCTGCAGCAGGCCTCCTGCAGCACAGCACAGTGGCCGCCAGCAGCCCCACACCCACAACTGCTCGCCTTCTGTCTCCTGGGGTTCACACAAGACGGACTGGCCCTGCTGGGGTCATGTGTCCCTGTCACCAGGAAGAGGGAACACGGGCTTGGCCCAGCCTGGACTCGAGCCATGGTGCAGCTGGATGAGAGGTGAGGGGGCACAGCCTTTCTCCAGTCACATGGAGGATGGGACCCTGGAGGAGGGGAAGCGGCCAGAACGCACACTGGGCAGACCTCCAGAGACCCGCAGCCCACCCGCCTCTCACACGACATCGTCACAGCAGCCCAGGAGGGAGCAGGGCAAGGACCCCAGCCATTGGAACAGGTGGGCGGCTGTCCAGTGCAACCCAGCAAAGCAGGACCAGGACCCAGCTCCGCGGCCCTCCCCACTGGGCGACACCGTGGACGCCCAGCTCCCTGCTCCCTCACAGCTCTCCACCAGCCCCGGCAGCTCTCGGCCTGGGGGTGCTCTAGGGACACAGCTCGCATGGCCCCCATGTGGGCAGGACTACAGGGCTGGGCCCTGCCTTCCATCCAGGACAGGCTACGATGGGAAAGACCCCAGTGTGTCACCCCTTGGGAGGGACAACTCTGAAGCACACCCACCCAGTCCCCAGAGACCACAGTGGTCACCTGCTTCTTCACACACCCTTTCTCACCACCCTGCTACCAGTCCATCCTGGAATCATCCCCAAAATAAATGATTTAAACTCAGATTTTTGTTTCAGGTCTGCCCCTGAAGAACCCAAACCAGATTATTCCAGACGCACTAATAAACCGCAGCCAGGGAAGGAGATCTGGTAGATCCTCCTGGTCAGCCGGACGTCAGCGCCATCATCCCAGGACAGCAGAGAGTGAGGCACTGCCCGCCCCACCCTCTCAAATACAGACGCGGCCACCTGGCCATGGCCCTCTCTGAAGCCGCGTCCACGCACAGGGGCACAGCCTCATGGACGGTCAGTCACATCTGTCCCTGGCAGAATAAACTGCAACATTACAAGTACATCACCGTCGGCCCTCCCTGTCCCCAGCCTGTGGGCTCACGAGCCCATAAAGCCACCAGCAAATGTCACTGTCAGAATGTGCTCAGTTCCTGAAATGGCGGATTCCGCCCCTGCTCGCCAGCTTGCTGAGGGTCACGGGTGTAGAGGGAGAGGCTGGAACTGCCAACCCCTGCATCTGGCCCAGCCACCCAAGGCAGGAACGGAGACACAGGACACTGAGAGAAGCCTGCGCGGAGCCTGGCCCACCTGGACGAGGCTGTGCTAAAAATAGTGGTGACTCAGAGAGGCTGGGAGGGCCCAGCCCAGTGCCAGCAAGAGCAAGCCCTCCCCCGCCTGAGCGCCACCTAAGCTGTCCAGGGAGCCTGTGTACCGTGTGCGCAGCCCTGTGGGCAGGGAACACACAGTGCACGTCCGTCCACACCGGCCCTGTGAGTCACATGGCCAGGGAGGGCCTCGGGCCCAGCTCCTCACGTTACACATCCGGAACCATCTGGCTGAGGCTCTGGAGCCCACTTGGAGTCCCTGGGTAAACACATCCCGTCACCTAGGAAAACAGAATTTCATTTTCCATAGTGATGAAACACATCTCTAGGGGACAGTCAGTAAGATGTATACCCAGCTAGGGGACAGTGTGGCTTTTGCCAATGAACTACAAGGATGCCTGGGGTCTTTGCACAGCATCAAGGAAAGAAAAGAGTGAGCGAGAGAAAGAACCAGGCTAAGGAGAGGAGAGTCCAGTGGGGTCATGTTCAAAACAAACAACGCTCACAGCTCAGCCCCTGATTTATACGCAGGCTGAGTTCCAGGTCTGTTTCCAAGTCAGTTGTTTGGGGTTTACAATGTATTTTCCCATAGAAACTATGTCCGTTGGTTGTGAAGTTAACCCACTGATGTCTCCAGTATCCCGGTGTTCAAAGGGCTGCCGGCCACTCTCCCGTCTCTTCCACAGCATCTTGCAGCGCGGCTCCTGCCAGGAATTCAGCTCTGTACACAGATCAGGTCAAGGGAGCCCCTCTCCCTTGCAGAAGGTGGAGGGGAGAAGCCCCAGGGCTGCGTTAGAGCATCCACAGGACCACTGGTGGGTGGGGACAGACAAACAGAGGCTGAATCTCAAGACCACCTCAGGATTCCAACCTCTCTGGGCCTCAGTCGCCTGGCCTCCAAACCGTCCCTGCCTTATGCTGTTGTTCCTGGAAGGATAGAGAGGTAGGAATGATGCAGCAGGCGATGTACAGTGCTTGGCCCCAGAAAAAGTGCTCAAAAAAAAAAAATGGCGGCTGTTCTGCTTACTATTGCCCTGTCTAGAAAGGCAACCGTAAAACGGAAAGGCAGAAATGAAGAGGGTTTGAGGAGCCATGAACTTTTCCCAGCACAGGGCAGGACCACATCTGTTTGGTTCCTATGCCTGGTCTATGGCAGACCCTAGCAGGATTTAACGATGGGTGGGCAGACAGGATGTTGGATGGACGGACAGATGGATGGGTGGACGGGTGGAGGGAAGGATGGATGGAAGGATGGAGGGACAGACACATGGACGAACATTAAGTACCTCTGTGTGCTCTGCCCACCGTTGCCTCTGACACAGTCTGAGCCCTACCCCAGGCCCCCCTCAGTCCTGCCCCAGACTCGGCCGCAGTTGCCTCTCACCCACAGTGGAGACCCTCTAACCCTGGGCTCAGAGGGACCTTCTCTGCCTTATCTCTTCCCTGGGTCCTTCCCTCACTGCTGGTCCTTGAGGCCATGTCCATGAGGAATCTCTATGGCCACCCTCCGCCCCGCCTTCCCTTTCCTCTGCCCTCCCTCACTGCCGTTCTCCAGTGGAGTCAGCTCCATCTCCCCGCCACGCCCAGCCGGGGGCTCTTCCCTCACCAGTGGGTCAGGCTCACCAGGCCTGGTGCTATTTTCCTGGGGGATCCCGCCAGCTCCAGATGCCCTCTCTCTCTTGTTTTCTTCCTCAAGTAGATCTGCTCCCCTCCTGAGGAACTTCAATTCCTCATGTCACAGGCTTGGAGTCTCAGAGTCACGGTCACTCTCTCCTCTCCTCCCATTCCCCCATCTCATCAGCAGGAAATGAGGGTGGCACAGCGTGTCTACACACCCCCGACTTTCTGCCTTTGCCGGACGGGCCTGTTGCACTGGTCATTTGTTATGTCAGGAGAACAAACACTGACCGTGCCAACAGACAAACTCCCCGTCACAGTGGCCTACATGTCACCAGCTACTCTGTCACTGAGTTAGCTACCTATCGTTATGTGCAAACCATTTCAAGATCCAGTGGCTCAGAGCAACCACCATCCTGTCGCCTCTCATGATTCTGAGGTTGACCGGGTTCCACTGGGTTGTCAGGGGACAGGGCTTCAGCTGGGCCAGAACGCCCAAGCTGGCTCTCCCACACACTGGGCACCTTTGCAGAGACGGCCAGAGCGCTGGGCTCAGCTGGACACCAAGACAGCTGAGTGTCCTTCTCCCTCTGTGTAACCTCGGGTCTTCTCCTTCTCCCGTTGCTCAGTCCAGCAGAGTAGCTGGAAAGGCATCGGTCAGCAGGCCTCTTAGAGCTTGGATCCATATCACCTCTGCATCTCAGGGGAGTCCCAGGGTGGGCCCAGGTCAGGATGGGAGGCCATTCCACCGGGTGTGAGTGCCCAGAGACGTGACTTACCCGGCCCTCTGCTCAGACGGCTACCCACTGTGGTGTGCCGCCGATGGCCTCTTCCACCTACAGCCAACGTCATTTGCAGCTTGTGATCTCCAAAGTCATCATGAGAGTCACAGGAAATAGGAGAGAGAGCTAGGGGAACGACAGTGGCCTGTGACTGCATCTCAGGAAATGGACCTTCACTCCCCGTCGCACACCATTGGCCAGGATTGACCGCTTGACCGCCAGCTTGACTGCAGGAGGACTTGGAGTGAGACAGGTGGATGGTGACTGCATCCGCCCTACCTGCCTCTGCCCCATCTCCTATTTCCTGAGGAGGACACCCAGCGTGGGTGGGTGGACACTCCACTCACGGCTGGTGGGAGTGGGTACTGGCACAACCTCTCCTGGAGGACAACATGGCCTCCTCACATCACTTGCTGGAGGCTGGGTGTGGAGACTTTGTCATGCCCAGGGCCCTTCCGGCTCTAAGATTCAGTGGGCATTACTAAGCCCTAGAAAATGAGGGCTTAGTAACACCAGAACACCAACCTCCATCTTCTTTCCAAAGTATTCTGTGGTATTGGCTGAAACGGAAGGAATTCATTCCTCCCAGGGGTGGAGGCTGCTCGTGTGAAGGCTGGTTCCCACCTAGTTAAGGAGAACACACAGCACATTGTGGGAGGCAGAAGTAGCCACACTGGGCAGGCCCAACACTGTGCCCAGTTCAGGGTGCTATGTTAGAGCAAAGGCGGAGACGCCAGGGGAAATCCAAGAACAACAAAACACTTGACCTACAAGTGCAGCCGGAAGGGACAGGGATTAACGCACCAAAGAACAGGAAATGACTCAGTATCAAGTGCCTGCAAATGGCGAGCCATCAAGAGTGTGGACACAGGATCCAACGGACCTGGGCTTGGGCATTGGCTCTGTCACTTGCCAGCCATGTGGCCACAGTCACATTACCTAATCTCTCTGAATGTCACTCTTCTCGTGTCTAAAACAGCCAGTTGTGGCAGCTTCCTCGTGGCCGTTCAGGTGGGTTACGTGTGTGTGCCAAGCTCCTGTGTGCCAGGTCAACGTGGGTGTTGCCATGGTAGTTACTCCTGTCCCATCTATGTTGGAAGAACACGGTTCCTACAAGTTATTAGGTCAACTGAGAGGAGAAATCGACAGCCAGCCACACTGACAGTCAAACCCTGGTGTGCCACCACAGGCCCTTTGAGCCTCAGCCAACTTCCCTCTCCCCAGCCGCATTCCTACCTGACACTGCATACCTCTCTCCGAGATGCACGCCTTTGGTTTGGCCCAGTCCGAGCCTTGGGAGTGCAAGCAACAGCGGTGAACCTGGGCAAACCCCAGCAGCTGGGGATGTGCTGAATCCAAGGAACACAGAAGACCAGGACTCAAGAAGGGCCAGAGCCAGCGGCTCTTGGAGAGACGGGCACTTGGAGGCGTGTGCTCTGGGCCTCGCGACTCAGATGGAAGACAGTCTGGCTCCGCAGAGAATGAATGCCCGGGATCATTGTTGGTGTGACTCCCACGGGCACCGTGGGGAGGGGACCAAGGTAGAGGCAGGATTGGTGTTTCAGGCAACGCACCTGAGCCTGATGCAGTTGTATTGCCTGCGAGGAGATGCACCTGTTATTAGGGTGTAGGAGATGACCTGAAGGCTTCAGCCACAGCGTTGCTGTTTGGTACCACACAATGACCTGCTGAGCACAACACTCTTGACTTTACAGGCATTACTATTTAGGACACAGTCCAAATAGACCTTCAAAAGAATCCCTCTTAAAGTTTTAAGCAAATAGTTTTGACACATGGCTAAGGCCAGTCACAGAAGATGGGTCATAGATTAATGCAATTTAAGGAACATGGCCTTAAAGTTGTTGTATTGGAGAAGTTCTGGTGAATCCAGGGCCCTGAGGTCCAGAGAGGAACACTAAAGGAGTAGATTGACAGGTGTGATACAGCAGGAGGCCGCAGAGGCCGCAGCAGGCTGGCATGGCCAACAGCTGCTACGAAGCCACATAGACCCAGGACTGACAGATCCTTCTATACTTTTGAGAATTTTTCGGACTTTTTTTTCTTCTGAGGCAGGTCTGGCTATGTTGCCCAGGCTGGCCCCAAACTCCTGGGCTCAATCAATCTCAGTCAATCCTTCTGGGAATACAGGCATGAGCCATGAGGCCCAGCTTTGGATTTTAAAATGTGAGTAGCTAACTCAGAATTTGCAAATGGATGGACGAGCTACGCAGAGCATGACTCGGACAGCAGCCTGCTGCGGGCATGCGCCTACAGACCACCAGAGGGCAGTCAGAACTGGGAACGCTTCCTCCTGGGGTCCCGCCACCCTGCACTATCTCTCAGCAAGGAGAAAGAGGAAACAAACCACACTGCAGTGAGACATGGCCTTGCAGGAAACCTGTCAGCCTCTCCCCACCGGAAGGCCAGTGTTCCACTGCAGAGGGTTTTTAAACAATATTTTATTATGAAAATGTCCAAACCCTGCACAGCCAGGTCACCAGGGTCTTGGGGGAGCAGCTGCAGCTCCCCCGCCAGGGTCAGCCCTTGCCCTGTGCGTTCCTGCTGGTCACAGCCTCTGCCCCTCCAGCCTGCTCTCCAGCCACCGGTGTTGGATCCTAAGGAGGTTTAGGAAATGAGCAGGGATGTGGCTTTGGAAGGTGTCCTGGTCACCGGCCTGAGTGCCTTCAGATGCACATTCTGCACGTTCTTTCCTCTGCTCTGCTCTGCTCTGAGGGACACTTCCCAGGCCCCTCCCTGGATGGGCTGACAAGAACAGGCCCTGGGGGAGGGCTGAAGGCGGGAGCAGAGAGGTGGGAGAGAAGCCCCTCTGCCACTTTAGGTCGCATCTGAGGCCCCACTGTCTTCCCCATGCCCGGCTCCCACCAGGGCACACATCCTGGGACCCGGAAGCTCCTTCTCCCTTTGTCACCCTGGGCCTCAGAGGAGAGTGGCTGCTGGCTCTCCCGTTTGTCTGCAAGGCCTCTCCACTTTGCTTTTAGCTTCCTACCTCTTTCCACGACCCGCGGAAACACTCCTGTGCATCTCGTGCCTCTGAAAGGAGGAGAGGGAGCCAGGGTGGAGCGGGAAGCTTCAGACTGTGTTGGAGCCTGACACCACTGCAGAGGGCAGGGAGGGGAGGGCTGTCCAGGGACTCAGAGGCTCAGGGGGACTCAGAGGCTCCGGGGACCATGCTCCGGGGGGGCAGGTAGGGCAGCCCTGAGGGAGAGCGGCCAGCACTAAACTGCAGCTACCCACAGAGAGGGCCTCGGCTTGCACGCTGGGGCCATGCTGACAGACGGAGTGGACAGCTGCTAGCTGACTTGCTCCTCCAGCTCTCCAGCATGTTCTTTCTGGAAGGGAAGTCCGTGGTCACACCATATCTGCCACAGCAAGCTAATCTTCGGAAAAAATGTCTAAGCTACATCTTGATCCCATCCTGGAGGAACTCCGTGTGAGTTAGAAGTGACCACAGGAGCTGATGTATATAATCCCATCTCCCTTCCCCCAATACTTCAAGTAGTGGATGAAGCACATGAGTCACAGTGGACCCGCTCACCAGGGCCCAGCTGGGGTGAGTTAAAATACCTACCAAGTGCAAAGATAACTCCCACGCAGTTTCCATGGAATATGCTCTAAAACTGAGCCACCGACTCCAGAGGGCCAAAGCCTCCCGCGTGGATTTTGGATAACCTGTTCTTGTTGATAGGACACAATTATATACAAAAAAAAATGCACTCATCTTAAATGTGAATTTGACAAATATGCACACCTAGATACAGTAAGTACACACTTTGAAGAGTTTCAACAAATGCACACAAACATGAGACCACCACCTCCTGGAGGATACAGATGAAGACCCTGGCACCCTGCCCCAGCTGGCTGTCCACTCCCGTCCCAGACAGCCCCATCTCCATTCTGTACAATAGACTTGGGTTCCCTCACACCCTACGCACCAGCCAGTGTCTGGCTTTCTTCATGTGGGGAACATCTGAGTCCACTCCAGCCGCTTGTGAGTCACCAGTCAGCTCTGCTTGGTTGCAGAGAGCATTCCACGGCATGAGCACACCACAGTTGGTTTACCTAGTCTGGAGTGCCCCCCGCCACAGTTGACATCTGGAACAAACAATCACAAACATCACTGAGCTGCAGCCCCTCCCTCCCTCCTTCCCGTCAGCCCATAGCCACCACTGCCGTGTTCTCCACCTCTGTGTTTTTCTCTTTGAGGATGAAACCATGCAGGGCATGAGCTTTCAAGATCGACATTTTTAATTTGGCACAACTCCCTTGGAATTCATCAAAGTCTCAGGTGCCTATAGCTGGTTCCTTTGTACTGCTGAGCAGTATTTCAAGCCATGGGTGAACAGTTTGCTCCACTGTTCACCCACTGCAGGACATGAGTCATATGCAGGTTGTTGCTATCGAGAGTAAAGCTCGGATGAGCAGGTTTTCATGTGAACATGGGTTTTTGAATTTCTGAAAGAAGTGCCCCACGGTGCAATCCCTGGGTCGTGAGGTAAGGGCGTTGGTAGGTTCTGCAAGAAGCTGCCGTATTCTTGTCCAGAGGAGCCATGTCATTTCCATTTCCATCAGCAAGGGGTAAGCTATCCAGTTTCTCTGCACCCGCTCCAGCATTTGGTATTGACACTGTTATTTTTTCATTTTACCGTCTTCAGAGGAGCGTGGTGATGGTGTCGTGGTGAGTCTCCTTTGCCCGTGGTGCTGAGCATCTCCTTTAGGAGTTAATTGACTTCTTTGGTGCGGCATCTGCTCGTGTCCTTAGCCCATTTCTCCTTGGATTGTTTGAGTTCCTTTTAGTGATGAGTGTTGGGTCTCTTCATGTTCTAGATACTGAGCCCTTCTTGGATGCGTTCCCTGGGATGTAGCTTTTCTCCCTTCCTCTTAACGGTATTTCTCATGTGCCAGTCCAGTTTTGCTGTGGTGTGATGCATCCATTTTCGGAGTGTGCCTTTGTCAGGGTCACAGCCCTATCACAGCAAATCAAGCCATAGCTCTTCGTTGAATATCGGTCCAAAACAGAACCTCCCTTCTTTGCTTTTTCCTAGAAGTTTAGTGGTTTCGTGTTTTCAATTTGGGCCTGTGATCCATTTGGAGTCGATTTCTGTGTAAGCCTGAGGTCTAGATAAGGTTCACATTCCTTTTGCCCGTGAACATCTAACTGCTGCACGGCTATTTGTGGAAAGACGGTTCTTCCCTCAACTCGCCCTTGCACCTGTCAGGCTGCTGGGGCGTGCTCCTGTCTCTGGGTCCTGCAGTGTTAAGTGGCCTCCGGGCCTGTCCCTCCAGCAGCACCACGGCTGACTGCCGTACCTCTGTCATAACACCTGACATTGTAACTCATTTGTAACTCAAAAAACAAAATAATTCCTACTTGGCTTCTCTCACGACCTTTGAAGATGCTGTGAGAGCTGTGGCACCAGTTAACACTGCCGCAGACGGTGCTAGACCCAGGCATGCCGAGGAGAGGAAGTGGGGGCACAGTCCTGGGCAGGGAAGGGGAATGGAAAGGCCCACAGGGTTCCCACCTCCCACAGGTGAGTGAGGCCCAGAGAGGGCTCTCGTCACAGGTGGCTGGACATCTGACACACCCGACTGGAAGTTTCATCAGAGGCCCTGGCCAGCTGGACAGGCTCTGGGGCCATAGGATGCATGAGCTACCTGACAATCTGAACAGAGCTTCGGCTGATGATCTGTTGCCCAGGGCTACCTAGTAGTGATGCCCAGACCGCGGCCTCGGGGATCTCTCCTGATGGAGGAGCTCCCTCAGCCACAATGGATGACAGGCAGGGAGCTGGGGGATAAAAATCCCAGCATCCTCAGCCCACAGCTGGATAGCTCTGAAGCACATCCTGACCCACAGCGGGCGGAGCTCCACAGCCCATGGTGGGGACTGGCTCGATGGTGCCAAGGAAACCTTGGCGAGGTAGACAGAAACTGGGCCAGCGATCTGGAGGCACAGGGAGCCCGAGGCCCTTCCCGCTCGGCCTTTCCTGCACTGGGTGTGGGCACCCACGTGGCCCTGGCTGCACGAGTCTGGGCCCGGGCACCTGCTGCTCCCTGACGATCCAGAAGGTAGAGGATCGTGCTCTGCAGAGAGCCGCTGAAGCTTTGGCACTTCACTGTCTGAACGGATGGGAGGGGAGCGACGGTCAGGTGCCGTTTATTCCTGTCATAAAAATGAGGAGTGGGAAGGAGGAGGAAGAAAGGCCTCAGTAGTGACGAGTCTCCTTAAACCCAGACAGTGGTGGAGTCCCTGGGAAGGCAAGAGGAGGGAATCTTCAGCTCTGATCGATACCCAGAGAGCAAGGGGAAAGAATCAAATTAAAGATGCGCTCAGCATACTAGACATGCTCCCTGAAGGCTGCCCCGTATGAATGTTGCTGTGGGCTCTGTCACCTTCCATGGGTCTTCTAGGGTGAGTCTCTGAGGCAGGAAAACCACCCCTGGGTTTTACACACTCACCTTCATCTTCATTCCAGAGGGAGTGGCAGAGGGGAGGCAGGTGCCCCGGTCAAGCTGCTCTGGAGGCAGAGCTGGCCCTCAGGGCTGCCCACCAGGCTGGCCAAGGGGCAGGATGGGGCTCTGCACTGGGTAGGGTGTCCCTAAAGGCCACTGCTACCTGACTAGGGAGGCCTGAAGGGGAGGCTTCCCAGGCCAGCAACGTCCCCTGCGTTGCACCAGGGAGGTCCTGGCAGGACCATGGCTGACTCCATGCAGACGTCTGAAATCACTGCCCGAGAATCAAGCAGAGATGTCACAGCTTCCAACAACTGTCAACCTGAAACCGGACACCCAAAGAGGTGGCAAGCCATTTAAGAAAAGATTATGAACATTAAAGCACCTAAGACAGGGGTCTGTCTGCAAGAACTCTGTGAAATGTGACCTCAGACACTGATGGACGTCAGGCAAGACAGCCTGGTGTCCACTTGAGCGCCCCACAGTGAGGATGGGCAGGGCTCCAGATCAGAACTGGGCAGATGGGTGCAGTTAGCAGATGGAGGTCAGCTGTGGGCAGCTGGTGAGTCTGGCTGCTCTTCCCAAGTGTATGTGATCCCGGGTCCCCACCCAGTAACCCATGTTGGCCTGTAGAGGGCAGCAGAGGGCCAAGGGGCCGGGCAAGCACACCAAGTCCCCACTCCAGCTGGCTTGGAGTGGCCTGTCCCCTAGGCTGCACCCAGGCTCCGCTGCTCCCAGGAGACAGGCAGGGACCAGCAGGTCGCCAGCTCTTGCAGCACTGGCCTTTCTCCTCCTGCTATGGACACACAAGGCAGGCTTGCTCCTCCAGCTGTGGCCGCTGCCCTGAGGCACGCTCGGAGCTTGGTGGATCACACTCCAGGGCCACACAGGCAGGCCCTGGGGGTTACAGCCAAGAACCTGGCACTGGGCTCAGCGTGGCAGAGGGGGCTGAGCAGCGTCTGGAGAGTGAGGTGGGCATTTGGCTGCAGGGAGAGCAGCAAAGGGACAGGTAGGGGCACAGCCCAGACAGTGGTACTGGAGCCCGAGCTCTGTGAAGGTGACTTGAAGGGCAGGGTAATGTAGAGGTCCTTTCAAAGACAGGTCGTGGTGGTGACTGAGGGGGCCCAGGGCACTCCACCAGTAGGCCCCGCTCAGCCGTCACCAGGTCAGTGGCCACCAGAGTTGGCCCTCACCATGTCATCCTCAGGGCTACTGCAGGGACCCCAGTGGCCTGGTGACCTAGAAGCCGGGCAGCAGGGAAGCACAGAAGTCACCCTTGCTCTCAGACAGGCCTGTGCAGGACCCAGCTCCACCAGCACTGCCTAGTGACTTTTGTAGAGCCACTGCATGAAACCCCGCCTCCCTTACTCAGGACGGTTGGGGACATGGTGCCTACTGCAGGTGACGCCTCCGTGAGGGCGGTGGGAGGAGCTGCTGACTCTCCAGTTCTGGAGGCCACACCCTTGTTTGCTTTACCAGTCTAAGGTGGCTTCTGCTGTGACCAGCCGGGCAGGGAGGTGACGTCTCACCCCTTGCTGGCTTAGCTCTGCCCAGCTCATCAGGGATCCCTGGGCAGCAACACTGCTCTCTGTCTCCCATCCAGACCCTGGCCCAGAGCCCCCCAGGGCCAGGACGAGAGACTGGGCTGCGTTCCCAGCACCCTTACCTCCTCAAGGGGATAGCCCTGTCCCTTTGAGTGGGGGCTGGCACCAGGAAAGGGGCAAATCTCGGGCATCAGGTTGAATTTCCTAGTCCTCAGGCCTGGCACCCACAGGCCCAGGTGGAGTGTTGGGTGTGGCTGGAGGGGAGGGGAGCACCTCCCCGTCTCTAGGAGGCTCTCCTGGCAAGTCCCCAGAGCTGGGTGGCTGAGTTGGTCAGGCTCCCAGGCAACTCCAGAAACCGCACAACTCATGACAGACACCCACAGTGTAACATTGTTTCCCAGGAAGTGCAGGCCCCACCCCTCTGCCCCTCCTCCAAGCTAGAAACTGTGCCTGGCCCCTTCCCAGGTGACCAGCCCTCCAGGTCGCTGCCCCAGCTCCCACAGCTGTGCGAGTGATGCCCCTTGACTGGTGGGGTGGGGGCGGGGCTGGGCCCCCAGGTCCAGAAAAGGAGGCGCTGGGGTCCCAGCTGCTAGTTGAGGTTGGGGTAAGGGGAGAGCCCTGGGGGACTGTGGGTAGGTCCCTGGAGGCCTCTGCAGGCCTAGAGGCCCTGGGGCCTGGGTGGGCCCTGGGTCTTGACCCTGTATTTGGGGGTGGTGGGAAGGCACCCCACCCAGGGGCTGCCTAAGCAGGACGAGCAGAGCCAAGTGGTGATGGCTGTCAGAAGGGTTTCATGGGTGGCCATACCACAGCTCGGGCCACCCACAAATCAGGCACCAGCACCAGGGGAGAGTTAATTAACCTATTTTTTTAATTTAATACTAAAAGCAATTCTGTAAAAGCACTCAAATAACTGTTATGGGAGAGCGGGAACTAAAGCCCCAAATGTCCACAGAAAACCCCCGTCGGACCCCAAAGCCAGGCAGGAGAGCTTTGCCACAGTGGGGGTGAAGTGAGGCCCGGGCACAGAGCGCCCGGGGCAGGCCCTTCTCCTGCGGAGGCCACAGGGGGCAGCGCTGCTGCGGCCAAGCCTGCCGCTGTTTGGCGTCTGCCGGGAGAACTGGCCCCACGGTCCAGGCTCCCTCCTCCCCAGACCCCCAGGAGGTCTTGAGCCTCACAGGTCCTCTCCTCACTGTCACGAGGACGTCCTGCTTGGGGACATCCTGCTCAGGGGGCTGCTTCCACAAGCCAGTCCCAGGTTAACGGCGGTGCTGCCATCAACGACGGGGAGATTAAGTTAGTGCTCCTGCGGGGGCGAACTGTCCCTTCTGAAGTTCCCACAGAAACCTGTGGCCTAGGTCCTGACCTCAGGGTGCCCTCGGCAGACCCCGCCAGGAGCCAGCTGCCTTGGCCGATCCTCTTGGTGGGTTTCCTAGTTGGCTCCCTTGCTCCCGCCTGTTCACCCCGGGGGCTGGCCCACCTGCTGCCGTGTTCCAGGTACTGGATTGTTCATCAAAGGAATCCAGAAAAGCCTGTGACCTGCCGTGGTACTGGCCACACGTCACTGCCCATTACCAGCTGCTACCCAACAATGACTAGTGTGGAAAAATGGTCAGGAGGGGTCCAGTGCTGGATCCCAGGACTGCTCCCTTGTGGCTGCTGTAGTATGGTCTGATTAAGTCACAGGGAAGGAAGGAAGGGACAGGGCACCCCAGAGTGGGGACTTGCAGTGTTTCCAAAAGAATGTATCCTGGCAAAGGACCCGAGGCTACACACCCTCCCCCAGCAGATGGTGGCTTGTGGGTCCATAGCAAGGGTCCTGCTGCCAGGCGCTCCTAGCTGAGCTCAGAGGGTACGGCAGGGCCCAGGCCTGGGAGAGGGGGTCCAGGGCCAGGCCAGACACCTGGAAACCAGGGCAGGAATCCTCATCGAGCCCCCTAACTGCCACAGGTGACAGCTTGTCACGTGCCCAGAGGCCCCCTCCTTCCGCAGGACTCACTGAAGGAAACTGCCCCTGAGGCCTTGCGCACTCCCCCCATTCCCAGGAGCACCTGAGCAGGGAAGGTTTTGGAGAGACCTGCACAGGTCTGCAGGACCTGCAGCTGTGCTGGCTGGAGATGCCCCTGACCTGCTTCCCTTCCTGCCTCGCTAGCACCTGGCAAAGGTAGACTCTTGGGAAGGGTGCAGAAAGGGCAGGAAGAGGGTAAGAGAGGGAGGAGTTTCAATGTGATAAGAGCTGTCTTAGAGGTTTGCACATAAATACACACAAATGCTCTAATGTAACCATAGCAACAGAAAATATTGATAACGTTGGCTAAGCCAGGCACTAGGGAGGGGTGCCTACCACCCTATGCCACCATTTATGTGCACCTTAAGCCGGTGCTCCCTGTGGGCCTCTGAAATGGGGACAGTCCTGGTGCCCATCTCCTTTGGTAGTTGTGAAGATTAAATGAGGTGGGAGGTGTGAATCCCTCAGAACAGAACCTGGCATCAAACACCCTGTAGCTAGCCCCTCCCGCCCCACCCCCACCCAGCATCTTCTTCACTAAACCATTTGCATTTAGCTAAAGCTCAGAAAAGCACTTGAGAACACACCAGAGATGAACTGCCATAACAAGCGGTTCAGAGGGTCACTGTCAGTCTGGGAACACAGCCTAGTGATGCTATCGGAGCATCAGGCTTGTCTGTGCACCTCAGGGTCCTTTCCATGTTGACTTCCACCTGGGCACTCTCTCCTCTGGGAACAAGTACGCCAAACCTCTGTCTCGTCTCCTCTTGGTTACCAAATAGTTGCTGCAGCTCTACACCTTACATCTGAGTTCTGGGCAGGAAGAAGGGGAAAGCATGGGTGGCAAAGGGCTTTCTTCTAGTGAGTATTTTCTGCTTGTTCTGGAAGGGACCCGCTCCCCAGAAACCTCTCCCGTCACCGCCATTGTGCAGAAGTGTACACCCTCCCTACAAGGGAGCCGGGACACCTGCACGCTCCAAGACTCTTTCCCTCAGAAGGGACACAGTTGTTGGTGGACAAGCACCTGCGTGTGCCCTGCCTGACCTTGCAGCCGAACACATGATTTCCACCTTGTAGACAGAGACATCGAGGCACCATAAGGTCGAAATTCTTCTGAAGGTGGCACAGCTAGTGGGTGGCATTCTGGTCTCCTAAGTCTTAATGTTGCATTAATCAATAACTTGAGGTTGATCAGTGATGTGCTTTATGACCGTGACTTGAGGCATGTGTATGATAACTGTTTCAGGATCCTCACAGACAGTCCCTGCATTGATCCACCTAAGGGGTGTCCCCACGGGTTGTCTTCCGTGTGGTTTTTCCAGTCTGGACGTGACCAGTGACTTAGCACTGTGTCCTGGTCATTTGGGCTATCCTAGCTAAGTCTTGTATTTTAGCAGACCGTCACCCTTTGGGGTTAAAGTTGGGGTTGGAGTCTAAGGTTCCGACGGGCTTCTGTGGGCTTCCCTTCCGGGGACAGCTCCTTTTCTGTACCTCGCCGTGTTATTAGGGTCGGCTCCATCGCCCCCAGCTCCATTCTGCCTCGCTGTCTGTAGGGGCACCAGGTGCCTCACTGGGCCACAAAAACATTAGGTAACTTGGGGTGGGGTCCGAAGCACTAGGCCTGGCTGTCCCTGTGTCACCAGGCAGAGGGCAGGGGACCCCCAGCTTCCCTGCTGCCGCTGTGAGCAGGCTCAACTGCCCCCTGGTGTCCCAT
The DNA here is from genome assembly GCF_001458135.2 of Marmota marmota marmota. Classification (NCBI taxonomy): domain Eukaryota; kingdom Metazoa; phylum Chordata; class Mammalia; order Rodentia; family Sciuridae; genus Marmota; species Marmota marmota. Next base: position 51,006,365 of record NW_026000005.1, read on the forward strand.
CACGGAGCAGGGCTGGGATGGCCCAGGCACTTACTGCGGACCCTGCTGTCGGCAGGACGCGCTGCCCTCTGAGGCCCACGGGGTTGTCGGGTGGGGCTGAGCCTCTTCTGGGTCTCTGCCGGGTCCCCTTTCCCAGCTCTGGGCCGGAGAGAGAGGCTTGTCGTGGATTCGTTTTGACCAGGGCCTGTTGGAGGTTCTAGCTGCAGGTCTCTCAGCATCCAGTGCAGGGCTTTTGATGAAGAGAAAGCAGGAACCTCGCCGAGTGACCAGGCCGTCATGCTGGGGTCTCTCCGTTCCAACCTCATCTACCCAGGCTCCTTTGATCGTTGCCTGTTGAATACGTAGTTGGTTTGAAGGGAGGGGCAGGCAGTGAGTCTGTGCCTGCTGTTCCAGCTCGGAAATCCAAAGTCCTTCCTGATGGCACCTCCCAACCCGTCTCCCACCAGCACCCACCAAATGCCAAAATTCTGCACCAGGGCCAAGGGCCGGCTGGTCCACACACGGGAGGATCCTGCACAAGGGCTCAGCGCCAGTCAGACGCTCGCCTTGGTGAGGTGGAGCCTCTGCCTCGGGGCTCACGGGGCCTCCCTCTGGACACCAGGTGCAACACCATGGTGACCAAGGACAGAAGCTGACCTCCACAGTGGGAATCCCCCAGCATTGCTATTCATTCAGTGTCCTCTTGTAGCGGATGGCCTCTGTTGAGCAATGACATCATCCAAGGTTCACACCTGGCACCTAGTCCTGTGACCCATACGCATGCCCGTCTTCCCCAATCTTCCTCTCTTAATCTTCCCTCATCCTGCGGGGCCAGAGCACTTGACATGAATGCCTGGGCCTGCTGGAGAATCGTCTCATGCTCCAAGTTCCACTCCAACCTGTCAGCCTTCCACGTCACCTGCCAAATAAATTGGCACAACATTCCCAAGTGAGGCATATGCTGCCTCCAAAGTCCAGAGAGTCTCAGCAGTGCTGTGGCTCTGGCCTCGTGGCAGAGAAGGCAGAGTGTGACTTGTCCTTCACTTTCAGGGACATTTCCCAGCATGCCTACAGCTTTAGTTCTCTGAAAACATCACCAAAGTCCATCCCTTTGAATCTCTGTAGGATTTGCCACACAAATTCTGATGCAAATGTGTCTTACCAGGCATCCAGCATGCTTTCAAATTTCCCGTCCACAGGGTCCAAATGGGAAAATATCGTCGCGACTTTGGACCAGTATGCTCAGAGTGTCCGAGGAATCTGGTGAGCATCAGAGTGGGCACCACCGGGATCACAGGGAGAAGATGTACCACTGTCCCTTCCGTGGAAAACCCTTTTCAGACCCTCTCTCCTGGTGACGGTGTGGTGCCTCCCCGGGTGGGTGTCAGCCCAGAATCTCCACCCAGGAACTCTCCAAAGTTCATTCCCTTTCCCCCAAGGATAATAAGTAGCTGTTTTGGTTGGCTTTTCTGATGCTGTGACGAAAAGATCCAACCGGAACAACCGTAGAGGACTGAAGGACTATTTAGGGCACCTGGTTTCAGAGGTCTTAGTCCATAGAATGTTGGCTCCACCCTCGAGGCTCAGGTGGTGTGGAAGAGTGTGGTGGAGGGAAGCCTCTCACACGGTGATCAGAGAGCAGAGAGACTCTACTCTCCAGATACAAAATATATACCCATAGCCACACCCCCAATGCCCACCTCCTCCAGCCACCCCACGGACTCCAGCTACCACTCAGTTAATCCCATCAGGGAGTAAGTCGCTGATTGGGTGAAGGCTGTGACCCAATCGTTTCTCCTCCAAGCCTTCTTGCACTCTCTCGCATGTGAGATTCTGGGGGTCACCTCACGTCCAACCATAGCAGTGGTCATAGGTACCTTTGGGGAAAGGAATGTAGAGTATTTATAGTGAAAATTGTGGGAGATGACAGGGTCCTTCCTCAGAGGGAGGTGGGTTCCGGTGGGCCTGAAAACTGGGTGAGCCTGGTGAGGTTTCATTGTGGCATCTGAGGTCAGAGTCTTCAATTATTTGCACACACCCATTAAGAAGTCCCCTAGTTCACTGCTGATCTTCTGAGTCCTGAGGAAGCCCAGGTTCTATTAGCCGTCTCCACAGACACGGTGGCAAAGGGATCCTGGTTGCCTTTCTGGGTATTGTCCAGTGTGAAGGTTTTGTGCACCCTGCCCCTGACAGCCAAGCGTCACTACCTGAGCTCTGCCGGTCGGAGTCCTGACATCTCCTCGGGCCCTGGGGAGTGCAGGACCATGGCACAGTCTCCTACCTCAACGTCACTACAGAGGACAGCCAGCACCCCACACCCCCTGTTGGCACGTCCCTTGTTGCCTTGGTGAAGAGCGTCCTCTGGGCCTGGCCGGCAGCACAGTCAAGTGGTAGAGGCTCCCATCCCACGTACAACCGCCTCTCACGCTCCGCCTCACGGGGTCTTCCTGGCTCTCGTGATCCTCTGCAGAGACAGGGGCAGCATCTCCCCCTGGCTCACCCCACCGGCTGTGCAGAGCCGTCTCCACAGTGCACGTGGCTCCCCAGTGTCCTTGTCAGGAAGTCAGATCCTGAGAGGTGAGAGCATTGTCCCAGATCCGCAAACTCAGTTCAGTTAGTTCACGCCCCGTCCTCCACATTTCCCCCTGATGCTTGGTGACAAATGTGAGCTCCAACTACGGGTAGGTCCATGAGAGGCCATGTATTTCCAGAGCAGGAACTTTATTTTCCCTCTTGGTCTAGGCTGGGACCTGGCCCTAGAAATTGGCCTCACAGGAAGGAGAGGAGATGGGGTGGACCCTTAAGTAAAGCAGGCAACGTGCGGTAAGAATCCACCGGAGCATCTCTGACAAAGGGAAGGGCTGCTTCTCCACGCCCCAGAGGCCGGAGACATTCAGGCTTAAACCATCTGCCCAAATATCCCCAACCCAGGTCAGAAGACATACCCCCTGTGGAGGCCGAGTTTAGCAGAGAACCCTGCTCAGGGTGTCCCTTGTAACAGTGGAACAGTTAAACTTGAATTTCAGACAGACAAATAATATTTTAGCACAAGTATGCCCATGCAATATTTATTGTGATGTTCATTATTTATCTGAAATTCAAATTTGACTGGGTAGGCTGTGTGTCATCTGGAGATGCCACTTTTTGGAGTGATATTTGGGGTCTGGTGCTCCACACAGTCTGTTCCCCAGGGGTCAGGAGATGAGGATTTCTTTTTCCCCCGTACTGGGGATTGAACCCAGGGGTACTTGCCCACCACACCACATTCCCAGACCTTCTTATATTTTATTTTGAGACAGGGCCCTACTAAGTTGCTGAGGCTGACTTTTAACTTACAATCCTCCTGCCTCAGCCTCCTGAGCCACAGGATTACAGGCGTATGCCGCCACTCCTGGCAGGAGATGAGGATGTCTTAATCACTATTCTGGAGGCCTCCTGGCTTGTGGCCCACACTGAGGAGATAGACCTGCCTGAGCCCCTCATCCCTCTTCCCACGCCTGTGTGAAGTTCTTGTTATGTGAGTGAGTGATTTTAAATTTTTAAAATTGTAATCAAGTGTTTCCAAAGCCCTGAAATACAATTTGCAGTTTGATAATGAGTTGCAGATAGGGTTTTAGCCAATTTGAAAGGTTAACTTTGGAAGGCTGGAGGAGAAAAGTAACTTTCCACTCAGTATGGAGGCACATACTGTGTTCCAGGAAGCAATCAGACTGGATTGGGTTTGTGGGGTCAGGCAACTGCAGATCGTGGCCCAGGAAGTTGATTGGGTTTGGGCTTCAGTGGTGGTGACGGGGAGGGAACTGACCCAGAAGGGCCAGCTTGAGCGAGGGGTCGGGGTCGGGGCAGGGGGCCACAGCTGTGTCTCTGGGTTGGTAAGGTGCCTTGGGATCTGGCCCTGGTGAGGGGTGGGCAGGGTGAGGTGCTGCTGGAATCTCGCTCCTGCTTCTGGGTTGGGCTCCGGTTGATGCTGACCACCACGCCCTGTGCTGGCATCAGACTGAGCTGAGAGAGTCTTGTGACATATTTCACTGTGGGGAGAGTCATTATCAAACTGCAAACATTCTGGAAAGTTCAAACAAGACTTTAATGTGAAATATGAAGTGCAATTTACACCGTTGAAATTGAAATTAGGTCATTTCTGTGAATTATGGAAGTGGAGGGGTGGAAAGAATTGTTCCCGTAATGCCTACACTATCCATTGGGACTTGGGGTAGGAAGCTGCCGGCCACTTGCCACAGGGCAGCACACACTGAGGCTGACTGGCAGAGAACCACTGGCAGGCTCTGCCTGTGTGTTTCCAGGTCTGCCTGCAACAGCTTCTGTGCCCCTGACTGACCTGGCACCCAGAGCTGGTCACCAGTGCGAGGCCTGGGGCATAGTGGAGGTCCAGGCCCAGAGGCTCAGCCCTGGGTGTGAGTTGGAGCTCAGCTGTGTGCTTCAGCTTCCTGAAAGCCCCAACCCAGCCCATCCACAGAGGGTAAGCACCAGCTGATTGTGACTGTGTAGCTCGGGCCCCCAGCCTGCTGATACCATGAAATCAGGCCCTCACACTCACACAGCACTTGCTCAGCACACAGTAGGTCTTCCCTGAGGACCCATCCCCTGCTCTTCTCCTGTATGGACACGCAACTGAGATTTCTGGAGGCAGGCCTCCTGGACTGGAGCACGAATCTGTAATGTCCGCCCCATTCCTGAGCCCTTGATTTCTAATTAAGTTAATTAAATCATTTCAGAGGGCGCCCTGCTCACTGGCCATGTCTCACACAGGCCACAAGCCTGCGTGTCCTGATGGTTTCAGAAGGGCTTCACCTTCTCTGGTGACCCTGGGTGACCAGGGGTCCTCCCAACCCATTGTAGAAGGCATCTCCCTGTGTATTCAACCAAAGAGACGGCGTACTGCCAACAAGTAGGTGTTCTGCCCTGGGAACATCAGGGCACAGACATTTGAAATAAAATTCAGCAAAGCTTCAAGCAGAAGGGGGAGTGTCCTGGCGCCAGCACACCCCTCCTGGACGGCGAGAGAGATGGTCTTGGATCAACCCAAGGAAGAGCAAGAGGCTGAGCTGAGTTGGGGTCGCTGTCTCAAAACACAGTGCCAACAAACCATAAGAGCAAAGAAAAAATGATGGCTGTGCAGACGGCTCAGGTCTCAGCCCTTCCTCCCTGAGTCCCACCTTCCCCCCCAGTCCCTTCCCCACGGAACCAGGAAAGTGCTGTGAGCTCAGTCCACCTGGGTGGGGAAGGGCAGAGTTCTGTTTGGAAAATGACCATCAGGCAAAGTCAGAATGAGCAGCAATATCAAAATACATTACCATGTGATCACGATTACCGAACAACGTGTTTTCAGCAAATATTTACTGGTACTTGCACTATGCCTCAAGCACTGTGCAGAGGGACAGCCAGGACAATATCACAGCCCCTGCCGCCCTGACCCCAGAGCAGAGAACTGCAGGTGTTAACCAGAGAACCACACAGACATGGAACTGAGGGCGAGGCTCTGCAAGACCGAGACAAACAGGTGGTCCGACAGCAGGGATATTGTTTCAACAATTCAATTTTAGAATTTCCCTTAAAAATCACATATGACCTTCAACTCAGCAATTCCAATTTTAGGATTTTATAATGATAGATGCGTGCATGAACAATGACGTCTGTATCTGTACACTATGTCTACACCATCAATATCTATGTGTTCATGATACTCGGAATTGCCTGTAGTGATATTTGTGGCAGAATTATTTTAAAAGAACAAAAAAATGAAAACCAATAGAAGACTGGTAAGTAATCATGGCAACCCATGCAATGGCTTCTCTGCAATTGTTAGAAAGGTGAATTGGATCTAGATCGAGATAGGTGTAAATAGTTCAAATGAATGGGCACTACAGTATTAAAAAAAAATTGCCCTTAAGAAACTTACATTTTCAATACCAACTTTTAAGGGTTAATTTTACAACCAATAGTAGTATAGGGTAAGGAAGTGAAAACCGGATCCCCTTGGGCTGTGGCATGGCGATTTAAGCATGTTCCACCTGTTTACGGGTTCACACAGCTGGGTGGGTGGTGGCAGGGAGTGTCCTGTCCTCACCTCCCAGGGCCTGAAGTGACCAGTTCACCTCCAGGGTGGCGGGCTCAGCAGGCAACTGATGCTCTAACTGGAAGGGCTTGGTGGCTTCTGAAAGCTTTGGGTTTGTCCAGTGCTATCAGAGGCTCCCTGAGGCTGGTTCCCGCTCTGCTAAGTGGAGACAGTAATTCCCTCACCCAGAACCTGTCCATTTATTTATATTCCATCCTATTTTGCAGATGTGGAAACTGAGTTGCCAAAGCAGTTCCTAGGGAAAGATCATTTTTAAAGGACAAGTGAGGGAGGGAGGTTAGGATTCTCTGACGCCCAGACCTGGAGGAAGAGGGTGAAACTCCCCTAAAGTCCAGGGCAGTTCAGGAGGATAAGCTGGCCAACTGGGCTGGAGATGCCAATTTGGCTAGGGACCGACTGGGTTTAAGTGCCCCTGAGCATCCAATCGCTGACCCTAGAGTCCAGAGTAGTGTTTTCGGGGCCAGCTCCAGGACATGCCGACTCCCTCAGTCCTCTCCGGATCTTGACTGGGCTGGGACAGGCCTACTGGCCCCCGCAGTTGGGGCCGGGTCTGTGGCAGGAAACCTTCAAGTGCAAGATGCCACTTACTAATTGGTGGGTCTGGGTAAGGCGCTTTTCTGAGCCTTTCTCCCTGCAGCGTTAGAAAGGGAGTTAATTCAAGGAGGTACCACGCACTCCCCGGGTACTCAGCAAGCTGGTGCCAGCACCCAGGCAATGTTGTCACAATTGTGCGCGACTCGCAGGTGTGGCTACCTCTTCGTCTCCCTGTCATCGCTTTTCCCCCCAAAACTAGCTTGTCAGGAGCTCCGCTGGGTCTTAGCCGGCGCCCCAGGTGCCCAGAGATCCGGGAGCGGGGCGGGGCGGGGCGAGGCGGGGCGCGCAGCACGTGACCTAGGCGGGCGGCACCCGGGCAGGTCAGGAGCGCAGCGGCAGCGTGGCCCCCTGCACCCTGCTGGCGGCAGTGCGCCTGGCCGACATCCTGGCTGAGGGATCCTCATTCTCACTCTCAGGATTCGGAGGAGCAGCTCCAAGGACCTGCTCGGCCAGGGGCCGAGAGTCCCGGGGAAAGAGGCTGGTGAGTGCACCGAGAGAGGGAAAGTTGGACCTGGTGGGCTCCAGGACAGGGAGCCCAGGCTTAGGGAGAGTCAGGAGCCTGCGGCACCACAGCGTGAATACACCCCACCGCTTCCCTCCAGGCCCTGGTCCAAACCCCTGAAGAGCGCCAGCCCAGCCAGCGAACCCAGACCCCAGGCTTCTCCGGGATTCCTTGATCAGACTGACCTGAACCTCTGGGGAAGCCCATTTTGGGGAGAAAAAACAGTTGGTTTTAACCCTTGCAGTGCAGTGCAGGCTGGCTAAGGCTGCTGTCCCCCAAGAGGCTCAAGCTGGTCACCCAAGGTCCAGGGCCACCTGGGGACAGACTTCCTTTTGGGCTGCCCAGCTCAGTTTGGGGAAGGAAGGCCAAGGACCCTGGCATGGGAGGAGGCCTTCTGGCCCTCTTCTGGACTCTGAGAGCCGCAGGATTACGGAATCATCTTTTGCCGGCTGACAGGCTCCCTGGCCTCTCTTACCCCTCGTTGTGGAGAGATGAAGAGGATCTGTGGGCAGTGAGCACTGCGGGCATTGTCCCCATTGGCCCCAAGACCCTCGGGATCAGAATGTCACTTGCAAACCCCAGAGATTTCACTGGCACCATTTCTGCAGACCTTAAGTGAGGACTGAACCCCCCTCGCTTTCTCCTGACACCTGGGCGCCTTTGCCCGTGCTGCTTTTCTTGGGAAGTGATTGTTATCTCTCACAGATTTCCTTTGGAGGGGTGGGAATGGTAATGGGGGTCAAGACCCCCACTGGCACAGTGGGTGCAGAGGCTGGCACCGCCCAGAGCTGCGGACCACAGGCAGCTGGGCAGTCATGCTGGCCTCTCAGTTCTGAGGGCCCATCACTGCCGGCGTGCCCATCCCTCCATGGGGTCATGGGACCTCAGCAAAGCCAAGCCTTTCCTGGACAAGAGCCCTGACCCTGGCCATGTCTCCAGGCTCCTCGGGACCTATCCAGGAGGCATATGTGGCCAATCTTGCCCAGCCTCGGTGTCCATCCAAACAATGAGACAATGGCAGGTGCCCCTCAGGACCTGGGGACAGTGCCAGGCACACCCACAGGGAGTCCATGGCTGTATTAAGGCATTAGTGACTGAAAACTTAAAAGCAGCCAAGTGTGTGCCTAGTGGGATGGGGGTGGTGAAGAGGTCCAGGAGCTGTAGGCTAATGGGAAAGTGACCTTGGTGCCCTTCAAGGATGACGCAGGGGTGGCCCAGATGTGCCCTGGTCTGGGTGGCTGGGGAGCCTTCAGGGATGGCTGACTTCTGAAGAAGAGCCCACCTATCCTCCCACTGCCCCCACCCCATCATGGTTTCTCTTAATTTTGACATCCTAGCAGCACACTGGGCTAGAGGGCCAGAGAGGTCATGGAGCCTGACCATTGTCCACAGAACAGTTGAGAAAACTGAAACCCTGGAAGGAGAAGGAATCTGTCCCCAGTGGCAGGGAAGGCTGTGCCTGAGCGGGACCAGAGCCCAGCTGCCAGCTCTCTGCGGCTGTTCCTGGGTCTGGACTCGCTGCAGAGATGGGAGCGAAGGCTTTAGAGGTGCAGAACCCGTGTCTGTGGACAAGTGAGAAACTCTCAGAGAGCTGGGGAACAGAGAGAATGGACAGGGTGGGTGGGCAGCTGAGCTGCAGGACAGCCACCTGCATGAGCCATTCCAGAGCCTTGTGTTGGTGCCTGGTGCCCTGCAGGGCAGGGAGCAGCCCTCTGGGTGGAAACGTGCCCGTTTTGCTGCTGAGGAAGGCTGGGCTTTCATTCTAGCAGTGGGCATCAGGCCCTGCCCACAGAAGTGACCCCAGAGGCCAGCTGTGAGGACATAATTTGGGAGAGCTACAAAGGCTGAAGGCAGAGGGCACCACAGATGGCACCTCTGCCCACACCCATGTCAGCAGGAACACAGCCACACAACACACCTTGCCACTGGCTGTCAAGTGCCCTGCTATTGTTAGCCCGGCATTTAATGAGGGACTTTGACTTTCCAGTTTCTGTTTGCTTGGGTGGGTGCCCACTCAAAGTCAGTGTCCTCCAGTTCCTGGAGGCGACAAGCCCCAGAGTTGACTAAGCCAGGTCTTTGCTAGGAGAAACACCATTAGAGATTTCCCTTCGATTCGACCAAAATATGAATTGAAGCCTTTAGTGGATGGACATGACAAGCCCTTGACATTCAGTGATCTGAGTCCAGGCTGTGCGTTCCAGCTCCACTCTCTCCTTCCTGCTGGTCTGTCTCCAGGTCACCCCCCTCTTCTCCACTCTGACCACTAAACCATTGGAGAAGACAGACGTCTCCAAGATTTGAAATAGGATTAACTCTGAGCAGTGCAGCACAAACACATTAAAAGTGTCTTGGTTCAGGAACCTCGTGACTAGGGGTTATCTGCACAGAAGCAGAACGAAACAGCCCGGCGGCGTCCCCGCTGCGCCAGCACACGCCCATCAGCCCTCCCTGCAGGGCAGCTCAGGGCAGCTCTGCACCACACAGGCCTGGCACCTCCCCGGCCGCCCGTGCCCCTTGACAGTTGTGGGTGGTCGGGTGGTGGATACAGACCCAGGCCTTGGGGGCCACAGGGGAGCACAACCTGCTGAAGGCTGTGGGTAAGTCTGACTGTGGGGGTGGGGGATGCCCCTACCACACTCAAGTGACCTCAACCTGAGCTGGCCTGGGACAGGCAGAGGGGGCTGGCAATATGTCCCCCAAATGCCACCGACTTGGTTGTGCATTTTAAATGCTACGGTCGAACCTATTGTCCATCTGATTTTAGATTGCTCTCCAGAGATTGACTTTTTAAAGTGTCCAGCTGCTGCATGGCCCCAGTTCATCAAGGGGAGGACTTGGTGGATAAAGTTCCACCCTACTGGGAACACTGGCTCTCAACCGCTCTCTGTCCAGGAACTGTGCTTGAACAAGCAGGGTCTCTGTAGCAGGCACAGCCATCAGAGAAGCTTGCAGAGGCTCCCTGGCCTCCCGGCCTGCACCCCCCCCAACGAGGGCACGAGGCCGGAGCTAAGAATTAGCACTAGAGCAGAACTTTCCAGGGGACTCCCTGCCTGAGAGGCGCCAACACACTGCTCTTGGCTTAGCTATGTGGGGTGTGTACTTTTCAAATTCTGAATGGAAATCGCACAGGTTTGATATAAACAGCACAGTGTGCATGTGTCCTTGAACTCAGGGCCACTGCTGGAGCCTCCAGTCATAGAGGCTGTTTCCCCCCGCCCCCCCCCGCCCCGTGCCACGCTGGTTCACACCCACGTTCCAACATGCTGCTGCCCCCAGCCTTGCTCTAGGCCAACTCTGATGTCCTAGCACCAGCCTGGACCCTTCCCCTGCCCCATTCTGGCAGGGACCACTCAACACAGGTGTCCAGTCCCTCCCTAGCCCGAAGGCTCCCTGAGCCCTCTTACGAAGTTCCTGACTTCGACTTCATTGGTCTTTGTTATTTGGCTGAGAAATGGGTTTAAGTCCTCAAGAAAGACTTGCTGAGGTCGTACGCTGGGTTTCTGGCCTCTGGTCATCCACAACAGGCCTTTGGGGTCATCCTATGAGGAACAGGCATCAGATGAAAAGAAACAGGCTCCACGGGGACAGAGAGGACGGACCTCCTCAGTGTGCAGTGGGCAGCCCTGGGGGTCAGTTCTGAGGAGCTGTGACCTTGGCCTCCCTCTGAAAAAGGCAAGTTTGCAGGACAAGAAACATGCACTTTCTGTTTTTTCTTTTCTTTCCTTCCTCACACCTAAGGACATAAGCTTCTTATATCAAGGCCTGGAATTTTGACTTCTGCTTTAGGAGGAGAGAGAATAAGGACTCCTCATCTGAGGGTCACGCTGCTCATCCGTTCTGAAAATAGAATTTCAATGAATGCTGTCCTTATGATACTTTTTTTTTCCCCAAAATGAATAAGCCCCAGTCATGCATCAGATAAGAACTGTTTGTTCACTTCTAGAAGCCAGACACCATGTGTTCTGGGAGCATCAGGAATGCTGGCTTTCCACTGTGCACTTTCCTGTCTAGAATCTGAGTTCAACTGGCAATGTGCAGTTTGCCCCCGACCACGGTGAGTTTCTCACAGTCGGCATGGAGCTTAGAAACCTTGTGGTGTGGTGGCAACAATTTTAAGAAATTATTTTCCACCAGTTTTAAGACACATTTTTTTTCTAAAATATTTTGGTTGGCAGCCATGGACCTCTGAAAATTTTCATTTTAAATAATATATGCTAGACCATGTCGCTTTTCATGATTGACCTCTTGTGTGACCAAATCCAAGTACATTTCTGGGGCGAGGCAAATGCTTTTAAGGTTTTCTCAGAACTTTTGGCACGCGCGGTGGCGCTGGAGCCGGATGCTGGGCGAGATTCAAAGCAAGAGCTGGTCTCTGTGGGTCCCCAGCTCCCGCTGGAAGGGCACTGACTATGCGCCTTCTCAGATGTCCCAAGGAAATGGGTTTAAGTCCTCAAGAAAGGCTTGCTGAGTCACATGCTGGGTTTCTGGCCTCTGGTCATCCACAACAGGCCTTTGGGGTCATCCTAACGTGACCTTCCCTGGGACTCCCAAAGCCTGGAGCCCAGTTGGTCTGATGGTCACAGCAGAACCTCAGGTCGCAGGGCTCCCCTGCAGGTCTGCAGCGGAGTTCTGTGCTGGGGGCATGGAAAGCACCCACTGAGTGCCCAGCACAGACAGACACTGTCCCCACCGAGCTTAACAGTAACTTGTCTGGCACCACTGTTAGGAGGTATAAAGAAAGGGAGAGACAGGGTGCATGGGGCAGGGGACAGTGAAGGAGTGGAGATGGCTGGGAAGCCTCTGAAGGGGAGTAGGAGGAGCTTTGCAGTGTCCCCAGGAGGGTCCTCCCTCCTCCCTCCACAGTGACGCCTCCAGTGTTATACCCAGTAGCAGTGTTGTCTGAAAAGCCAGCAGAGCACTGTCCTCTGCTCAGCCACCACTACTGCCACCCCTGGCCTGCCCCGTGCCCATGGCCCACCACTTAGTCCACAGACCAAGGTCCTCTGTGGCTTGAGTGCATGGGTCTCCCCTGGAGCTTTGCCACCCGGAGGGGCCTGAGAACCAGCAGCACTGGCCAGCTCTATTGTGCAAACTGCCCAGGGACCTTGTCAAAATACAGAATCTGAGCCAGTCTGGCTGGGTGGGCCCGGAAACCTGCATTCCTAACAGGCTCCCAGGGGATGCTGCAGGCTGCTGACCACACTTTGAATTGCAAACGAGTTTCTAATGTTCTGCTTATCTTGGTTTCTGACATTTGTATTTTCTTTTCTGTGTCTTTTTGACGTTGATGGGGATCAGGTGTGGCAAATTTCAAAGTCTCAAGTTTGACTTTCCAGTTTGTGGGTCATCTAGACACAGAGCCCCAGCACAGTGAGGGGGACTGGGTTATCAGGCCCCTGAGGGCAGCAGCTGGCCATCCTCACGTACACCAGGGCCCAGAGTTCCTGTGGGGCAGCCTCCCTCAGCTGACCTCTGTCAGCAGGCAACGCTGGCTGCCCTGGCCACCTGCCCAGGTGTCTGCCTCTCCCTTACCTGAGTCACTTCTGCCTCACCACGGAGTGCCTGTCGAATGTCCCCAACTCCAGCACAGTGCACTCATGCGGGCATCATGCTGTGTGACCCCAGGAACCTCCCTACCACGTGACAAACCTTGGGGAACAAGCTTTCCTCAGCTTTGTCACTGGGATCCAAACACTGACTAGAATAGCTTAGAGGAGGGAGAGTGCATTGGGACAGTTGGGACCCCAGACAGCGACCCCACTGCTCTGGGCCTGAGGCGGGGCAGCAGGTCCTGGCAGAAGGGCCCCGTGGGGGGAAGCTGCTCAGCTCAGACAGGAAACGGAGAGGGGACGGGCTGCAGGGAAGGTGCCCACTTGCAGGGCAGCCCCCACAGACCCACCTCCTCCAGCCACACCCACAGCTAACCACCCCGTCAGTCCATTCAGACTAGGATGGACTGATGGGGTCCAGGGCTCACAGTCTAAGCAACCTCTAATCCAGCCATAGAACCCCCCACGTCAGAGGACAGCGACCCTCACAGATGATGTGTATCTCCTTATGCTTCCTGCCTGGCCATCAGCCCCCACCCCCAGAGCCTGGGAGGATGTGGAGAAGGGACTCTCTCCCTGGGAAGCCTGGGGCCGGCATGGCAAAGCCCTCACCCAGCAAGGGAGCCGCGCCCCAGGATGGAGAAGCATGATGTTTGTCTCCCTGTGGGAAGAGAATATCCGTGGCTCTGCAGGTGTCCCGTGTGGAAACTGTAAACAGGGGCTCCTTTAGATTTGGTAAACTGTGCAGGATTTATTAGATGACACCGATTTCCAGGCAGGAAACTGCGAGACACTCAGAGGAATCATTGCTGTCCCTCCTCTTACTCTAGGACTCGGTTGGTATCTGTAGGCTTCCTGGGGCTGACCAGTTGTGACCCTGTGACATTCCAGGTGTGACTCAGACAAGAGGCAGAGATGGGGAGAAAGCTGGACCTTTCCAAGCTCACGGATGAAGAGGCAGAGCACATCTGGGAGGTGGTGCAGCGGGACTTCGACCTCCGGAGGAGAGAAGACGAGAGACTAGAGTGAGTGTCGGTGTCTGGGCCACCAGCCCTGGTCCTCTGACGTCCCTGAGTGCTGTCACTTGGCCACTCCTGGGTGGGTGCAAGGCAGAGGTGCAGGGTGAGGTGCATTGCACAGGAAGCTGTGATGTGGGAAATGGCTTTACTTTGGAGCCTCAGGCATCTGGCTTTTCGGTCTCCTCAGGGAGGAGTCAAGGGCAGCTCCCAGGTGGTGCGGGCTTCCCTGAGGGCACAGAGCTGAGGCCGACCCAGCTGGGAGGGCACGGATGAAGCAGGTTCTGGAAAACCAGGAAGTGCTTTCGGGGAGCTGGAGTCAGGTGCCTACCGGGTACCAAGTGGAGGAGTGGGCGGGCAACTGGGCGCACACCCTGGGGAGCTGGAGAGCTCTACCATGCAGATGGCGCCGTCGCTCCCTGGGGCTGCCAGAGAAGGACTCAGTATTTTCTGGAGGTCAGAAGCCTAAAAGCAGGATGTCCACAGAAGTGGTTCTGTCTGAAAAGCCACTTCCCGGCCTGTTCCAGGGTCCGGAAGGGCCTGGATTCCTTGACCGACTGCCCTTCCTCCTCTCCAAGTCCTCCAGCATGGCATGCCCTCGCCCACCTCCACTGTTCTCTCCCTCCCCTCTTTCTTTCCTTTCTCTCTCTCTCTCTCCCTCCCCACCTGCCCTCCCTCTCTCCTCCCTCTTTCCTCTAAGGACATATGTGATTCCCACTTACGGATTCCCATGCAGATATCCAAGAAAATCTTCATATCTCAAGATCCTTAATTTAATCACACCTGCAGAGTCCCTGTCACCTTGCAGAATGGCACCTGCAGCTTCTGGGGACTCAGATGTGGATGCTTTGGTGGGGGCCATTGCTCAACCTACTTCATTACTGAAAGCTGGGGTGGGGGAGGGGTGCTGCAGGAAGCCACCAGGAGGGATTCAGAGGGAGTGAGGCCACTTGACTTGAGCACACAGCTAAGAGACAGACTGGGAAGGAGCTGCCAGGAGGGGAATCTGGTCCCAAATCACCAAAGGAAGACATCAGAGCTTAGCCCCACCCACGCAGGCCTTCATGGGGAAGGGACCTGGTCAGTGCCGCCCCTCAGAGCGATCCTGCTCCCCTTCCGCCCTGGGCTGCTTGTCCTCTCTGGGTTTGCATAGTTGTCCAGCTCCCAGGGCTGGCCTCTGGGGAGGGCCCATCCTGCTGTGCAGCCACGGGCCAGCCCAAGCCTGGTGCGCTGCAGGCCTGACCCCACTTCTCCAGCAGCCAAGAGACCCAGAGCTGCAGGCCCTGCCCTCTCTCCAAGGGCAGAACTGGGTCTTGGGGGCCTGCCCTTTTGCCTCCTCCCTCCAGCCTCTGCTGGCCCACTGTCCACAGTCTGAAGCCCTTCCCGTCTTTTCTATTTGGTCTATAGAAAGCTCAAATGTCCTCTGGATTTTTTAACCGTGGCACTGGCTCTCTGCCTCGGTCTCCAGGCTGTGCCAAAGGGAGGACTGAATGTCATCTCCGCCCACAGACACCCTGGCCTTTCCTCATGGGAAGAGCCGCCTTCCCAGGGGATGGCTCTTACCCCATCTGAGCGCAGGCCTGGCTCTTGTTGGCCTTTATTTTAAATGGCAGCTTTTACCAGCGCATCCCCTGTCTGGGCAGAATGCAGGAGAAGGGGATCCTTGCTCTCCAGGGAGCAGCAGGAGGGAACCAGAGGAGTCCCAGGCAGGCACTGGGTCCCCAGGGACTCTGGTGAGGCCCTCCCCTCCTTCAGTGGTGGGTTATGCAAAGTGGTTTTGCAGAAATCCCACACTCTCGCATGCAGGCCACTCTGTCTGACATCAGTCTTTCCTGATTCCATGCTCCATTGGTCATTTCACACTGCAAAGAAGAGACACCCAGGTAACCTGTCGGTGCTCCTAGGGAAGGAGCCTGAGGACCCGTCTCCTGCTGAGCCAGCCGCAGACGGGTCTCTTTTCCATTGGCTCAGAATGAGCAGGTCAGGGCAGTGCAGTTGGCTGACTCTGCTGTCTTCTGGAGTCATGTGATTAGGGAATGGGCTTGTCAGCCACCCCAAATGCTATCACACCACAGAACATCGGTCAAGAACACTGAAGCCCCCGTGGCCCTTACCATTCAGATCCAGACCCAGCGGGTGATACCCTTGGTGGGTGAGAATCACACCAGCAGTGGAGGGTGTGGTGCCGGACCACCCGCGTTTCTTCCTCTTGGTTTTGTCTTAAATATGCCACAAAAGTAGAGCAGCCTCTGCCCCTGAGAAGCCCCCCTACACTTTCCAGCTGACCCCAGGAATGGCAGGCCCGGAACCATGTTCACGAGGCGGGCAGATGGGCACCACCGAGTCAGACCATGTGGCTTCAGTTCTGCACAGTCTGGGTCATGCTGACACTCGGACAGGGCACCGTTGAAACAGGCAGGAGCAAGACTGGCTTCTCACCACCCAAACTGGGTCTGCAGACCCAGCTGGCTAGAGCTGCACAAGTCTCTAATGACACTGAAGATCATTTTATTTTATTTTATTTTATTAAAGAGAGAGAGAATTTTTAATATTTATTTTTTAGTTTTCGGCGGACACAACATCTTTGGTTTTTTTTGTATGTGGTGCTGAGGATCGAACCCGGGCTGCACGCATGCCAGGCGAGCGCACTACCGCTTGAGCCACATCCTCAGCCCTGAAGATCATTTTAAAATAACAAGCCCCCCCCCCCCCCGCAATCTGTCACCAGTGTTAACCTGCCACCTCACCGGGGTCAACACTGTCATCATGTCTCGCTGCCAGGTGCCCCATGCTCTGTGGCTCTTCCCTGGGTTCCCCTGGGGCCTCTGCTGTGCTCCCGGGTTCCTGATTCTTTAATCTCTGAATCACAGTGGACTGAGTGAGGACCCCGGTCCTCAGAGGACCCGGAGTAAGTGGCAGGAAGAAACTTAGCGATTCAGGAAATGTCCAGCTGAACTTTTGATGTATTTGACGTTCTCTAGAAGGGACAATGAACTCCTGGACCTGCCCAAAGAACCTGCCATGGCTGTTGGCAGAACAAAGATGGTGGGAAAGTTGTGACGTCGATTTGGTCGCACAACAAACCATCTGCCTCTGGGAAAGAGCCTAAGGGCTGTGACATGCATAGGGACTCACTGTGAGGGCCCAGGGACAGTCTGCCAGGGAGTCAGTGTGCCAAGAAGTCCCTTTGCCAGATAGACCAATTCAAAAGCAATCAACCAGAAAAAAAATGTTAATTTTCATATTTACAAAATTAGCAGAGATGAGTTAGTCAGGTGGCTGCTCAGTGTCCCTCCCTCCCCTCATGTGAGTGTCCAGCTGCAGGGATGGGTGTCTGGTGGACTCTGGCAGTGATACCCACACCTGTCCCCGTGGTGTCAGGGCAGCGCACCTTTGATGGTCTCCTCTGTCAAAGCCAGTGACAAATGAGCTGGTCCAGATCCCTAATGTGCCAGAGGAGCAAAGGCCTTGTGGCTGTGAGACCTGGTACCCAGCATCCTATCCCCTTGGTGAGGCCTGTGCTCTCTCCAGACTGTTCTGACCCATTCCCCAGTAAAGCCCTCAGGGAGGACCTGTGGCCACCTGAGGTCACGTCCAGTAGTGGAAGGCCAGTCTAGCAGTGCTCTCCTGGCAACCCATGCACAGCCAGTCTTGCGGCTACACAGGCAACCTAGGCAGCCTTCTTCTGAAGGACGGGCAGGGATTCTCTGGGCTGCAGCTCCTGGGTGGTGGGTGCTGCCGGCTGAGCCCTGGGAAGAGCTCTGCTTGCAGCCGGCAGGGCGGCCGTCTTGCTTCAGAGCAGACCCAGGCAGGCGCCGTCCTAAGTGACTGGGGACCAGGGAGCCCTGCTTGCTGCACTGGGTGCCCCAGTATTCCTGCTCCCCAACAGCACACGGGACTGTGGGCCAAAGACTCAGAATGATCTCAGAGGTACAAAGCTGGGATGTTAAGGCCACTGGCATCAGGAGAATGATTTAGGGCAGAATCAACTTTGTCCCCTCTCCTGGCCCTCAGTCCCGGGCAGGCGCCGTGATGAAAACATGTGTCTTCCTTGGGGGAACTTTGAGAAGACATGCAAGGGCCTCCCTGCCGAATGTGCTGACTGGCACCTGTGGCTCGGCGTGGGGAGAAGGCTCCAGTGGGGTGGGGGGAAGAGACCGAGTTCAAAGGGGCAGCTCCTCTCTCTGACAGTCTCAGCCTGTGCTCTCCTGCAAACCAGGAAATGTCCCCGGTTCACCCAGAGGAGGGACCAGCTGGATCTAAAGACCCAGCCCTGGGGAGCGGGCTTGACCATGGTGATGACAATGGCAGGGAGGACACCAGGAAGGCTGGTGGTAGGCCACACCCACCTCTGGAGCAGGCCACACCCATTTCTGGAGCAGGCGCCAGAAACGCTCCTTGGAAAGGGGACTCTGCGATGTTGGAAAACGACTCTTTAGTCTTTCCTTTTTTGCATTTAGTTCAGGTCTCATGTCACAGGCATCCCCTGGGGACAGCATGAAGGTGAGAGGGTTTTAGGTGCAGCCTCCCCATGGAGGAACAGAGCACAGGGCCAAGGACGGGGCCTGCCCTCTGCAGGACTGTGTCCCCTAAGAGTCCAGCCAGCTCTGCAGAGGGGACACTTTGTTATAACAGTGTTGTCAGAGACTTCCTGTGGAGTCAGGAAAGGCCCCATTCCTGCCCACACTGGTTGCCACAGTGCCATGCGGCCCTTGCCTCTGGGCAGAGCTTTGGTGTAACAGGTCCTCTTTCAGGATGAAGGGACCCTCCACAGGGACCGTGCTGAACCACACAGGTACTTATATCCTAGTGTCATCGGACTCATCACAGATTCCCCAAGACGCAGGGCTCCACTGAGAAGGGAGAATGCACCCACACCCTTTGTCCCCACCATCCCAGTCCCTCCCCAAAAGCTTCAATGTGGGAAGAGACCCTGGTCTCTTCCCACATTGCCTCCTAGCTGCCCAGCCCACCCTGGGACCAGTACAGAGAGCGGTGGGTCAAGGGCCAGCCCACCCCAGGGTACCCTGGGAGAGCACATGCATGCACTCTCTGAGACCTCCATCCTGACCCTGCTCATTGAGGCAACCCATTCCCAGGCTCCTCAGATCTGCCCCTCTGCTGATTCATATCGTCCCACCGCATCCCAGGGTGTCTCTGACTGCCCTCCTCCGCCCCCACACCTGCTTAGTCAACTCTGTCCTCACCAGGACTTGCAGACCCCGTGGCTGCACTGTGTCCCAGTCCATTGGCAGCCTTCCCATGGCCCCTGGTCCTTGAGGCTCTCTCCCTGGGCTCATGGCCACTCCAGATACTCTGGCTGTTGCTCAGGCAGCCGCCCTTCCAGCCAGGACCTCTCTGACTGAGCACTGCCCTGCACAAGGCCCTCAGTTGGAGGGGCGCCTCCCAGCCTTGCAGCCTGCAGGTCTCCCGTCTCACCCGCCCCCGTGCTGCACGGCCTCCTGATCCGTGCCCTGGCCAGCCCCACTCCTGCTCACCACAGTGGCTCTTCCTCCTCTTCAGTCTCCTCCCAGAGTGTCCCCTAGCCTTGCCCTGACACCTCCTCTTGGTAAAGATACAAACAGAAACAGCTAGCCCAGTTAAGCCATCATATTAATATCCTGAAGGCCACACCTTCCGTGACAAGCCCCGTGTGGCTATTTGAACTAATTGAAAGTAAAGTAAGAATTCAGCTCCTAAAAGTGTGCCGCAAGTCCTCCGCAGAGAGTCCGCCAGGAGAGACTCAGGAAGGTGGAGGGAGACTTGGGGCCCTGATGAGTACCAAGCTCAACGAGGTGGGGGAGCAGGAGTGGATCTCGGGGCAGCCGTGGAAATGCTGGCGTTGTAGAAGACAGTGGCACGGACAGTTCCCAGGCGTGTGAGGAGGAAGGGGGTTATGACAATGGGGCTACCTCTCATTGTATTTTTAAAAGCCACATTTTTAAATCGTGAGATATCAGGCTCAGCCTCCCGAGCCCTCTCTGCGGCGAGTCTCCACAGCTGCGTGTTGGATTCCAGCCCCCCAGTGTCTCCCTTGTGGGACCTCAGCTCCTTAGATATTCTCTCTCCAAGGGTCCAGGCCCTGGCCTCACCCCCTTCTCTGCTCTGGGTGCCCCCGCCCAGTCACCTCATCCAGCCCTGGGTCGGTTTTCGGTTTCTGTTTTTTCTGTCGTTAGCAGTGCTGGGATGGCACCCAGGGCCTCGGGCATGCTGCCGTGCTCAGGAAGTGCTCCCCCAGCTTCAGCCTCAGATCTAGATGGCCCAGACCTGCAGATGGGAAGCTGTGTCCGCCCTTCCTGGTGAGGCAGCCGGGCAACACCCAGGGTGACAGAGCACCTTAAGTGTGGCTAAGGCCACGGAGCAAAGTTTTAATTTTCTTTTAATTTAAACTTAAGTAGCCATGTGTGCCTACCATGGTGGCCAGACTGTGCAGATATGGCCAATGGCCCCCCCCCTAATCCCACCAGCTGAGACCTCGACTCTGAGCAGACTCAGCAGACAGATGCCTGCTCAGCCCTGGGCCAGTGCATCCGACCCGCGTCTCGGGCTCCCCCTTCTCCACCAAGGCCCTCCTTCTCCAGCTCTGCCTGGTGGCTGTGGTCAAGCTCCCAGGAGTGCACTTCCTCTCCCTCTTCTCCTGCTCCACGATCCACAGGTCAGCAGGCCCAGCAGACTGTCCCCACCCCACCCGCTGCTCAGCATTCGGCCAGCCCCGGACCTGTCACACCCTGTCCCTCGTGGACACCAAAGGAGCCCGTCCACTCGTCCCTCTTTCCCCTCACTGCCCTCTTGTCCTTGCTCCCAGCTCATATCCCTGGAGAGGGTCCCGCATTGATGGTGGAGCTGGCCTCCTCACTGCGGCTCCCGAGACCTCGCCCTGCCGCCTGAGACCTCGCCCTGCCGCCTGAGACCTCCTGTCCCACTGACCCCCCTCGGCACTCACCTGGCACCAGGGGAGCTGCTCACTTTGCGTGTCTCCCACAGGTGTCTGCACCCGGGGTTTCTCTCGCTTGCTGCCTTGTCACCTGCACCTGCCACAGTTCCTGGCCACAGACAGGCTCAGTGGCTGCCTTTGAATCCACACAACAATGACCACTTTGGGCTTCATCTGTGCTATCTCATTTAATTCCCAAATGGCCCCTAACATGGCTACTGCCATCATCCCCAGCGACAGACGAGGGAGCAGAGGAGGCAGGCTCCCGGCTGTGAAGATACCCAGGGATGGGGACCTCGGGGCGGGCACGTCTGGCTGTGTGCTGTTTCGTATTCTTATTCTCATCTTTTTTTCCTACAAAAATTTTATTACACCTAAACTAGTGGCTCCTCTGTGCAGAATGCCCACTCTGCCTTGGAACTCCTCCCCTCGCCAGGCTCCTGTCCACCGCAGAATCTTACAAGCCTCTTTCCGTCTATAAATCTTCCCGCTGTGGAGGAAGCAGCTGTCAAACTCTGCAGTCTGGAGCTTGCTGGCTGTCCGTGGCGTGGTATTGAGGTTCCTCCGTCCCCCCTCTCCCTCTGGGTTCAGAGGGAGTTGCACAGGATGGCTTTGGGAACCTCCCATCTTCCTGGCGGGCTGCGTCCGTTCCTGTGGCTTGGGTGTTGCAGAGGTTTTCAGTGCACCAGAGGTCATCATCATGTGTTATGACTTTGGAGTATTGTCACAAAGTACGCCAGAGTAAACTCTGGGAGGGAGCACCCAGCTTGCTGATCGACGGCTCTGGGGAAGTGCCCAGGATGCCTCGATCCCCTGTCCTGGACCTGAAGGAGCCGGCACTGGGCAGAAAGCAAGGAAGCCCAGCCTGGACACTGCTGGAGAGTCGCACACTGGGTCAGGCCTGCCCATGTGGTGCCAATTTAAAGTCCCCTCTCTTGCTGCCTCCTCGTTGTTGGGGTAGCCACCCAGCTGTAGTTTTGGTAGAAATTACTGGATGTTCCTAAAACCAGGCAGAGTGACAAAGTGACTCATGCCCTGGGGTAGGACTGTACCTAAACGGAACACCCTGTTTGAAAGGGCACAGCCCACAAATCAAACATCAGGCCTGCTCACCATCCCAGAAAGACAAACAGGTGGCGACGTGGATTTTCAGTCTCCACAAACAGATGGAAATTCTGAAGATAATCTGTGAAAGCCCTCTCAGTGTGAGACATGGGGCACACTGTGGCTCATTTAAAAAGAAGAAGAAGGAGAAGAAATTTGAAGTCGCCCTTAGCTGAGCCACTTGTCACCGCAGACAAGCCACTCCCAGGGCTGCAAAGCACAGGGCCAGACAGGAAATCAGTTGCCAGCACGGGCGGGGATGGACAAGAGCTGGGAGGGGCTCTGCAGCCCACCACTCACAGGCCACCGCGACTTCCTTTGTATGTCCTTATTGCCATCTTGACCTCCCCTCTGCAGGGCCTCCAGGGCTGGCTCATGTCAGCTCTGACGCTTGTCCACATGCTCACTCTTCCGTGGGTGCTCCCTCTGGCCTGGTCAGCCCTCCTCCGTGGTGCTGCGGTCAGCAACAAAGGGCCTCCTCGGGACTCACTCTCCAGTCATTTCCTCAGGAGTGGCATGGAGTGTGCATTTGTGTGAGACTCTGCTCTGCTCACCTAGGGGGGAGACCTCAGCTCCACACTCCTCCCAGGGCTCTGGGGTGCTCCCGGGGCTGGCAACACCACCTCCAGAAGATGCCCATGTCCTAATGCCTGGAATCTGGGAGGTGTCGGGCTCTCTGCAGAGGGAGCGGAGCTCACAGGTGCAGTTAAGGGCGCTGATCAGCTGAGCAGGACGTGGAGACTGTCCTGGATTTCCTGGGTGGGCCCAGTGTCATCAAAGTGAAAGAGAGAGGAGAGGAGGATCAGTAAGATTTGCTGTGTGAAGACTCAGCCCACCTCTGGCTTTGGGGATAGAGGAAGGGCTGTGAGCCAGGGAGTGCCCTGTGGAAGCTGGCAGGCCAGGGTCTGATTGTCACCTAGGGTCCCCATGATACCTTCCTTTCAGCTCAGAGAAGTCTCCGTGTGGGGCTTAGGCCCTCCAGAACTACAAGAATAAATGTGTGTTGTTTCAAGACAGGACATTTGTATAAATTTTATGCAACAGCAGCGGGAAATGAAGCCCCCACCAAGGCTGCTGCCTCCCAGCCTGCAGAGAAGCAGCCACCTCCTGCCCTTTGCCCTGGGAGGTGGGCTGCTCTGCCTGCTCGTGCCAGCAGGAGGTCTCTGCCCTCGCACAGAGGGGCTGTGTCGGTCCAGGTGCATCTAGCTGTCCTCCTGTGTGAGTGTCGGTCCAGGCCCATCTAGCTGTCCTCCTGTGTGAGCGCCCTGCTCCTTTTCTGGTCAGGAGCATGTTCATGTGTCCTTCGGGTGGTCGCTGCTGCTGCAGCTTGGCCGAGAACTCGCCCACGCTCCACAGAGTGCAGAGGAGACGCAGTTCTATTTCCTTACTTACTCATGAGTCTCCCCCTTGGGGAAGGAAGCAGAAACTCACGGCTTCTGATCACCAGACTCCAGCACTTACCTGGCCTCTGCTTCTGTCTGCACCCAGTCCCCCTCCTTTGGCTTAGCTAGACCACCTGTTAGCCTCGGGGGAGGGTCTTGTGGCCCTCAGGACGACATGGTTGATGGGGTCCTAACACCACGTGCTGTCTGCTAGCTCTTGTGCTGATGGTCCTGGATGGGCATGGGGTCTCAGTAGATGACACCCACCATTGAGACCCTGACTCCAGCCAGGCACCCACATGCTGTGGCCTCTTCAGACCAACCCAACACCTCTGCCAGTCCCCTGGCTGCTGAGCACCTCTCCCATCCTGCTAGCTCCATCTAAGGACCGAGAGACCCTAACCCAATACCCCACTTCCTCCCTCACCTCCACTGTAGGGCCCTGGTAGCTGTGGTCACAGCAGGGCACATCCCAGGCTGTGCCTGGAGGGGGATCCCCACCCCCGCTCCTCTCCCCCTTACTCTTGCACATTGCCACCTGGCTGTCACCTGGACTGCATCCCAAGAGCCGCAGAGCAGGACACACAGGTCTGATTGCTGCAGTCCTCCTGAGGACTGGCCCTCCTTCCCTCCTCCCCTCCTGGCTGAAGGCTCTGGCCTGTCTTAGAAAGTCTCCTCCCATCATTTCTGTCTGAATTTCCTAGGGACTCCACGCGTCCCCCAGAGCAGAGATCTCCCTGGACTTCACCCACAGCTCTCAACGTGCTCCTCTCCTGCTCCCTGGGCCCTGCTGCCCAGGCTCTGCGGCCCCGGGGCGTCGCTCTCTCCTGTCCCACCCTCCTCCTCTCTCCTGCTCCTGACCCCATCATTTTCTATGGCCAGAGCTAACTTGACTGCAAAATCAGTGGGTCCCAAACTTTTTGACTTCAGGATCCCTTCACAGTCACTATCCATAGGTCATGCATTACCAGTACAGACCATATTAGAACCTAAAGCTGGGCAGTTTAAAGGCATCCATTCATTTAAAAATAGCAGCACTTACATGCTAACGCAAATAGCATTTCTATGAAAAATAACTCTTTTTCCAAAGCAAAAGCATGATGAGTAAGTAGAGCAGCATTGATCTGTTTTCCAAAATCCCTTCAAAGCCTGTCCTGGAGGAAGACAGCTCAGCTCTCCTGTGGCCTCGGGTTCAGTGTGCTGTGACGTGTCCTCTGAGCAGCAGCCTTGGAGTCTAGCCTCACACATCCGGGGCTGGAAAGAGAAATTCACGGGCCTCATCACAGGGTTGCCACTGTGGGTTGCGTTACCTACTGAGAAGCTGGTGCTTAGTAGATTCATAGTTTGGCTTCCATGTGGACTCTGAAACAGACCTGCAGTCCTTTCCTTTCCTGTTACATTAACCCGTGGGTCTGCACAAGAGTCTTCCACCCATATGTTGTGACCTGTCATCAGAAAATGCCACTCCCGGTGTCTTGCAGATGCCCTTCCTGCTGCCCAAAGGAGACCACGTGTGTTACGTGGCCACTGATCTCGTCAGAAACCTCTGGGTGTTGGAGGCTGTCAAGTTCATGATGGAATTTCCCCAAATCCTGCTTTGTCATTTGACACTTGCAGTTCTGTCCCTGCAACCAATGCTGCGGACCTCCTCCTTGAAGAGGCAGGCTCACTGTGTCCCTTGGGAGGAGGTACCTGTCAGACACCCTCTTCAGAGCAGCTCACTCAGTGGTTCAGTCGGGTGAAAATGGTGTTTTGTGGTGAGAGTTTTCAGTTGTCACCCTGTTCTCACCTCTGAACACCACTGTGCGAGCATCCATGTCAGGAAGTGTGCCGCCCGCTGTCCCACAGAACCAAAAAGGGGTGCCGGGGTCAGCGTTCAGAGGGATTCCTAACTCACTGCCTCGCCGAGATGGTGCTTACGGGAAACCTCGTTTCTCCTTGTTGTGCGTTAGCCTCTGCTCGGCCACCTGGGCGCCCAGCCTCTCTCAGGGCTGAAGCCCTGGCGGTTCTGTCCCCGCTGCTTTGGCACCTGGTCCCGCCTAGCAACAGAGGGGAGAAGAGCAAATGTGTCCTAGTGCTGTTGTGAAAACCGCTCTGACCGCGTGAACTCTCCTGCAGGACCTTAGGACCCCCTGGGGTCCCTGGGCCACACTTTGAGGACCACTCCTCTGAATCTCTGGATTTCATTTTCTGCAGGAGAGAGTCCCGGGACCCCTTGCTGTCTATTATGGCCGGCTCCCCGCCCTCGTCGCCTGCACGGCCTGTGGCCCCCTTCCCAGTCCGGCTTCCCCCTGCAGCTCCCGCCCTCCCTGCTCTGCCCTCTGTCACCCTCTTTAGCTCAGCAAGCAGAAGGGCTTCAGGTCTTCTCCTGATTCTGATGTAAGTCACATGCTGGGGAGTCCTTTACCCCCAAAGGTGACCTTAACTTGTGGCTGCGTGCTGGGCTTCTGCCTGTTGGTGTCCCTGTGGTGGGGTGACGCTTGGCCCGCCTGGTGACTGCAGTGAGCACAGCTGTAGGTCGCTCTGGCCCCACAAGCCTGTCCCCACCTGAAGCTCCAGCTTGGGAGTCGTGCCCCACGGTTGACAGCTGTCTCCTGGTGTCCCCACATGGGAGCCCTCCACCCTCCCTTTCTGCTCTGCTGTGAAGGAAGTTATGTTTTAAAGAACCTGAAGCAGAGTAGAGTTATGCTTCCCCCAAACCCAGCACCTGAACTACACCAGTTCCCAGCTACACCCCCAGGAGCCTGGGCTGATATTTAAAAGGACTTCACCTCCTGCAGATCCTTGTCCTTGTCCCTGCTGTGCGGAGCCTGGGTCTGGTTCTGCTGGGATGGGGAGCAGGGAGCACTCCCTAAGAGGGAGCCGGGCAAGCCCTGCCTGGGGAAGGGGCGGGGGGGGGCTTCGTGGGGATTTGGCAGGAGTGGAATCACAGGAGACTGGGCCTTCCCACTGGCTCCTGACGCCTCGCGAACCTCTATCTGAGGTGAAGACTGTGCTGTCGACCCCACTCCATCTGCACTGCAGTCAGTAGGTGACCGTATCCCCCC
The DNA here is from genome assembly GCF_001458135.2 of Marmota marmota marmota. NCBI lineage: Eukaryota > Metazoa > Chordata > Mammalia > Rodentia > Sciuridae > Marmota > Marmota marmota. The sequence continues at coordinate 51,032,566 of NW_026000005.1, forward strand.
AGAGTCTTGCAACTTCTGGTGCCTTTTCCCCTTGGTTCACAAACCCAGAAGAAGAGTCTCATTTCCGTCCCCATGAGCGGCACAGTGTCCCTTCTTACTCTCAAAGGACCATTTCCAGGTCACACCGTGCATACCTGAAACCACGGGTACTGCTGAGCCTGCACACACTCTGTTTACTTGTGTGCATACATTGCCTTTGGGGAAACTTGATCTACAGGCCAGCACAGTAAGAGATCAACAGTAATAACTAGAATAAAATGGAATGAGTGTAACAACCCACTGGAATCAAAGTCATGGGAACGTGTGCTCACCGCTCTCTTATGACACCATACTTACCCCTCTTTTTCGTGGACCACGGGTAGCTGAAGCTGGGGATGAGGGGGACTACTGCAAACCTCAGCCAAAGCCACTTCAAACCAGAAGTAGCCTCTGAACACCTCTTCACCTTTGCCACATGCTGGGCTGTCCCCATCAAAATTCTGAGAACTTCAGAGTCCTCAGGGGACAATGGCACCCAGTCTCTCACTAATTATTGCCACTCAGAACGGATTCATTTTACCTCATCTAAAACTAAAAATGTTATGTTTGGCAGACACTCTCTGAAACCCAGAACAAAGAGAATGCATTCATTATGACGGGGAGTGTGTTTTCCAGCGAGTGCAATCTGGCAGGTTCACCAGGAAGCTAGATCATCTAAACTAAGTCAGCCAAGAAGGTGGGCTAGAAGACGCAGTTTTCCTGGGACTTCCAGGTGCTGGATGGTCCCACCTGGAAACCCGCCAAGCCAAGCCATTTCAGCTTTGCTCACAGGAACATGCCTGTGGCCTCGGCTCAATTCCTGCTCCCCTGCCGGAGGAGCCCCAAAACTTCTCACTGAGATAATGTCACCTAGCTTTGCCCTCAGGACTCTGTGGCCCTGCCATCCGAGCACTGGTACAATTGTAAAAGCCACAGAAATGCTTAAATGCAGTGTCATTTCTCTGAAGATCATATGTCTTCTCCCCAGGGACGGGGTAAGGGCACGGCTGGCACTGTGGTGGCTAAGGATACCCGAGGCCACTGTTGCCTGACTTTGGGTCTCCTTCTCCTGCACATGGGATAGTTTGTGTGCGCACACACCTGCGCACGCGTTTAAACCTATTGTAAAAAGAAGACACCTGATGTGTTTTTGTCTCCGTCTTTTCTCGAGGGAGTTGAAGGGCAGGATCAAGAAGGAAAGCTCCAAGAGGGAGCTGCTGGCGGACACGGCCCATCTGAAGGACACCCACTGCGCCCGCTGCCTGCAGCCCTACCGGCTCCTGGCCAGCAGAAGGCAGTGCCTGGACTGTGGCCTTTTCACCTGCAAAAGCTGCAGCCACAGCCACCCGGAGGAGCAGGGCTGGCTCTGCGACCCTTGCCACCTGGCCAGGTGAGCTGGGGCCTCCGTCCAAGCGGCCCTGATGGTTTCTGGGCTGGGGTTTTCCCTGGGTGGGCTGAAGGGGGTGGCCCCACTGGCGAGTGGCATTTGCATGTGCCTGTATAACACAGGCCTGTGCTCCTCTCCCTGCAGAGTCCTGAAGATGGGCTCGCTGGAGTGGTACCACGCACACGTGAGAGCCCGCTTCAAGCGGTTCGGGAGTGCCAAAGTGATCCGGTCCCTCTACGGGCGGCTGCAGGGAGGAGGTAAGGAGAGGGCGCTCTCTCCATCGCCAGGAGTGATTTCATGTTTTAGGGCCTTTAGACGGAGAGAGGGAGAGAGAGTGTGTGTGCACTGACCTTTCCGTTGACCCCTGCCTCTGGCGTCCTGGTGACCCTGGCTGCTTTCAGCCGGAGCTGCAGCCCTCTGCCTCCCTGGTCACGGGAAGCCCACATGCTGTCGACAGCCCCACCATTTGAAATGGTGTTTCTTTCCAGAGCTTCACACCACACTGAGAACACACGGCCAGGTCTCCGTCCTGGTCTAGGCATGTGTCAGTGTGACACCTCTGCCAGGCCTGGCCACCCTGGACATCTGGTCTTGGAGACCTGGGCATCCCAAGGCTTCTGATGCAAACCAAGACAGAGAAATTTATTGTAATTCATCATTTATTTTAGTGTTTTGAATACAAGTGATTATTCCATGATGAACTTGAGCTAAGAACGCGATGGCCCCGTCATGCCCCGCGAGGCGATTGGAAAGAGAGAACAGAACAGGGGCGGGAGGGAAGGATGCCCAAGCTTGAACTGAAGGCGGAAATTGAGCAGGGTTTGAGGGAGGATCTTGCTTTGTCCCTGTCACCTGAGTCCTAGGTATATCATTAAGCCTGGTGTGGGCTCTCAGCACCCTGCAGGACCAAGGGGAGACCCCTGGGGCATGCGGCAGGTGAGGGTTCCAGCAGCTCTGCACATCCAGAGTAGATGCTGGGCTTCTCGGTTGGGGTGTCCTTACTTGGCCCCCGCCCAGGCATCTCCTGTAGGCCTCCCTCTGTAGAGGTGCCTTGTCTGCGCCTGTCCCCTAAAGCCCCCATTGACAGGGAGAAACAGAAGCCAGACATCCAGCCCTCAGAGGATCTGAGCTCAGGCTGGGCCTGGCACGAGTATCTCTGAGGCATCTCAGCCTGTCCTTCATCTGGGACAGAGAGGCCACCCAGGGAGTGGTCAGCCCTGGAGTGCAGGCGGGGTGATGGTGGGGACACAGGGGTGTGGTGAGTCACCCAGCCCTGTGGATAACCATGCTGAAACAACAGTTGGGGCCAGGACAGCTCCCATGCCACCGGGAGAGGCTGTCACCTGTCCTTGGTGGCTGCTGCCACCTCAGTCTCCGGCTAGCGCCCAGCAAATCCCACATCCTGTGCCCAGTGAGGTGTCCTCTCCAGCAGGGCAGCCCCTGCACAGGCTCGAGGACAAAGATGACGCACCTAGCAGCAGAGAAGCCTTGCTACAAAGCCCCCGGGAGTCTCTGTGCCAAAGGGCCCACAGCCACCAGAGAACCCCTGCAGACCTGGAATGCTGATTTCTGGGGGCCAGGAGGTGGCGCTGTGGGGCAGCAAGAAACAGCTGGCCCCTGCAGCGGGATTCCCGGGGTTGCCCTCCGCCCTGCAGATGCAGGTCTCAGCCCTCCTCACACTCCTCCCAGAGTGGTGCCTGCCTGGGCTGCGTTTACCTGCTGGGCCCCTGTAAATGCATCACATTAAGACCACACAAGGAAGAGGGGTGGCTGGAGGAGTTGTGCCTTTAAAAAAAAAAAAAAAGTATTCAACTTAAAAAAAAAAAGTTAGAATTTTGGAGTCTGACCCAGCAGAGCATGGCTCAGACCTTGTCCAGCAGGTGGGTGGGCTGTGGTGTCTTGTCCACCTTCAGGGTAAGGCCCGTTCCCTGGTCTTCCACACGGGAGCGGTGGGCTCTGCGTGGGAAAAGTCTGAATGTGGGAATGAAAAGGACTTCGGCTGCCTGCTCTGTCAGGAACGGGGAAACGCTCGGGTTGCTTCAGCGTGGTGCTCAGATGGTTAACGCGGCTCAAACCCTCACCCCTAGTGCAGAGACATCGGAGCCATAACTAAACAGGTCCTGAAGGCCCGGTGCGTCACTCGAGGTGGGCAGCAGCCGGCTCCCCCTCCAAGCCCGTGTGGGCCTTGCCCACGCCCCCACTGCAGGGACCCCCTGCCTCTGTGTCTGCTGCTGCAGGTTTAGGTGAGTCTCCGTCAAGTCACTGACCTAGAACAGAAACAATGACCAGGCCTGCCTTCTGCCTTTGCTCTCAGGGCCTCTGCTGCATTCGTGAGCGCAGGCTGTCAGAGCCCAGGCACGGGCAGCAGGCCCCTTTGAAACCCGGCAGTTTTAGTCTGTAGATTAAAAGATTTCAGCAAAGAGTGAGCCAGGCTGCCGCCCCACCCCTCCTCCCACTAGGCCTGTGTCTCACACGGTCCGCTGAGGCGGACAGGTCCGGGGGGGGGGTTCCCTGTCCCCTGCTAGTGTCTTCCCTGATGTCCCTCCATAGGCAGCAGGGCACTACTGGCCTCGACAGGACCAGGCACCTGGACCGACTTCACACACCCATAGACAGGGTCACTGTTGGGTCGGGACACAGCTGAGAAGCCAGAGCAGGCCAAGGCTCAGGTCAGAGCTTTCAACTGCTGTGTCCCTTATCAAGGAGCATGAGCAGCACTCGTAGCTGGGTGGACAGGTGGATGCACGATGAGGCGCCCATGGGGAACACCATCAGCCCTCCCTAGGCTGGGGAGCAAAGGGCAGACCCTGATTAATAGAAACAAGAGCTCAGAGGAGGCCACAGAGGTGGCAGCCAGTCCCCTGAGCAGGGGACACTGCAGGCTAGTGCTCCTGTCTCAGGGGCCATGAAGCTGGACCCGCCGTCAGGGTGAAGGGCCCTGGGGCGGGAAGCCACAGGAAGCGGCACGTGCCTGCTCCCTCTTCATCTGCCGCAGAGACCACTGAGGTTTACGGGTGCCAGTCCTGCGTCGCAGAGCAGAACGGAGGGGTTCCTCCCCTTTTCAGCTGACAGGGACCCTCCAGTGCACCAAAATTTCCTCCTTACACAAACCTGAGACCCCTGCTTTCTCACACCTGAGACCCCTCAGACACAGAGACCAAGGGGAGGGTAATCGGGTAGGGTGTCCAGGGACAGCAAGACCTGGCTGGGGCCCAGAGGCCACAAGCTACATGAGGCCAGCTGTGCCCTCTGTGGCCCCAGAAACTGGAAGGTGGTGACCCACCAGGCTTTCCAGCTCCAGTGCCCTGGGATTCACTCACTGCATAGCTCTCTGCCGTGGTCTAAGGCAATGGAGCACCGACCGGGCTGGTGTGAACTGGAAACAGGAGAAGACGGAGGCTGAGCTGGGGAGGCTGAGCCGGGGAGGCCAGGCCTGGGTGCTCAGGGTGAAGAGGGGCATGCTGAGGCGGAGCCTTACCTCTCCCAGCTGCGCTGATATGCAATGATGAGACTAGATGGAGAGGTGTCATCAGCCTTGTTCACCCATCACAACCCCAAAGAAGGGGTCAGTAGTGAAGGGTGAACGCCTGAAGATGTGGCCAGAAGCCACAGGTGCTGTGAGGCAGGCCAGCTCCTAGCTGAGGTCTGAATGGGTCTGGGAAGGCAAGCAGAAGCCCCTGCCTGGGCATTTCCCAGTGAATGAATGGATCGGTGGGGGAGGAGAAGGGGAGGGGGAGGGA